>NC_071087.1:29783492-30383492 GCF_027358695.1 Spea bombifrons | reverse complement strand
ACTTAAATTACACCTTTACTACCTTTTAGCATACGTGCCAGGCTTTGAGAGCATGTCATGCACAGAATACAAATTAATTATCTATAACGTAAATTTTCAGAGACACAGTAGTAAAAATATAAGAAGCTAAACTTGATTGTAGAATGCCTTTATTTGGTAATAACACATTTTATTATAACCCAGTAATACATCTTATAGATCACATAACTGTAGATAGTTATTAGTATTAGTATTAAGTATTTAGCCTGATCAGAGACATATTTTTGTTATTTTTGAATGGGTATGCAAATTCTAAATATTAATTATTGTCTTTGTCTCAGATTATTCTGGGAATGTTAATCCTTTCAAAGTTAAATAAAATGCTAGATTTGCTGTAATAATAGTTTACCAGGCAACACTCACCACTTCGTAAGAATATAATTATATGCTTTGCCCATATTTCCATTATCCAAATTATTGGAATGCTTACATGCGGTAAAACCTAAAGAGAAACCTAAAATGGTACTACTAATTTTACTAAAACAGAATATATGGTTAAGATATTAAGATCTATAACAATTTATTGAAATAGCAAACAGACTTTTGTTAAGTTCCATGAATATTAATTACTTGATAATATTCAAACATAATATTGTATTATATCAGATTTTGTACATTTCCTCCATAGGCTCTTGTGTTATGGGGCTTCTAGTACTGGTTTCTCCAGAGGTGTACCATCGTTGCCCAAGAATACGTTTCTCTCTGATGCTTTTTTAATTTTTTCTAATAATAAGCGCTTTGGTAAGTAACTTTTTTTTAGCAGTTAAGCATGTTGCATTTATGTAGCAATAAATTACTGGTGTTTTTGTACCATGTGACAATTAGTTGTTCCAAAAAGGAATTATGAATGAGCAATATCTTTCATGGTTGAAGAATTATTTCTTGGAGCCATTCAGTACAACTAGGAATAATATACTTAATGATGCAATTAAATTGTTAAATAAAAATGATAATATTTATAAAATAACCTTCAGGGACTTGGAGCTGTAAGGTCAGTTACCTCTGTGACCTCATCCACATCTGGACATGCAACTCTAGCACCTGGCATCCTCCTCCTAGGTTGCTTCTCCTATAGCTAGTGCTATATGGAAGTGCAGCACTTCTGAGTGCCATACAATCCTTCTTATAGGGACATAAACCACATTTGCTTTCCAAGCCTTGATTTAACTCCAGAGGCGGGGACTGGAATTGAAAGGCTGTTTAAATCCTAAGAATACATTTGGAAGTTGTCTTGTCCTGCCTTCTCAGTCTTTTACCTCAAATTCTTCCTGACCAGGAGACTTATCTACCTGACTGTTATCGGCCTGGCTTGCCTCCAGACCAACTCTGCCTTCTCCAGTCCTTAACTCTAGGTAACACCTGGAGTCAATATGTACCTGCCTGCCTACCTAGTAACCTAGCATTCAGACCAACCCAGTCTTCTTGAGTCCTTCTTGAGTCTTTGACTTTGGTTTTCACTTGACCATTTGGGGTGTGATATGTCATACTTTAGTAATCCATGAGTTTTACCAGTTGTCAGAACCTTTAGAACTTCACCCCACTGTCTAAGAGGCATTTTTATCTATCTACTACAAGGCTATCCAGATGCATTCCAGACTGGGTTCTAACTCCATTTTCTCCACCCACCGTTGCCACTTCAAGTTGTCAATCAGTGAGGATTACTTGCAGAGTCTCGGGTTTGTCCCTTTAAGTCTCTTGCCATTTCCAGTTGTTCTGTGGATCCAAAGGTGTATAAAGTACTATGAGGTGTTTTCAGGTATCACACTGGTCTTGGACTACCTGATTAGGACCATCCCGTAATGCAGGTCCCTACATTGCTATTCCTTCTAGAGTCACAGGAGCAGTGCTTGGAAAATGTAACTCTTTCCCGATCCATTGCCAAATTGCCACAGATTTCATATTGTTGAAGCTTGAAGAATGTAAGTCATGATGTTCAATGATATAGCAGGTGATTTTTTTTACGAGTGGACAAGGAGAAATCAAACATGGATCCCTGGTGGTACACATAATGACAAAATGGATTTTCTAAAACATGATTGGCTTTTAACCCAGCCTTCCCCAGAGGCCCCTACAGTTCATAACTGTCATAGTATGATAGAAATATATATTTTTCTTGTAAGTCAATTTTTGTAGAGAACGCCTATAAATATGGATTTTGGCACATTTATTAGCTTGCCTGGTACCACTTAAACTCTATTTTTAATTCTTAAAAGCGGCCTCCAGCATTGGTAATTGGTAATGGAATATATGAATATATAAATAAATGAAACACGGTTGGACTGGTGTGAAAGATTTATTCACAATTGATTGGACCCTGGGCTAGCATGTAATATTGCCCTCCACACATCACCAAGAAAAAAAAATACACACACACAAAAGTACCTGCCGCACAGTCTCTACAGATTAGAAGGAGACAGTCAGTGTGGTCTTCCCTCCTTCTGACCCAAGCATGACTCTGGGTGAGAGCAGGGCAGGAGCACAATACTATGCTGATTGCATAGCAAATGAATAGTGCGGGTCCGGAGAGTGACCCGACACAAACGTGCAAGTTGTTATCAGGTCCGGCTTAAGGTGTTCAGGTGCTTTGTGCGAGCCAGCCATGGGGTGCTCCCTCCCAGACATCACCCCCAGAGTCCCCTTGTCCTCTACTTCACTGTAACACACCTCTCTTTTCCTCCCTTATGTAGTTCAGGTATAGATCAAATAGACAACATATGGAAACACAATATTGAACATATAGATCAACTGAATAAGACATACAAACTCTGTATTTGCAGTTATTAAAAAATAACACATGGAAACATAGCTTTGCAGCTATAAAGCAACTAAATAACACGCAAACCCAGCCTTTTTAAGTATAGATCAACTGAAAAATCACACGCAAACTCAGCATTGAAATTAATAATGCATGGAAACCCTAAATTGCAGACATACAGTAGATAACAGGTCGCAACACCAATATTCAAAATACTCAACCAAGATTGTTCAGGAATCGTTCTTGAGGAATACATGGACTGTCTTATGAAATTGATATTAACTGCAGTGTATCAAAATTATTATTATTATTAATAATAATAATATTTACAAATTACTTTTAATATAAATGAATATTTATTAAAAAAAATAAAGATTAAATAGAAAATAATATTGCCCTATTTGTCACAGAAAAGTTAACACATGTACTCACTAAACCAGGGGTTGGAGGTAAATTGAAACATTTCAATATGTGTTAAGATGGATATTATGAAGCTTAGGAAATTTCTAAATGTGACGGAAACCTCCATCACTGGGGCCACTGGACAGGCCTGACAGCCAGCCTCCTCCCTATTGACTATGGGCCCTGACTTTGTAAAGACTTCTGTGGCTACCCCCAGCAATATATCATCCCATCACTGGCTGAGGGGATTATCTCTGTCAGGCAGCCAGGATCTGCAAGCAGGGAGTGACCGTCATTGTTTTAGTTTAATACCCTCAGTTCCTCCACAACAGATGTTTACTCCGGCCATCCCTGGAACTGATTTGGGCCAGTAATAGATAGTGGAGGTTGGGACCCTATTGTATTGTTAATCTCGTTACTGCCCCTGTTGTCTCTGGGAGGCAGATTAAGGGGGCAGTTTGTATCCCAATATTTTATTTTATCTTAATGTGTGTTTTGCTGGATATATCCAGCCCTGTGTGTGAAAAATAAATGAGTCTTCATTTTGGTTATACCCTACACCAAGTCTCGGCTAGTGACTGGGGAACCGGGGAAAGTGTGTGTGTCCCAGGCTAAGGAAGCACAAGTCAGCGGAGGTAGTCGGTCGCACTATCCAGCTCCGTGACACTAACACTTGGAAGTTTGGCCCTGCAGGATAAATATTCAATTCAATGAGATAAGAACTTTAGTTTATTTACGGTGTAGACAAGCATAACATAGAATGCTGTGGACTCCCATAAAGCTATGTCGAGAACACCCTTTCCTCAGATATGTGTGATATTTTAGCTTTAAAAGGCCATGTCTCAAAATGCGATTTTGTGATTTAGTTATGTGCTAATAATGAACACATGGTAATAAATAATTTCAAAAGTAATTAGCAGCAGATATTATTAGTTCCAGATGTTATTAGGTTCCTCTTGGGCCTTAAGAGGCATTGTAGGGGCCTACTGTTATGATGCACTTATAAGTCCCATGTGCTTTCAGACATCTCTTGCTACTTCATTATAATTACATTTGGCTTTAAAGTAGCTCACAGCCCCTCAAAAACGAATTCAAACTCCTAAGATATTTTAGCATCCTCCTTTCTCTTAACTTTCTTATACAGTCACCACCTCAGAAAACTCACAAGGGAGCCATTAGTTCGAATCGCTAGCAGAATATCTGCCAAACAATCTAAATGAATTAAAAAGCCAATGCACGAATAACAAAGCGCTTAGACCACAGTAGCTTAAAATTATATATGAAGATACCACATACATGTTCACGCTAGCAGACATAAGCATGCAGTACATATACCAACAGCCCACCGTAGGGTTTCATTATGTATAACACTGTTTATTTCTAACATGTTTATTTTATCAGCGAACATCATATTTTATTAAGAACTTATCTTACCAATCGTAACAGCCCATTCAGTCATGTTGATCTTTGCCTTATAGAGTATTAAAACAAGCATTTTCTTGCTATATCTCACTATAATGAGCTGTGAACCTTGCTGCTTCTAACATTACCCTTTTGACTTCTGTTTATGTGACCTCATATAAAAGGTTGCAGAGTTATTGCCTTGAGTAATCACTGTTTTTATTATAATCTGACATATTGATTCACAAATTAGGTCACAGTGGATACAATAAAGGCATTGAGTTTTATTTTAGGAATAAAAATATTTTGGTTCATTTTAGAATAGTTTTTAGAATGCCATATGTACTGTGAATTCATAATAACTAATGTCTGTCTTCACATTAAATAACAAGTATTTATTTTGTGCACATCATAAACGCACAATGTATGTAATTTAAATTATATATATATTATATATACATACATTGTTCTTTTAGATTTTATGTATAAATATATGACAATATTTTATTCTACAAGATATCGTTAAACATCACCGGTCACCTGTAAAGGATCAAAACTTATTTCAGATTTAAAAAGTTATTTTTAAGTTAAAATTGTTTTCATCTTGTGTACATTCTCTACATGATTATGGACGCAAATCTATTTGTGATTTCCTTCCATCCAACGCATTGGGCTAAAGTTTTAATATCAGTTTTTTTTACTCTATGCAGCTAGTGTGCAAAGGCTGGGGTTTTGGCTCCACCATGAAGCTGCACAGTGCAACTGCAAGTGACACATATTACACTTAGCACGCACCTCTCTGTTTCAATTACATCCCAGATTTTACTGTACTATGAGACAGCAAATGCCAATTAGCTAAGCTCTTAGTAACTGTATGTGCTAAAAAATCAGTACATGCTCACAACAAAGGTTCAATAGATATGTAATGTGTCAAATCTATACATGGAAGAGAAGATCCCAGGAGATTCTAGCTTGTAGATAAGCTGCACTAACATTCAATAAAGCCATTCCAAACAAAATCTGACTTATTCTTTTACTTCACTGGTTCATCTAGCTCCAAAAACAGATTTTTAGGGTTCATATGGTTCATGGTTCTCTCGGGGTACGTAACATGTTTAATAAGGCCATTCGGTAATGATTTTATTTTTATTCTAATATTACTAATGTACATACTAACATGACTAACTATTGCTAGTTAAAATCAAGGCAATCCAGAATTTTAATGATCCTGCCGTTAATGCTCAAGCCTGACATACTTGTTATATGTGCAGATGATTCTTGCATTCATCAACATGAAAGTTGGGCAGGGGGTTGAGGGTGCATACTGACAATATAACCCCCACAGCGATACAACAGCCTGTCTGATCCTCAGATCCTGAAAAAAGCTGTTTACAGTTATGGATTATTAGTTCAAATCAATGTCGTCTTTGTCAATACTGTTCTCTCTTCACAGCTGGAGAAGTTTCTCTCTCTGTATTTGTTGAGTTTCCTTTTTTTAAATTTGAGTCAGGTGTATTGTAGGAGGTCACCACAGATCAATACTTTTGATACAATAAAAATTCTGATGATTACCACATACAGTTGTACCTTAAATTATAATGAGGCGAGTATGGAAATGTAGTTCAGATATTGTTACAATACAGTTGTAATCATGTTTAATACAATTATTGAATTTCAACATGTATAGGATAGGCATAAGGCTAACCTGAATATAAGACAAGACCAAGAATCCAATATGGTTTGATGTTTTCACAGCTGGAAAAAAATAGGCAGACTAGCTGTCCCTAATTCAGAGTTCATTTGTGGGATTTAGAATTTTCATCATGACAATGATGTCAATTGGTGGAGTTTCATGTAATGTGAACCTTGAAAAACAATAATGCTCTCTATGGCTGGAATAAAGAGGTACATGACTAGGTTTTGTGGTTCATTCTGGATAGCTAGAACACTAAGCTATGTACTATTCCACTAGAACACAAAAGTGGTATATGTTTTTATGTGAAACTGAAAAAATTCTGATTAACTTCCAGTTCCAGGACTGCAAGTAAAGATACTGTTTTTAAATCAAGTCAATAGTCTAGTGAGGTACTCAAATTGTGGTCTGTGGAGCTTTAAGGTGGTGCTCAGGATGAAAGCAAGAATGTGAACATTACATGGACAGTCTAATGTCCCTGACACCCCCACCTCCTGCAGGGTAAATAGCTGGGGCGGGGGAAGGGAGAAACGCATATCGGGTATTATGCAGAATTTTATGATGGCTGAAGTGTCCCTTTAAAGTATTTTTTTTATTTAAGATAAAAAATATTACAATATATACATATTGATATCAACAAATTGGAACTGTGAAATTGTAAAAATAATGCACTTTATAATAAATTTAATACATTCCTATACTGTATTGTTTTATCTTGCTTTTGACTATTCCAACTGACATTTTGAGAGAAGAACTGGATGGAAAGTCACATTTTCTTCTAGATTTCACATGCAATTGCAAAAACTATTTTTTTTGGAAGTTTTAGCTGACAAAGATTTTATGGGCTAGTAGCCCAAGAAATAATACCGTAGCTTGTTCTCACACAGCCTTTTCATCTGTTTGCACTCAAACCCTCATTTGTTTTGATGTAGAGAAACGTGGTTGGAAACATGGTTTGTACATAGTTTGCACCAACCTTCGAAGACCTCCCCTTGTTACCATTTTCCAGGAGGTTCCTGACAGTTCTATTTTTATATTTTTTACTCCCATTTGTTTAATGGCTATTTTATCCACTGCTGTTCTTTGCCAAATGTATACGGACTCAATTTGTTGCACTGCACACTTTTGTCAGGAGATATCCTACATGATAGGGTGCCAATAAGTTTCTTGCAAAAGCTTCCATTCCCTTAACGCTCATGCTCTGTTTCAGGCAGTCTTATGTGTTTGATGTTGAAAATGCCATCATACCCATTTTGGTTACTGTTTTAACCCCTTAAGGACAATGGGCGGTCCCTAAACCCATTGAAAACAATGCATTTTGAGCCCGTACATGTACGGGCTTTGTCTTTAAAGGGTTAAACAATTTAACATTTTTGGTAACATATTGCTGCAGGAGGTGTTGCTGACTCGCCAATCACTTTGCTCCAACGCACATTTACTACCTGTAAGAAACTTGTGGGTTTCAGAATCCACGAGCTGCTTGCTTTTTCAATGCACATTTCCTACAGTTGAGTGTATGCAAGAAGAATGCTGTTTTTTGTGAATACAAATGTTCCTTTGTATTAGAATACTGTATATGTATTGGCCTTTTGCAAATTCACATGTCCTCCCCACCCTTTTAACTCAACATAACATAGTTTGAATTACTGCCCCATTTTAACTATTTAACCCAGTAGCTGAAACACAGAAAACTGACTGTAGTCCAATTCTACGTTATTTTATTAGAACATGAAATGACTGGCAAAATGTTCCCCTTGCAACATCAGTTGTCATTGGCCCTATGACCCTGTCTTATTAATTAACATATTGTACGCATAATTTATAAAGCATAATACATATACATTTAGGACATTTATACTATATTATCTTTAATATATATATATTTTTATATACTTGGAAGGATTTCTGCATTTATTCTGCATCATGGCAAACTTCCAACTGCAAAGTTTTGGATGAAGGATTCTAAAACACAATTTGACACCAGTACAATTTATCACAATTTTGGGTTCAATGTTAATGTTGTAGGCCCTGAATGTTTGAACAAAAAGATGTGCACTGTCTCCTTTATCTAAACTCCTTGTTATAAGAGGGATATATTGGATTAACATTCTTATTGTAATGTTATTTGTGCTGAGTAAACATTTTTCAATAGAGATTTTTTTTTTCTGAAAAATTGCTAGATACAGGTTTAAGGTTAATTTGATTAATTTGATTGATTTAAAAACAGCTAATCCTACAAGTGGGTTCTTTACTTTTAACAGTTTGATTTGTTTGTTATGAATAACAATGTGATATTATCAGTATGTAGCTCTTGTTTCAACACGTTCAGGTGGCCCTTTTGTGAATATAAATCCCATGTCCCTCTTTCCTCCCCTGATGTCCCTCTTTTCTATTATCGCTGTGTTCTACAGCCCTGCAATAATGTGTATGGAAACAACAGAAAATATGTTTAGAAATTAAATTGAATAAGTAAAACACATTATTATACTTCTAAATGCAAAGTCATGGTAAAGCCCCCAGCTATGCCTCTAACCACATCCTCTCTGTCAGTGTCCCTCTTTGGCCATTTAAAATGTTGTAAGGTATGTAGTGATGATTCATTAAGCTAGTCATCAATATCAATCAGTTTAGAGTAATAAAGCACAGTGGTAAGTGATCTTGTAATATTCACATAAAACATTTTAAATGGCCTGATTCTACAGAGATGCATAATGCAATTCCCATTTGCAGTCGGCGCTTAGACTCGTGATTCAATTCGTAAGCTGAAAGTTTTGGTAAAAACAGCCTGAAATGCTCACATTTCGTTTTGCGTGGGGATGTTTCATGATAATGATGAGTTGTAATTATGTCCAGGAACTCTCAGGTTATGACTCTAAGTCTAAGGGTTTTGCCCCAGTCTCAAGGTCTCAAGGTGAAGGGGCAGATTCTCAGGGTCACACAGTCTGGAGCCGACTCCTTTCTATTCATCATATGTATACTCCAGTTTTTTAGCTTTTGCTGCCAGTATATTATGGTTGATATTCCTGTGTGAATGCAGGTGACTCAATTAAGTTTCTCTTTAAATAATGGCAAGTCAAGGTTTCAATGAGAACTGCTATCAGAGCCATTTGGTTAACACATTTGGTAAGTCCTTTCATGTTCATAATGGGCTACTAAAGGACTAATGTTTCAAAATCTCAGGGTCAGTTTCAGGATTGTTCATATTGTTCTTGTAATCAATAGCTGACTAAGACATCGTTTCCTCCAAAACCATGGTTATTGACTATGGGGATGTGGGGACCTCTGTTGCTTGGATTGCTTAACTTGAGTTACCTGCTTAACCATTGAGGACTACTAACTACTTACACCTTATTTCTTGGACTCATTGTGTACTGCTCCTTTGTTTCTGGCTACCTGTTTAACACTTGAAGGTTACGTGCCTTACTACTTGGACTGCACTGGATGTGCGCTGGACCTCTACTTCTGGTTGAATATTGGACTCAACCTTAGCTGGGAAGTGGAAACTCAGCAAGGTAACCTATTAACATTAAGTTTAGTATTTTTCACTAAAAATAACTATACCTTGTAACTGTTATCTATATTAACCGTTGTTTTTTTTGGGGGGGGGCGGGGGGTATTTCCTGGGCTTTGAAATAGTCAATATATTTTTACTGGACAGGGAGCTGGGGAGAATAAAGAATCTCACTGGTAACATTTGCCACCAAATTGTACATTTAATTATATACTATACTAGATAAATGTATCAGTCATTAGCCAATTTATATTTCATGCAAATTGCTCAAGAATATTAGAGTAATTAATACAAAGCAATAAACAATGCTAAGCTTGCAAAAAGAACACATTAATCATATTAATATTACAAGTGACATTACCATATATTAAAGCACTTCATCTAAATCTAAAAAGCAACCTCAGCCCCTGAATAAACAGTGGATTATTATTCAAAAACAAAAAAGCGTGAAAAACAAGGAATAAGACATGGTGTGTAATTTAAAATATGATTTGCATGAAGTAGTGGCAAATACATCTGTCTTATTGGAGGTTATAGGAAACAGCCAGAGGGCCAGATGCTGTGTCCTGGAAGGTTTCTCAAGGTCCACTACCTTCAGCACTGCATTTTTTTTTATTATTAAAGGGCCACCATCATTTTAAGGGAAAAGAAGAGGAAATATAAACTGCTAAGGATCCCTGAGGATCTGTGTTGAAAAAAAAATAAAAAAATCCAATGAGCCATCTAAGAAAAACAGACGTTCATAGTAAAAGCAGATTGCATGCCGAATTTAAGCAATACAGCTCCTGGCATATAAGTCCCCAAAAAATCAGTAACTTTTCAATCGCACATAAATGATCAGTAGGTATATCTTTATAATCACAGCAGAACATCCAGTGATTTCACATCGAAACCAATGTATGTCTAATAAGATCAAAGAAAACCTGCGTGCGTCCAATAAGATCAAAGTAATTTAAATTAGCCATAGATCAAATCTTAAGATGAGGAGCTCCCGAATTTCTTTGTATTTCACGCAGCTAGGGGATAAAAGGTGGATATCGTGCCGTTTTACAACAAGAAAAAAAGCAGAACTACATGGGTTAAATGATTCTTATCTCCCCTCAAATTTTGTGTTATATGTAACGTGTGTCATGTTAGGACTTTACTTGACGGAGCAAGTGATCTTTTATTGATATTTTAAAAGCATTTTTGGCTTTCTGATGCCTGAGTCTTGGGCTTAGACTATACATGATTGGTTTCTTATTTCCATTTTGTTTGTAACAATGGTTTAAAGCTGTTATAGCACACCGGAACGGTAAGATGAGTTTGTGAAAATGCCCAGTGTGTTCCATGGCATAGCAATGAGTATTATTATTAAAACACAATTGTACCGTTAAAAAACTAATACTAAAGCATATACATATTAATTGGTTAATATAATTATCATTAAAGGTAAAAGTAGCTTTTATTTTTAATACAGATGATTCCACAAATACACATGAATACATATGTTAATATGTATTAAATTCTGAACTTCAGGGAAAAAACTCACTCTTTTGTGGACTAAAATTCCCACAACACCCACATATTTTCCCGAACCTGTTGGGAGTTTTTAGTCCGATAAAGATGCAGTCCCTGGGCCTGGTGTATAGTGCATTACTCACTGAAATAGCTATCGCGCTGATGCCAATGTTTGGGGATTGCACTTCTCAGTCAATTAAAAACACCTTTGTAATCACAACAAAGCACCCACAGAAAAGGGATGTATGCCAAAAAATAGTACATCCGGAGAAAGTATCAAAAATACTTAGCTGTCAAATTAAAGGAAATCGCTACATGAATGATTGTTAATGTGATTCAAAGTAAATCTGGGAGTAACACTAAATATAATTTAATACTCACACCATGGATTTCTCTCTCTTTTTTGGATATTATTATAACAATTGTCATGTAGTATTGTTGCATACAGTGAGAGAGAGGAACTAGGCTAATCTGACATCCTCACTATACAAGGTTCCTCTGATGTATGGGTGACATCAGCTAAAGTCCCAGGTTTACTCGGGGCGATCAGAAATCTATGCGAATATTTATTATTATTATTATTAATTTTACTATTAGTAAATTAATGATGTTCTCTCTTCCTCCCTCCCGCAACTCTGATTATAATATAATATTATAATATTAGATTACGATAACTTCAATTTACTGTCATTTGTATGAGTATGTTGTATGTTAGATATCTTTTCTATTTCCTCTTGTAATATTTTACTCTTGAGATTCAGAAATGGAAGATTATGTTTTGTTATATGTTTGTAATGGTCAAATTTTATATGTAATAAAACTTAAATTTATGCGAATACATCATACATTTACAGTTTGTGTTCTATATACGGATGGTTGAGTGAAATGCAAAATGTATGCATGGGGTATATTCTGTTTGCGTGAGGGGTGTATAGGGTTGTGTGTGGGGCAAGAGTCACTAAGCTTCCAGCTGGCTTTAAACTCAAGTCCCAGATCTTGCATTCTTCTTGCTTATAGATGTTGCCCCAGTGTCTCTCAAAAATAACTTGCCAAGTCTTTTTTAACCGACTAGGGAATCTTATCTGACTCAATTGTTTCAATTTTCAAGGTAAAGCGACGTTCTATAAGACCAGTGCCAGTTCCTTAGCTTTATGGCTATAAAAATGAATATCTCTGCTCATGTCGTATTTTTTTTATCAGGGCTTATGCATGTTGGTTTACCTTTTATTCTGTATCTGGAGCAATCACAAATAGCTTACAGGTAAGTAGCAGTTATAGCAGTTTTTGACTATGCTATGTTATACTCCAAATGGATATACCAAGGCAATTTTAATCTTATGCATATATCTTGTATGAGGGTTATTTCTCTCCCACATAAAATCAGCTAACAGTCATTCTTCCCACATCAGATAATTAGGAAAACACTTAGAGAAAGTAAAGCTCTGTCTTTTAAGCCCAAAATGAAACACATTACAAGAGAAAAAAAAATCATATTTTTTTTCTGTGTTTATATTATCATATATACAAGTAGATACTATTAAGTAGAAGCAATACAAGTTCCATATATACAGAAAGAAAAAGGCTTCAATGTTTAAAATACCAAAAAATACCAAAAATTTATCTCAGTATAAATCACGTGACACATATTAGATTTAATAGCCCACAGTTAGGTTGACTATAAAGGAGAATTGTTACCAACAAATAATTTAGCATTAGGAAGTAATCATGCCGATCCAAAGAGCAGGAGGTTTTCCCATGCTTTATATATTAATACAAATATATTGTTTACATCTGTAAAAGTATTGAACTGTAAAATATAGGCCTTGTAAACCAGCCAGGGCTGATTGAAGGATGTGAGAATAACTGTTCATTTTGTGCTAATGCAGCAATAAGCAACAGACGACAGTCCAGATGGGCCAAAGCCTATCTATATTAGCAAAACTGCATCAATGGATGTAGAGACCAGTGGGAAGTCCATGCTGATGACTCCAATGGTGGGAGAAGTATTTAAAATGCAATAATGGACAAAAAACTATATTTGCTCTTTATTAAACTGTAATCATTATTTTTGCCATCCATTGTAGCACATACTCTACATACTCTACATACTCTACATGCTCACAGTATTTACTTTTTACATACATCGATGCCAGACACCTTCCTATAATGCGTGAAACTGTCTTATTCGGTGTCGCTCGGCACATTTGTTGATATGCAATAAATGTTTACACAAACTCATTTCCCTCGTGCACCAAACCTATCAAATGATCTAGTCAGACATGGACTGCTTTTCCAGCATTCCAGGCAAATGTCTAGCGGTACCTGTCACATAATTATCACCTACCTTTATCATGCCACAAGTACGAGACTTATCAGACTCTGGCCTTATAGTAACGGCCAATTTGACGGTGTCAGTCTCTTTCTGTACATATATTGAACGGAGGTCGGTTTTCAGTTAAGCCAATCCTCTTCTGAATAGACGAGTGAATAGGAGACCAGGGCATATGTATGTTTAGAGGACATTCCACTACATCATTTTAAGATAATAAACCCAACTAATGGATGTAGAATAATGCAACAAGAGCCAGGCCTGGTTTGTAGAACTGGACACGGGCATCTCATCTAAATAAACATTCTTTGGGCACACTGCCACAGGCATGGAGGGACAAAGGGATTTTAAGCTATTTGGTTTTCATATAACCCTTCACCTCTAAGTCAGGCATTTGGTTCAACCTTGTGCCAGTCTCTCCATCCTTACTCACTAAAAACTCAGGTCCGGCATATCTATGGGGACTACACTGCTGGAAATGTAGCAATGTCAATTCACTAAACAAACCACCATCCTGTGGGTGGGAGATGCCCCATTACCTATTAATTAAAAATCCTGACAGACTGTGGTTAGGCCATTCCATCTGAAAGCTTATTTTCAGCTGCATGCTATGGAGGAGGTGAAAAGCAGCATAAATGACTAATGAAGCAGAGAAGGTTGCTGGTTACTTTGGTACCAGGGAATTAGGAGCGTGTACATGCCTAAGGTTGGCTCTAAGCTAATTTTGTCAATTACAGCAGGTTGTGTAGCTCTAATTAAATGTCTGTACCGTTCTTTTCTGAAATGCATATTTTTGCTAATACAAAGTATCCCTAATAGTATATCATTCTACATTCCAAAATGTATAAATTGATACTTCCAGTAGTTTCTATGTTTATTATATTTCTGGCTGCCGGTACAGGTTTTGCATGTTTTTTTTTTCCTCTACTTTACCAGATTTTCCTAACTTGTCTCTTTGTTCAAGTCGCTGCTGCCTTCAGCAATAGCATGCTGGATCCAAAGAGGCTTTGTCGCCTTAATGTACCTCTTTGTGGCAATTTATTTCTAAAATTGCCAACCTACTCGCCGCTAGTCTGTACGCATGCATCCATGCTTTGCTTGTTGTGAATTTCAGTAATCAGAACACAGTATGCTCCACCGACTGCATGAACATATCATGAAAATGTCACAGTACAAATCAACCAATGATGCACCTGGGAGAAATTACTGCAATACCCATCTGAGAATACACAAATAAAGGAAACCAGTGTTGCAATGAAATACGCATTATAATGTACACATGAATATGTAACACAATAGCAACTGGAAGGATGCTAAATGACTGTACTGATATAAAATGTCCCCATTATTTGAACTATTCCAGATTAAAGTTAATGGTCTAAAAAATAGTCTGGAAAAATTGTATTTCTCTTGCTGTTCACATCTTATGGCTGTACATGGTCATCCATGATCTATTTTGCTTTCATTTTTCCCTGGTTGGGCATAAGGCATGCTATGAGTTATGAGCAAAAGCAGTAGTGCATACCCTCGCTCTTGGCTGGAATGAATGTTCAGACCGTCCCTGGACATTTAGCATCATGGACACTTCCAGTATGTCACTGGAGTTCAGCTAAAATGAGAAGGAGAGCCCATTAGTTCTTTTACACACTCCTGTGAGCAGACAGGGTCTTGCACGCCTCACCGGCATGCGCGTGACAGGAGACAAAGCTTGGTTTTACAAGGAACAATGTTCTGCTCCTCTGATGTATTCTCGAAACCTTGACACTGGTGATTTGTTTGTGGTTTTTTTTAATATGACAGTGTGGCAGTGACATGTACACAAATGACCTTGTTATTGTGTGTATATTAATTTATTTGTATGTGTTTTTAGATTGCACAGAATATTTTCTACAATATATATTTCTTTCCCAGATGAAAGGTTTTAGGTGGCACTAGGTTATGCAATAGTATTAGGATCTTTACACCAAGAGTTCATACAAAATAAAACTACTAATAAAATAATACTTACCTGAAAAATAAATACATTATATTCCTTGTATCTGGTATACACTAGTGTGTGTGTGCTATACTTTAACCCCTTAATGACAAAGCCCGTACATGTACGGGCTCAAAATGCATTGTTTTCAATGGGTTTAGGGACCGCCCATTGTCCTTAAGGGGTTAATAAGTGTGTATATCTCTTTTGTGCTTTGAATATAATATTTCTACCTATCTATACAGCACAGGTTCAAGCTGAGGTTGGTAACTAAATAAAAAAAATAGGTATATCCATGAACTCCATCTATTAGTATTAGTCATTACTAGACGTGCCTAGTTTTCTTAGTCTTCATAGCTTGCTCAGTTCAATAATGTACACACAATTCCGTAATAGAAACCAAGAACTCATTGCCTTCCCTGGACGTGGCTAAAGAACTGAATTTGATTTGGATGCACCTGAGCTGGGCTGTGTTTTCCTTAAGTTCCGAAACCTGGAAAGGTCTTCGGTAGTTTACTTAAAAGATGTCCAGAATCATTCTTAAAATGGGAACCTTCACAGGTATCAGCATCATTCAATTCATTTATTAAAGTTGCACAAAGCGTCTACATTTGTATTTTAAAATCAATATAAATATTGTAGTTTAGAATGAAGGAACTGTTAAAGTGAAGCAGACAATCTTTGGCTAAAGGTGGAAAAACCAGCAGAAATAATTAATATTCTGTCCTGAATAGGTCTGGGCGACAAAAGGAAACCATCACTGGAAATGGAAAATCCTTGTTCACACATCTAGGTTCTTGCTGATGTATATGACATATGTCAATATTTTATGTGATAACTCTCATGATTTACAATATTACCCCATTCTGTAGGCCTCATCCTCACTATTGCAATGGCTATCAGAAGCAATTAGCCTCCAGAAAAAAGAAGAGGAAAAACTTTATGGGGAGGAATAATCATGTACTTTGTTAAGTGAACAAGTCTGCATGGGCTCGCTCGACCTTTTTTTTTATATTTTGCAATGGTAATGTTCCTCAAAAGATGACCTGACTGCATTTTTGCAGTCTTATGGAACAACAGATATGGGTACTTGAAAGGGTTTAACTTGATGAACTATTTCAGCCTATATAACTATATGTTACAGTTTTAATAGAGTCAAAACATGTCTTATAAAAAACCTCTATCAAAGTATTTGCAAAATACTGCTAAATTAAGGTGGATGCTGTGTTCCAGTGAGACATCAGTGTAAATATTTTAAGAATAAATGAGCCTTTATTAAGAATTCAAAGTAATAATTTATGTCAAGGGGTTCCCAAATGTTCCATCAAATACACTATTAGGGTCAATAATACGAAGGCATCTTGCATTAACATTGATGAGTCAATTGATAAAATTTAATTGGCACACCCGTGCTCAAGTGAAAATGTGCTAAAAATAAATTAAAAAAAAAGGTATTTCTGGGATCCCATAAATTACATTCACAATATACCCGAATTTGTTACGGTGTAAAACTAAATCTTATATATATATATATATATATATATATATATATATATATATATACTATTATAATAATATCATTGTTCTTCTCTACTGCATTAATGAAGAATAATTGTAAGCTTGAATAATCACAATAAAATAATACAAGACTGTAAAGATTATAACTGCATTTGCATCAGTTGATATGCAAGATACCATACCCTTAACAATGTGAAAATCTTAAAGGTGGGATTTAAAACCAATTTAGCATCACTACCCCCAGATACTCTAAGGTTAAAAATGTATAAGATTGAATACAAGGTACTGAACTCCATTGCCTTTTTCTTTTGTATCCAGCACTATGGCAGTCAAAGTGCTGGAAAGGCTGCTACAGACAGTGGGGTCTATCATAACCTATACTACTGTTTTCATTGAAACAAGAAATACATATGCATCCTTAATGTTAGGGGAGTAGAGCTGCTTGCTCTCCTTGCCAGCATAACCGATTAACTAGATGAGCTGTACTACCTGCCATCTAACTATATAATGCCCATAGCAACATCTTATAGTGTAATAAGCTTCAGCGTAATCAGTATCTTGGGCACAGAAGGAGACCCTAGAAGCCTCTTCGTTGGTGGGAAGGGATGGATCCAGCTGCCTCATCTGCTCAGTTCAGTGTGTAGTTGCAGTGTTAAAAAGCTTCTCCTTTCTACCCCTCCTCCACTCCTACATCAGCCTCAGTGTCAGCAGCAGCAGCTCCTGGAGAACTGTACTGTAGCTGCTGCCTGCACTCAGCAGACCTCAGGCAGAGCAGAGGTGTGCTGCAGCTTCCAATGTGGGGTCTCTTCATTCTGTGGCAAAGTTCTAAGGCTTTTCTTGGCAGCCTGAAAGTTCCAAGGACGTATACAGGCGCCCTGCCATTGTTCCTCTGCCCTGGCAACTCAAGCGTTTCAGGATCACTTGCTTGTTGACAGTCTCCAATTACCTTATCATTTCCCCTGCGCTTGGCAGTGTCCGGAGGAGGTGATCTGTGCTCACAGAGGAGAGATGCAGTGTGACAGCGCGTCTGACTAGCTCTGGAGATCCTCCCTGCACAACCTTCTCCTCCTCATCATCACACCTCCTCCCTTCCAGCTCCCTCTACCTCCAGCGGCTTGTTTATAGAGCATAGTGGAACTGGGGAGGGATTCGAATCGTTGCTTCAGATACCATCCACGTGTTTTTTGCAGGGGTGAATAATATCAGTTCACTTCAGGACCAAGGAGAGAGACTGACTCAGGAGGTCTTGCACATCAGTCTTCCTGGTGGTGTCATCACCCAGAGGATGGACCTCAGGGACGGCTGAGGAAGTGTTTGCACTATCTTTGCTGCTTCTTTTAGCGGTGGAACACAACAATCAAGGGAGGAACAGGAGAGAACTGGGCATCGTGGCTTCCAATTATCAAATATGCTGTAGCATGACTTTGACCATGTCTTGAAATGAAGAGGGCTTCTGGTGTGTACTATGGACCAAACAAGATATTCCAGAGCACCTAATGGATCTTGCCTTATTATACATCTCATCGCGACAAACCTTACATATGCATGTGTTCTATGTTGTGCCTCTTAAAAGTTTTTAATGACCTGAGCTATGTATGTGGTGTGAAAGTGAGTGCTAGCTACTCCTATGTATATGCACTTGTACATATTAGCCAATAATTCTGGACTCCTGATGACATTTCCTGGTTCCCACAGCTTCTAAAACTGCCCCATTGCTTTGAGGCTACACTGACATTGGGAGTACACTAAATGATCATATACTTGTTATTTCCAAACAATTCAGGAGTAAGTTTCATCTGTTCATGTTGATACCATATCCTTCTTAAAAGAGGATTCTTTGGAATTCTGCAGCAAAGTCCAAGGTCCCCCCTCAACAAAACTTTGAAGGCACACAAACTCTTTTACAGTTTACCAAGAAGAGTGGGGATAATCTCTGGTGGATTTTTTTTTTTTTTTGTAAATAAACATTTTATACTGAAATTCCATTGCAATGAAGAGGAAACAGAAAAGGTTTATTCAAATGGTATTGCTATTTATGGTGGCTGTAATTTTTCTTCCTAACATTGGGCTATGGTCGTTGTACAAGGACAAGCATCTCATGAAATCAGCTGATTCTGTGGAACAGGTAGGATTGATCCAAGTTGCCTTGAATAGTAACACAGTGGTGTGCTGTATAGAGATAATATATTAACTAATCTGACTGGTTACCCCCACATTATTCACCTCAAACGATCTATTTAAAGAGATTGATTTTTCACTGGTCACAGTTCCAGCCATTAATAGGGATAAGTGATGGGATTCAATACATGATCAAAAGATTCATTTTAAACCCTGTTGAGATGGCAGATCGAAGAGTCACTGCAACATATCCAGTATATTTTTTGTAAGTGTGTCATTTGCTAATGTTTCTTTCCAGCTTCTATTTAAACCGAATCCATTTGTTGGGTATTGCAACATCTGGTCTATAGATATATTGTAATAAAATCCTATGTGTGTTATCATAATAGTAACATATGTGCATTGCAAAATTATATGATGTATTGTGTCCTATGTTGAAATCTACTGCATTACTATTAACATTATATATGCAGCACATGGGCTGTCAATGATTCAGTTCATGCAGATTTTCTTAGAGTTTTAGTGGGGAACTTGGGGAATGTTTTGTAATTGATAAGGGGTCCCTGGAGTGAATGCAGTTTACAGATGATTTAATGCTTGAGATCCTCTTATCACAGTAGGCAGTTATAAGGAGCTGAATGACCCTGTGCTTCTAACACTTCTAATGGTGTAAATGGGTAGCCATACTTTTTCTAGAGGGTTTTATATGCATCTGATATCCATCAAATGCATAAGATTTCTAGGTACCCCAACTGGAAATAAGTGTACCTTTGGCATTATAGAACTATACTAAGTGTTTAGCACTGCTTACTGAAGTTAAGGCATTGGCACTTTAAGTCTTAAGTGTGCAACTGACATGTTGGGAAATAATATTAACTTTTGTCCACCATGAATAAACAGTGAAGAATGTTATTTTTATGAAAGGCTTATCATTTAGTGTTTTACATCTGTAATAGGGAACTGGAGTATGCTAAATGGAGTACCTAACAGCAGGGAAACTTTTTGTAACCACAAATTTAATCAGAATATATCAATGCAAATATTGTCTAAGAAGGAGATGGTTCAGATGATCATAATATGTTCTGTGAATTCTGATTAGTTCCTCATGTTATATTTTGACAGCACTTGGCTAATTTTCCCATCACAGTCTAGATTTTTAGACAGCATTCATCCACATCAAGAAATAAGTGAGTGACATGATGACTTTCATAAATTAAATTACATATCTTTCCTAATCAATTAAACAACCTGCAGGGAAGTGCTCATTGCATGTTCTTTGCAGTTTGCTTGTTTTTTTTAAATTATTGTATAACATAAAGTTTGAAGTCTTATGTTCTTAGTAGTTATTGTAAAATATAATGCTGGGTATGTTCCAGAAACAATACTGGAACCTGATAGATGTAAGAAGAACCTGTTTTTTCTCACCATCTTCACCAGGCGTGAGTTTGCTGCAGGAATTAATTTGCAGACTGTATTTAATCCGGTACTATTACTGGAACTATTATCACACATCAAGATCTATCAACTTTCACATTGACATTCCTTTAGTGCTCAAGCTACACCAAATCCATTTGGTTATTACCTTCAGTGTATGTCTGCAGTCAGTATGTTCGATGTAGCACATTATTTTCATGGATCTTTGTGCTGATCTTTGTCTCATTTCATGTCCTAGTGAGACTAGTCTGGACAGGTAAGATATGTAACCGGCACTGGAGAAACAGGGAAAATCCATGATACTGTTGATGACAGCTACTTCACCAAGATATTTGGAAGGATTGGACACATTATTTAAAAGTTTGTTTGAGATATGTGAGCAATAAAATAGGGGTTATTTATAAAGAGTGTTTCCAGCCCAAAGTCACCATAGCTAACTCAAATATTCCTGCTGACTTTTATACTTTGCACCAATATTAATCCTTATATACAAAAAGTTTGATCTGGGATTTATGAAGATGTGAAAGCACGCAGGTGGCTTGATAATGACCCAGAATCATTGCAATAGAAAATAGGACTCATATACCATTATTAATACAAAAAGTGTAATATACAGTTTTACTTCAACATTGTTACGTTAGCTAATGTAGCTTTCTACATCTTTGGGGTAGCTTGTCATGGCAATGTCTTTAATTACTGAGCTAGTTTGAGTGCCTGATGGAAAGTATGAACTGTGGAACAAATCATTAACTAAATCATATTGTGCTTTGTATGTAACGGAGGATATAACTATTTCTGTGCTTATGGCAAATTTTACCTGGGGTTTTATTGGGTCGCCTGAGCAAATT
Organism: Spea bombifrons; assembly: GCF_027358695.1. Taxonomy (NCBI): domain Eukaryota; kingdom Metazoa; phylum Chordata; class Amphibia; order Anura; family Pelobatidae; genus Spea; species Spea bombifrons. The sequence continues at coordinate 30,361,969 of NC_071087.1, read as the reverse complement.
TAATCTATGCACACACACTATTACCATGTAGTGAGGAAAGTTGTGAATCACATTTCAATAGCTCATATCAGGTAAAGGTGCAATAGCCGAGGCTATATCTTTGTCACACAGTTGGTTACTCTATAAATAGGGTAGCAATTCATGCATTGTATGCAAAATCTTTCCATCATATGTTGACATTGTAATCAATATTTCTTATTACCAGTGTGAGCCCATGCCTATTTTAAATGACCCTATTTTTTGTATTTATTAACACACAAACATACACACATAAGCATAAGCATGGAAAATCAATGTCAGAATATCATTCCACAAAAAGCTAAGGCTTTAACATTTGCAGGCTTGAGAAAACTGCATTAAATACAACACAAAACCGTAAAATCAAATATTGAATGGACTAAAAAGTACTTAAATTATCAGCACATAGGCTGCCTGTGAGCATGGCCATTTCAGAATGAGACATGGTTTTTCAATATTTATATTTCACATATATGTGCATTGAATTTTAAACTATATAAATATAAAACATGGTTGTTCCAACTTCTACGATAAACATCAACTATTGTTGCCACTGAGCAATGTATGTATGAGGCCAATCTAAGTGTAGTTTGTAGGAGAATGCGCTGGTGGTGCCATTTGCGCTCTATTAGTACTACTTTTACAAAAAATACTATAGCAAATTATTAATATTTTGTTCTACATAATTTTCTTATAATATACAATATCTACTTATTATTTTCCCCCAGATGGGAATGCATATTTTAAGTACTTTGTGGGGACTTTGATATGCATTCTTTAAAAGGTTATAAAAAACACACTACTCACATCCTCCATGGTTTAACAATATATGTCACTGATTGGCTGCTTGAGGGAAGTACTCCCAAAAAAAGCAATGAGAGTGCTTTGTACGCATGCTCAATGATGTCTTGTTAGATACCTGCTTCACAACATTCACCTAGCCACCACTCGAGCTGTGTTAAGTCCTACCATATCTGTGGGGACGAGGGTTAAGAATGCGTGCAGGTAGGCCATTACACTTAGGTACTTACAGCAGAACATGGCACAGAAGGCAAATAGGAGTCCAAGGCCAGCGGTTAGATGAAGGCAGTGATCCGGCAGTGATAAATACTGGAAACGTCAGACTGACTGGAGCCAGGGTCAGTAGCCAAAATCCCAGTAACTCAAGACAGAAGCCAAATGGACTGGACAGACAGGAGCACGGTCTCAGACAAGCCAAGGTCAGAAGCGGGTCAGGAAGCAAAGCATATGAGGAGCTGGGACAGGGAACAAGGGAACAGTTTCAAGGATGCTGAGTTGCAATAGTAGAAAGAGAACAACAGCTTTAATATAGTTAATTGTGCATGTAGGGTAATTTGGTAGCACGCATGCATATCTGCATTAGCAGCAGGTAATCAGAGCACCTCCACCAGCTGTCCGATGAGGTACCCGCTGCGGGACATATGCTCTACACAGTGAGGAGGACACCGTTAGCTGGTATGAGACCTAATGGGCAGTAGAAGAGTGGGGAGCATTAAGTACTCCCTAACAATCGTACTCAATATAACAATTGTACACTGTTTGGCTGTCACATTGATCACAACTGGTGATCTGGAGCTGAAATCCAGTGACAGTCACCAACAGTGGTGGCTGTAATCTATACTAGAGCATGCCACGATGTTTTAAGTCATAGTGGCTCTATGTGCCTTGTTATGTCCCATGACAGGGGCCCACATTGCCTTAGATAGTAGCTTCAGTTGCCTTGTGGATAATCATCTTATGACCATCTACAAAGTATACAGACCTTGACAAGCACAGTGTTGATTGGGGATTCATACTTTTCATGTGAACAAAAAGTTAAGATTTGGAGATCGAATGAGGAAATAATGGTGGCTATAAATAGAATATTTTTAACATTCAGATCATGCAGTAAAGTTCCAGGAGAGAATTATGTTTTCTTCAGTTTGAGAAAACTTCCCTTACCTTGTTTAAATATAAAACCATTACCATACAGAAGACAGTTTTATCTCTGTCACTCCTTTCAGCTTAGTCATTAAATGCGATTGGAATCGTCCAGTTAAACGAAATTCCATTTATCTAACCAACCACCCATATGTTTACCTATAACAATCAAGTGTTATAGTAATTAATAGTAATACTATATTAAGTATTTCTAATAATACCATTATAATCTACCGTATGGAGTCAGAGATTCCAGTGCATTCTGATACATATTTCCCACACTTGTTTTATCTCTATGACCTTGATTATTAATGGGCAGATTTTTAGATACGTTGAAACATTATTGCAGTAGATTTGTCTGTATTTGAACAGAGATGCTATAAATATGATTGACATTGAAGCAATTCACTGCTATGCTGTTATGCTTAATTTCAGCAGCTTTCATAACTGGCTCTTCAGCAGAACGTTATAGCTGTATGGGGAGAAGGCTTCTCTTTCTTCATTTCCAATGCAAAGAAGTATGCATTTATTCTGTCTTTGTTATGCAAATCAATAAAAGTATGTTATTTGGGAGTTTTCAGCCAATCTTCTAATATTGGTGGGCTGTACATAGGAAAAAAAGAACTTCTAGTAATGTACCAAAATTAGATCTATTTAAACCACACATCACTTGGACATTCCTTTTCACAGTAGATGGCACTATAGTCCATACTGTCACCCAACCTACCAGACATTGTGTTTCATTTCTTATATCACTAGTTATATTCTAGTTTACATTCTTAATCATAATGGAAACCTGCCTTACTCTCTAAAATATATTATCATTGTATATGATAAACCTAAACTTGACACTTCCCACATCTTCCCCTGTTTCATCAATAAAGACACATTGTTAAAACGTTCTTGGTGAGTTTACATATTCAGTATATCATGTTGGATTATACATGAGTTTTCAGTCATACTTTTTTTAGATTCTTCCACAGATTTTTTTTTCAATTACTTTTCCAAGTAGTTTATTAAATGTGTACTAATAATGTAGAAGAACCAATGTAGTGAAACAGTAACTTCAGTTTACTTGTTAAGGCATTACAGTGGAACCGCTTACCTGACTTAACCCAATATAAGAACAGAATGCTTGGATGCTATCACTTATAACTTAGATATTTTCCCAGGCTGCTTTATCGGCACTTCTGTAAAACTAATTTACATTAATAAAAGTAAAAAAGATGTGTCAGTACAGGCTGAAAAAAAATAGATTCTCAGTACTTGGTATGACCACAATTTGTGTTAATTGCTGCTTTAAATAGTTGATCAAATAAAACCTGTTGGTGATGGTTGACGTTTTGACCCTATTGTACGATCAAATGTTATGTTTAATTGCTTTGCCAAATGTACCAATACCACTGCAATTACCACCAACTCTTTTTTGTAATTATAATCTTAAACCCTGTGTATCTGCTAAGCTCATATAAGGTTGAGAAGAGTATTACATATTACGTATTCTAAATAGTAGAGCTGTTGTAAAATATAAGTCCATCAGCTATTTAAAATCTGCCCTTGTTAATAATGAATATTGTTACTATGAATGTTCATGAAACTGTTATAGCTCAATTAGGGAAATTGAAGATATGCATGAAAAGCAACATCTTAAATCTTTATATTTGTAGACATGCTGCTGACTTTAGATGTGTATCAATAAAGCCGCTCTCCATGGTGCTTGAGTCATTTCTCGTAGATTTACAACATAATTATTTGTTGAGGAACATATCTACATCTCTCTCTAATTCACTGTCCTCCAAGGTCTGTGCATAGTTCAGATGGCAGTGTTTGTTCATACCTTAAATCCATTCATATTCCTTTATAACTTACAAGAGGGATACAGCAGTCTAAGAAATACAATGCACAGACCAACGTATCCATTCAGCAAACTATGAACACAATTGCTTTGTTTGATTTCTTGTACTTTCAGGGTGAATAAGTATTTTAGAAAGAATATGTGTTAAAATGTTCCATGTATTTGTGGTTGTATATTTATCCTGATGCATAAACGGCTACAGTTTGCATTTCCTACATATTTTAGTAAATGTCTATTGTGTTGTGATGGAGGATCTAGAGCACACTACCCTACTATCTTTGTGATTTATTCTTCGGAGATTGATTTGCTTAGTGCTTTTTTTATTGACAGCTTCTTGCTATATAGCCGGTAAAATGTGAGAATTCCCATTGCTGCATTTCTCATTGTAAAAAACAAAAAAATATAAAAGGGAAAAAAAACTCTCAAAATCATTCCTAGCCCATTGACTCAATGCACAATAACAATTTCTACTTATTGTGCATACACAGTACACCCTTGTTAATAAACAGGTCTCCAAGGATTTTTTTTTTCATTTTTACCTTGAGCATATCTAGAATTGCTGCTAAAAACTGCACTGGGTATTCAAGATGAAGTCTAACCATTGATTTATAAAATAACAACATTATTTTTGCTCGTATGGACCACTAACCCCTCCAATACAAGGCAGGTTTGTGCTGTTTGTGTACAACAGGTTTTGCTTGCAACAAATGTCGGTTATCCTCAAATCTTTCTCACGTAAGGATTTCTTTATATAGTCAATCTGTAAATTGCTATGGTAATAACACCACTTTTTAAACATTGAAACGAGATTACTTCAATATTAACCCCTTGAGGACAATGGGCGGTCCCTAAACCCATTGAAAACAATGCATTTTGAGCCCGTACATGTACAGGCTTTGTCATTAAGGGGTTAATAACCCAGTATGTTTATAAAGAAAGACACAGTAATAATGTCTACATCTGCTGACTTCATTTTAACTAATGAAGGACAACCCCACAGTTGGCGCAGAATTAATACTGAATAATTCATAGTTAAATTGTCTAAATATCTGATATGTCACTGATTTAACCATATAATCATATGCACGGCCAACTCAGCCCTTCTTCCTGGAAAAAAAACATTTATTTTAACTGTAAAAATCATGTCCAGTAAAAAGAAAATACCTTATGGTGCTTTAAGCCTGCGTTTAAGCACATGCGATGCAATTCTATGCCATGCTTTGTGTTGGGCAAAGGAAATTCCTGTTAACGTAACTGTGAAGTTTCAGGCTAGTGGTGAGACCAACCCGAGATAGTCTTAGAAAGAGAAGACAATGACGTAGGCATGGGGTGGGTGTGAAAAACCAACCTCCAAGCTCTTTATGATAAAAGCCAAATCCAAACTGGCTATGTGTTAGCATCCTTCAAAGTAGGTATTGTCTTTGTGCTTATGTCAAGTCTTTTGCAAGGCAGCATTGATACACGGTTGTTTAGTAATCATTCATATTTTTTGTGTAGTCTGATGGGGTCTTCAGGTTTTTATAATAATTATACCTAGCTTCTTAAAGAACGATAAACAAAAAATGTAAAATGTGTATTTAAAGGCCAATTAAATATACTTCTGGCAGTTTAAATGATGGGGTAGCCTGGTACATCATGTACTCCATTTATTATTTTTATGATAACGGTGCCTTAAGAGTTTTGATTCATATGGAACATGTGACAGAGGATGAGTAAGCATACAGTTTGATATGTGTATCTTGACATAGTCTTCTTTAGCTGGCTTCTGGTCATCTTTATATGATAAAATCCATTAACAAGAAGAGGGTAGCTATTACATGAAAATACTTGTAGTACCCTTTAGGGTTATATATGTACATCCTCTAGTAAACAACTTCATTGGAATACCAAATTACAGTACGTATACGCACTGTATGGCCAAAAGTATGTGCACACCCGTCTTACAATATACAGTATACAATGTATACAATCAAGCACATCTCTATAGATAAACATATGCAGGAGAAGGGGTTGTACTGAAAGGCTCAGTGATTTTAAATGCCACATTGTCATTGGATGCCACCTTTGCCACAAGTCATGTTGCTACTATTGTGAAAGCCTCTGGGTGTAACAATAGCTCAGCCATGAAGCGGTAGACCACTCACACTAACAAAGCAGGGCTGCCAAGTGCTGAAGCACATAACGAGTAAAAATTACCTGTCCTCTGTAGTATTACCTACTTCCAAGTTCCAACATCAGTACAAGCACTGTGCGTGGCTGAGCTGCTGCACACAGACTGAAGATCACTATGTGCAATGCCAAGCTTCAGCTAGACCAGAGAAACTCACATCTCAAGCGTTTCACCTGGATGACTCTGTCAATGATTAAGTCAGGTCAGGTGTCAATATACTTTGGGTCATATAGTGTATTTATACATCAGGGTGTAAAAATTGTGCGCAAATGTGCGTATGTAAATATATATATATGTATCAGAAATGCCTTTGTTACCCTGGTGTTCTTCCTATCTAGGGATATTTGTTTTTTCTCCTATATGGCGGTATTGACTCTGCATAATGCCTAGAATACATACCAATTTCACTTTGCATTACACATGGCCAACTCAGCCCTTTCTGAAAAATAAATCACTAGTGCATCCTGAGGGATGCATAGCTAAGTCAATCTATACTTCACTGTAGTAAATGATACATAGTTCACTTAACACCTCCAAAGCAACAAAGCTCACATGGTAATTTCGTATTTTAGTGTAATTATTTGAGCTGATACCAAAATAGTATTATTTACCAAACTGGGTAACCTTTTGGCTACACTAAAAAACTGAATTACCTACTTACTTTAATGTAAAGTAAATTGGTGTATAAATCATTTTGCACAAAATATTTTGGCCAAAGTCATGTAGGTAAATACCATATTTGCTCGATTATAAGACAAGGTTTTTTTCAGAGCAAATGCTCTGAACAATTACCATCATCTTATATTCAAGGTCGTCTTCTAATCAGACCTCAAGACTAAGATCCAGATCCCCCGCAGCACTGCAGGCACCTGGATCCTCCTCTCTGGCAGCTGGTGGAGGTCTGTGCGTTGCGCGCAGACATCCTCCGCTACTGCTGGCACTTCTCTGGGGCTTCTATGACTGAGCGCCGGCATCACATGACCTTCCGGTGCTCAGTCATAGAAGCCCCGGCGGAACTGCCAGCAGCAACAGCGGAAGTTGTCTACGTGCATTGCGCAGACCTCCACCGACTGCCCCCACTAGACACCAAGGAATCTGAAGCACACAGTCTAGAGAAACACTGGTAAGTTGGGGGAGGGTAAGAGTGGCATAAGGGGGGGTATAAGGGATTTCTGGAGGCAGAGTGGCATATAGGGGGTATAAGGCATATCTGGGGCAGAGTGGCAAATAGGGGGTAAAGAGGCATATCAGGGAGGCAGAGTGGCATATAGGTGATATAAGGCCCATCTGGCAGCAGAGTGTCATATAAGGGAGGCCGAGTGGCATAAAGGGGGTATAAGGCATTTCTGGGGGGCAGAGTAGGATATAAGGCAGTATAAGGCATATCTGGGGGGGGCATATCTTTTTTCTTTTAGGGTAGTCTTATATTCAGGATTTTTATTTTTTCCCTAAATTAATATTCAAATTTTGGGGGGTCGTCTTATAGTCAAGCAGATATGGTAGCTTTGATGAGCATGATTTAAAAAATGGTTAATAATGGCTTGGCCCAGCAATTCAGCAATGTTGAGAAGTCTAAAATTCTGAAAATGTATATGTGTTTTTGACTGTCTCCTTTTTAAGCTGCACGATCATTCTCATATATTATTCACAGGTATTAGGCAGAACAGGACAAAATGATCATATGGAAAGCTCCATGGATGACAGGAGAGAGTGGTTTTGTGTGCATGTATGTTTGTGTAATTTTATGATGTTAGCGTGGGTATGTGTGGGTATGTATGTATGTGTAAGTGTATGGTGTATGTTGATGTGAGCATACAGTGTTAGCGTATGGGCAATTTACTATATGGTTTTCAGATTGTGTGTGTTAGTATATGGTGTTAGCACGATTGTGTACATTAGTATTTAGTATTTAATGTTAGCATGTGTGTGTGTTAGCATACAGTGTTAGAGTATCAGGGGTGAGCCTGTGGTTAGTGGGGCTCCATGTTACTGAATCACCTTTTTTGACTACAGGAATTTTATGACCAGGGCTTAATTGTCATAACCAAAGGGTACAACCAAGGTTATATTTACTATGGCATGTTAAAATCTTAATACAGTACAGATTCTCGACTGGCTGGTTTTCTGATCACAGAACATCTCAGTCATTGGGATAGTTTTGCTTCTAGTAAAATAATCCATATGTTATATATTTGTTCAAGTTATGGCAAGATTGCAGTTTGAACTGTTTCAAAGAACCACCTATTCTCAGGCATCAGGACTAAAATGGTTTGTTGAACAGAGATCAAATTACCAAACCCTGTTTTATTTTTAACGGCACCTATGTTCAGTTTTTTGTTCTGCGTGACATTTACACACTATTCAGAATATTGTTGGAAACATGATTGTATTATAATAATAAAAGCCACATTTATAGGTTCTGGAGAGGAAGCTATAACAGATTTCTCCAGCTTTCCAATATTCAGTAAGTTGATTTTTCTTCTAAATTTGATATATTACCTGGAAATATGGGATTTCCCCAATAAGAAAACCACATTGCTGAGTTTCCGAGATACCTTACTGAGAAACTATTTATAGTAAGTGTCTATCTTTTTTTGGCAGTTTTACAAATAAGAGAGTAAGGCACAAAGTATAAACACAACGTAGAGATTGGTATTTTGCAACATCAAAACTAAAATAGCAAATAATGATAACAGAGACCAACCAATGCCAACAGGTAAGATCAAATCAGCCTTTATCCTAGGTTTATTGATAAAAATCATGACATAATGCCCCATACTATAGCCGGGACTTAATTAAAAAGTCTCTACCAGTCTGGAGAGTTCCCTTATGTGCTTATTGCTATCTGTTCCAGAACGGTAAAGGCCATGTTATGAATTGCGGAGGAGAGACAAGAACAGCATATGTGGTGTAGGGCAGATAATCGATGGAGAGGCTATTCCTCCTCAGCCGGTATCACGTTTGTCTCTTGACCTAGTCTTGTAAAGAAAAACTTTTTTGTTTTATTAGTTAGGGTCCATAACCAATGTTCCATCTAATTTTTCTTAGTTGGCGTGCGCAGAAAATTTCTCTTGTGCAAAAAGTTTCACAGAGCAAAAATGTTGTGCGCACAATATCCGCGCCGCATAAAGTTTCAAAAAATTCTTTTTTTCTTTTTTGGGGAAAAACTGTTGTGCGCACAATTTTTGGACATGTGCGCTCTCTAAAAAAGCTATGTGCGCGCGCACAAGAGCACAGCTTAGAGGGAACACTGTCCATAACCCCTTTTGGAATTGCTGTACCCATAGCTTTTTTGGATAACATAGTATTATGAAAATGGGCATTGTGTACTGCCCTGCAGTAAACATAGTCCTAAATGTCTTTTCTCGATGTTCCCCCTGTCTAGTGCAGCGAACACCCCATAATTTGTCTTGCCTTGTGTCTCTGATATTTAAGACGCTGAACAGAACGTCTGTATGTCCTTAACATAGATCCCATCTTTGTTCTTGGGCAGCTGTCACTTTCAGTCATTATGCTGGAATATAATGCCACATCTGGTCCCGACACTGACAGCAGACTATATAAGAACAAGAAAACGAGATGTGCACCCAGGAAGAGACATTGATTGCTTGTGTACATAAATTATAAACATGCATTGCAGATCTTGGTTACTTGGAATCGTAATTGAAACAGTATGTAAGCTGTTCTAGAACAACTGATTGTTTCCATGGTATAACATTATTTCTGTGGTCATCATACGTTAAAGCCGTTTGAGGTAACTTACTATTAAACCATAAGAATTTGGAGTTAAATTTATGAAGACTCCCTAGAAATTGGGATGCAAAATAGCTCTGTAAATGTATTCCCAGAGGGGGGCCAAGTTGACCATTTTTAAAGTTAGTTTACTTTGGTTAATAATGAGTTGGCTACTATCTGTCTTTAGCGCATTGTTAGTAAATGTAATTAGATTAAATACAGATATTTTGGACAATATAGCCCATCCACATGCTTTGAGATGCAAAGTTGCAACTGCACAAAGCATGTTTCCCAAGGAATTTTGAAGACTTCTCCAGTTAACCTCTTGATATGGTTTGGGATGGCATATTATACAATTATTACCAACTGCTCATTCAACCTTAATTTTGCACATTGGCAATTAACAAACTAACAAACCTAGAATGATGAGCTAAATTGTGGTGTGGAGCACACTGTATACAAGTGAACGGAAAACATAAGATATAAGTGACCCAAAGCAGGAAAAAAAAGGGTGGAGAGATGCTAGCACCTGGAATCTACAGGACAGTTAATTTACCATAAACTACATTTTAACCACAGCAGATAAAAAAAAGACACATAGTGCTTGAACCAGACCCAGGCCAAATATGCAGGTTTTTGCACATGTGGAATGGAATAACTTGTCTACTACTTTACCCTCATCTCTTAAGCCCAGATGTTGGGTTCAAGACTGGCACCAGTTCACTCAGCTGTATATAGTGTCGCCGGGTACTTGTTCACTAACTGTGGTTGAGCAAGAACATGCATTTTGGCTTCAGTTTTAGAAATATTGATTAAAGTGTTTCAATAAGAACAGTTCTAAATGTGTTTTAAAATACCACATTGCAGTGTAAATATGTAATGTTTTATGTAATATTACCTGGCATTTAATGATTTTTCTGACGCTGTAAATGTAAGGATTAATGTGGGGTTTATTAGATTCTAATTTAGCCCCTATGTTTTCCTTAAATTTGAGTTTATCCAGAAGTAATGCTGCACAAAATATTTTGTTAATCCTTTTAGGATTTTGTGCATATAAAATAGGTTTAGCATGATGTTAAAGAATGTCTTGTCATTTTGATGGAATGACAAATTAGCAGGGAGCTGAGCTATGTGAATTAGTGATGCATTGCTTGTCACTCTTTTTTTTTATACCTTTTAATACAATTTATACCTTAAAATTCTACCAATCATCATGCATCAGTGCACTGACTTCCAAGGTTTTTTTTTTTTTCTTTTTAAAGTGAACCTTCACAGATATTATGGATAGTTCACATGTAGTCTAAAATATGCTTCAGAGACTTCCTACCCCAAAATAAAATGTATTAAGGACACGTAAAGGAAGAATAATTGTCCTAATACACAATTACAAATGTTGCTGAACTTTACTGTTAGTCATTTCTAAGCAGAACATGCACTACACATGGAGAATTTCTCATTTCGTTCTTGGTCCATTGGTTTTCAGACAACAAATGTTGCTCCCTGCTCCTTCAGATCGGACAAAGTTTGGAGGGCCCTTTTCTTTGGGAAATGAAATTTGTTGTTCCTCCACAAACAAGGCCATGACTCATGGAAAGTATGAGGGGCACACAATAGCCAAGGGCAACCTCATCAAGGAGGGCATTGTATGGTTACATAGTAACACAGTAGTTTGGTTTGGAAAATAAGGCCCAAGTCCGTTGAGTTCAACCTTGCTGTTGATCTAGAAGAAGGCAAAAAAAAAACCCATTGAAGTGATTTTCATTTGTGTCTCAAAATAGGGATGTCAATCTGATTTCTCATTGGATCAACAAGCTATAACGAATCATGTCCATATAACCAATCATATGCCTGTATATTCTTTTTTGTAACCTCTGGGGTCAATGAATTCCTCATTTTAATGGCCTTACTATAAAGAACTCTTTTTACTGTTTTAAGTGAAAATTCCTTACTTTAAAACCAAACAGATAAAATGTTTGTATAGTACCAATGAACAGGTCATCAGAGAGTGGCTGGTATTGCCCCTAAATGTATATGTAGAATGTTATCATTCGCCCGCTAAGACACCTTTTCTCTTGTGTAAAACAAATTCAAACTACTCCTCTTATTTACTTTGTATCCTTTTTTCCAAGCACTATAATATCCTTTTTAATAATGGGTGCCAATGCTTGTGCTGAATATTCCAGTTAGGGTCTTAACAATCGCGTATACAGAGGTAAAATAATATTTTCCTCATGTGAGTCAATACTCACGACTGCTAGGAACATGTGTTTCTAATCATGTAACTGTTAGAGGGTATCATATGAATGGTTTAATAGGACTAGGAATATTCATATGTTCCCCATATGTGGTAGAACCAATACCTTAACTATTAATGGAAAGGGGTCTTAAAACTATCATCTCAAAACCATCTCTCTTTAATTAGACAAACCTTCTAATAGATAGACTCCCCACAGACTATCCCAGATGCAGGAAATGGTGTACTAGTATAACTGCATGATTGTTGTATCCCAGTGTTGCTCCTCGGAAGGTCAAGTCTTCCCCAAACTGTTCCCATAAAGTTGGAAGCATAACATTGTCCAAAATGTATTGGTAGGTTCAATAATTAAGATTTCCCTTCACTGGAAGTAAGGGGGCTAGCTCAACCCCTGAAAAACAGCCCCATATCATTATCCCTCCTCCATTAAACTTTACAGTAGCCACAGTGGAGGCAGGTAACGTTCTCCTGGCATCTGCCAAACCCAGACTCGCCTATCAGACTGCCAAACAGAGAAGCGCGATTCGTCACTACACAGAACACATTTCCATTGCTCCAGCGTCCAGTGGCAGTGTGCTTTACACCACTCAATCCAACGCTTGGCATTGTACTTGGTGATGAAAGGCTTGTATGTACCTGCTTGGCCATGAAAACCATTCCATGAAGCTCCTGCTGCACAGTTGTTGTGCTGATATTAATGCCAGGGGAAGTTTGGAACTCTTCGGCTATGAGATCAGAAGAGTGCTGGTGACTTTTATGCCCCATGCTAATCAGCACTTAAAAAAAAGATAATAAAAAAAAATTGTTCAATGACTTTAATCTCTATTGGTTGTCCAGGGAATTGCTTTGTTCTGCCTAGACAGAGGAGATTCAGTCTTATACATCCACTAAACATATACAAGGGTTTGAGCAGTTAATGCCATGTAACCATTTGCCTTGGAAGTTGAATTACTTATTAGTGAGTATAGTTTTAGTGTAAAAATATTTCCCTAAAAGTCTGGATTTTAGATTGATCATTGAGCCCACCATCTTATGCTGTAAACCATCCTTTTAAGTAAGTCCGTTAGCCCAATATAAATGATGATATACATACAAATACACACCAGTGCTTTATACTATAGGACTATTTGGATCAGCTATATATGTAATACTTGTTGTTTGTACAGAATCAATCATATTCTGATATATATGACCACTGGCTGCAAACAGCAATTTAAGCTTGGTATAGATTAATAGCGCATTAAAATGTTAGATACCCACACCGTTAAATTACTGAAGCAATGCTATAGTAGTAAACTCCAGAAATAACTTAGAAACTGCAAATAGAATTCTATATTAGATATGGAATCATTGCATATTTGAAGCAAAATTAGTTAACGCAAATAAATGAACCAGTAGCTAAATTTAGTAACTAAGTGTTGATTCACATTTCTTTTTAAAAAAAGGCACAGTATAATAGTCAATTACTGTTTGGATGTATTATAGAATAGACCAATCATTCTTATTTTTGGAAGGCATGGCTGCTTTTTTTTCCCCACAATCAAAGTCAACAACTTTTTCATAAAATACCAATTCCTTATGAATATCATGTAAAAAATCTACTTCTTTCATTTTATTACCATCCTTTCTTTATATGGGTGCATTTGTTTTTAAGCATGACAAATATCTTACAATTATAATATTAATCCAGAAACCAAGGTGACCTGAATTTTTTTTAAGGTGACAACAGATTGTCAACCTTAAATCATTATAAATAAATATAATTGATAACTGACATTTTATTATTCCATCCAAGCTTGTTTAGTAATGTCCAACCTGTATTAAGGTTTAACTTATGCTTGGATCGTCAGTTAATATAAAGCAAATCTGCATGAACTACAAATAATGCCAAACTAATGCAAATAAACAGTATTGGGTGTAATGAGGATTCACCTGGAACACTGAAGCTGAGCTTTCTAATCATGTTTTCCCTGGAGTGTCTGGTGGATGAATTTGGGTTTGTTAGGTGCTAGGAGAACGCTACCTACTAGACTGCATAGTGCCTACTGTAACGTTTGGTGGAGAAGGGAAATGATCTGGAGCCTGTCTTTCGGGGTTTGGGCTATGTCCCTTAGTTACAGTAAGGAGTAATGTTAATGCTACAGAGTACAAAGACATTTTAAACAATTCTATGCTTCAATCACAATGCAAGGTCAATAAAGACATGGTTTGACAAGATTGGTGGGCTGAAACTTAAGTAGTCTGCACAGAGCACCGACCTTAACCCCATTTGACCCCATTGAACACCTTTGGGATGAATTGCTGATTATGATGTGTTGCTCAGCAATTGCGCCACACTGGTTTCCTGGCAGATAAATTGTATACTATAATATACTACTTCTTCTGGTTCTTGCTCCGGAGCGACGAGATCCTAGTAATAATCTCACCAATGTATAAATAGCAGAACAGCACTCCAATATTTCTGGTGCTTGAACTGGGCTCCACCAACACCCGAAAATATCACAAATAAAGTTGCTCAGCACTCCAGTAGTTCATTGAGGTATATTTAATTCAGCAACACGGGCAACGTTTCGACCTTACGCCCTTTATCCAGCCATAAAGACCGTAAGGTCAAAACATTGCCCGTGTTTCTGAATTAAATATACCTCACTGGACTACTGGAGTGCTGAGCAACTTTATTTGTGATAGTAATAATCTTAGTCATGCAGTCTTACCCAGATGTGTTACAATAGACTTTTATGGACATATTTACTTTTAGCATTTAGCCCTTAGTGACACAATTAAGACAACTCCCCTACAACTCGCTGTTTTAGTCAATACATCTTTAGTGTCTCAAATATCTTCTGTCTTGCCCAGAAATCTCTCACGCTTTTTTCCTACATTCTCTGCTGACCACTTCCGCATCTTCTTCTTCATCTTTTGTCTTCAATCTGCTATGTTCAATCTTTGTCTGTATCTCCGCGGACATAACTCGGCTGAAACCTTTACCAAAATTGTGGAGCTTGCGTTGACGTCCCCTCCCCAATCATCCGATCGGGAGAGAGGATGTCACCGAAAGCACCATCATTTTGCCCCAACTTGAACTCAGGGCAATATTGCAGTGTGCCCGGTGACATCCTTTCCGTCACTGGATGCAAAGAAGAAACAGATGATGCAACAGTGCAAGTGGTAGGCAGAAGCAGACATTGTTGGCAGATAAGGTAGGGAAACGGAGCGTGAGAGAGAGTGAACAAGAATGAGAGTGTGAGTAAGAGTGTGAGTGGATGTGGGTCCATTTTTTGGATGAAGATTCTGAGGTTTTTGCTTCATTTTTGTCTGATTGTTGGGGGCCTGGCTTTGTTTTCGTACAAATCACAGAATTTACCAAAATTCTGTAAATTTGCAATTCATATGACTCCCAATGCACAAGTCTAATTGTTACCGATTCCAATAGTATTGTTTATGTCAAATAAATATTGTGAAATCATATCAGTCTGCTTATATTTTAAGTCACAGTTGTTAGCCGAACAAAGTTTGTTCATGACTGTCTCACTCCTTTGGAATATTTTTTCTTATTGTTCTATACTTTGGCAGAATCAGTCAAGGGGCTATTATTTCAACAGAAAGCTGCGACCAATTGCTTTAAAAATAAATGATACTTGTACTGAATGTGGAAAGAAGAAGGTTCATTAAAACTTCTGTTCAAGAGATCTCATCAGTCTCTCTTCACCGGTTTTGACGTTACCAGAGAGACTTATTTTATATTATGTTTATTTTTAGAGTTCATCATTCAGCCTTAACTTGTTATTTTACATAAAGAAGCAATAGCATTTGACTATTATTTTTCTTTCACTATATAAGAATAGCAGTATAGTTATGATAATAATGCATTATTGGTCATTCACTATTCACATGAATGATTCTATTTAACGGAAACTGTTTAATTTGGTGAAAGTGGCTGGATTTTTTTTCAAAGAAATTGTAATATATAATTGGGTTTTTCTTTACATTTTGATTAAAAAACAAGTTGTAAGGATTATATAATCAGATTGCTTAGTGGATTTCAGTTAAAAAAATGAAACAGTTGTCATTGGTCAAAATCATGTGCTCAAAGTGTCGATTTTCAGAAACCTATTTAGAAAACTATTTTGTAATGAAAATTTGACTATACATGTGTATACCCCCCAGTTCTCCCTAATTCCTTCCCTGATGTGATTCTTAATTAGGCTCTCAGAAGGTTTGCTCTGTATGAGCGTATCACAGTGTTACGCCGTAAATCTTACAAAAATAAGTATAGAAAAAGTAGAACATACAGACAAATCGTTTATTAAAATGTGAAGCTAAAATACATTGTTCTTCTAAATAGCAATATAGGTCATAAAGATGTATAAAAGGCCTCAGTAAATTCCTGCTACGCCTTCAACCACAAAGCAGAAGAACCCCTGTTAATATAAATGAAGCATTAAAACTCCTTGTTATTGTAATATGTTGAGGTTCTCCACCATTGTTGAAAACTGGTGTGGTTTAAGGATTGCTAGCAAGGGTAGTTATGCTATAATTTATAGCTCTAATTAAAATGCAGAAAAGTCATAATATAATGACAAGTAAATTAGATTGTGATTTACGCCGCAAAGCAGAACAGCTTGATTTAGTATTAGTGACAAACAATTGTGGTGTTGCTTAATGTGTAGAAATACAGTTTTCCTTAAGGATCTCAGCACTATATATATATATATATATATATATATAATCTTCTTCAGCATTGTGACTGATTCATGAAATAACAATTCATAATAGTAAGGGCGTGCAGGACAAACTCATTAAGCAAGGCATGTAAAAACATTTTACAAATTCCAAATTCACATTATAGAGTTGCTGGTAATACCCTTTTGCATTACCTGGATTTCTACATATGTTGTCATTTATCACAACAATAGACAAACATAGACTGCTTAAACTAATAATACGCAATTATACATTTTCATTACCAGATTGAACACATTGCGTAAACGTTCACACAGCAGTGGTTGGCACTGGTTGGCAGTGGTTGCACTGGAGAGAGAGTTGTGATGTGCTCCTCACGTCTAGATGGAGCATGATAGAGCAAAGATCTGTGCTCTCATCCATGAAAACTACCCCACTGTCTAAAACAGAAAGGTACAAGAGTGATATTGTTGGTCAGGTGTAGGGTAACACTGGAGCATAAGCGCAGTCTCATGTAGTGGGAAAAAAAACGCTGTCTAAAACTCTCCAGAGTCTGTAATTGATGGTAAAGTATCTATGTAAGAAATGTAAGAAGTGTTGTATTTCATTGATTGGTGTTGTGGTAGAGTCTGCTACTTTGCACCCAAGTGCTTATGTTCATAGTTGGATGGGGACCACATGTTAGACCTGCTTATAAACTGTGGGGTGGTAAGAAAGTGCATTTCTAGCTCACTATTTGATATTCTGTTATACTAACTGGCAATAAGTAAAGAATGGACACCAGCCAGTAGCAGTCATGTCCTACCTATTAGTTCAATCAACATATAATTTGATGTGATTAAACCATTGTAGTATAGGCTCAAGTATAATATGGTGAATACTGATAAGAGGTATTAAAAAAGATTGCATATTTACATCATTAGAACACTTGCTGATATTTGAAACAGCAAATATATAAAATCAGACATTAATGTCAGTAATAATTAATGATGATGTTATATATAACCCAATAGGCCAAAATGCTGTAATATTTTGTCACTTCATCCAGAGTGACAAAATTATATGTCATGATTATTAAAATAAATCTGAAAAGGATAACATGAAGGGAAATACTGATAAATAAACATATAGAAAAATACACTTAAACAACATGGGCATTTCTGAGAACAATCCTACTTTGAATTCACAAAACAGTTTCTTAGCACCCTGGGAATTCTAGGTGAACATATCAGGATAAGGGCATATGTCATCATTTTCCTTGGTACACATATTGTGCGTGCATGCTGTGTTGCCCACGTGAAAAGATTTTGTTGTCAGTAGTAAACAAAATAGTTATCCCTGATTAATGATGTACATTTTAAATGTTATTTAAACATTGTCTTTATATATCTATATATATCTCTATCTATCTATCTATCTATCTATCTATATATATATATATATATATATATATATATATATATATATATATTAAATTATGTTTGCGCGTGCAAACACACACATACCACTTATGTCATGTTGTTATTAAGCCTAAAGAATTCACTGTTTTAGAACAAAGAAAAATTTCTGACTCAACTGAGATCATTCTGATCTCCAGAGAGCGACAGATTTCCTTCTTGACTGTTAATTTAACATAACACCTCATATCTACTTCAGTTGCGGAATGATTTTAACAGATTGTAATTACTTCAGTCATATCATATCCAGTCATTCAATGATGCTTATAACATAAAAACGTATTTGGACCTAGTTTTTTTTAACACTGCTGCAAATTCCATAAAAAAATAAGAAGAATAAGAATGTATCATGCAGAACAATAACCTTTAATTAATGATATCACTCACACTCACTGCGACGTCTCAAAATAAACAGGCCACGTGGTATTAACCTGTACCTATTGATAGGTAAATTAGACTTGTGCAGATTGACCAAAATGATATGGACTCATTTTCATTTCCTTTTTGGTCTGAGTGACTGAGAGTAAAAAGGCAACACTCTTTGCTGTGTTTTCGTTTGTTTCATTGGGAGTTCTTTCTCGATTTCAGGCAGTCATACAAATTAATGAAATTGGCAAAAGTATAAATTCGTAGGAATCGTAATGTACAAGTCTACTAAAAATACTATTGTACGTATTTTGGCAATTCTTACATCTTATGGACAGAAGTCAGTTGTGACGTCTAAGAGGGGATCTGATCACATTGTACAAATACATACAAGGTCAGTAAAAACAGCTCTCTAGTGATCTGTTCACCAAGAGGTCTCTACAAAAGACACGGGGTCATCGGATGAGACTTGAGGAAAGGAGATTTCCGCATCAGCATAGGAAAGGGGTCTTCACAGTAATAAGAATATGGAACTCTCTGGTTTAAGGATGTTGTACTATCTAACTCTGTGGATATTTTTAAGAACGGTCTGGATGCTTTTCTGGATAAGCAAAACATAAAGGGCTACAACTGCTAAACGGACAGTCGTATTAGAAAGTTGATCCAGGGAGTAATCTGATTGCCGCTATGGAATCAAGAAGGAATTTTCCCCCCTGTTGTGAGATAATTGGTATTTCCCCCAAGTAGGGGTTTTGTTTTTGCCTTCTTTTGGATCAACTTTAGAACTAGGTATGTGTGAAAGGTTGAACTTGATGGACTGAAGTCTTTTTTTCCCACCTACTATACTATACTATACTATTTACCATGTGTACATAGGTGTATGCTGGTGAACATTGAGCTGATTCATTGACATTTGGTAGACAACTACACTTTTTTTTTTAGAAATAATAGGAAAATGTATAATTTAGAATAAAATACTTGCGCTACGTTATAAGGAGCTGCACCTTGTAAATATACAATAATGTGGATAGTGACTGACACATTAAGTGCCGCTTTACGTACATTAAGAATATCATGGCTTTCTTCCACTACTCAATTTCAGTGCTTTACCCGTAATTAAATGTGATTGTCTTCTAAGTTTTTCTTCTGTAATGGATGCCCTGAAAGGAGGAATGGACTACCTTTTCTTGCCTATATGAAGTGCAGTGTTAGACCACAACATCCATTATGTCTTAACAGAAATACATTAATACTGAAAGTAGTTAGAGGAGAAGAAACATTAAAAGTGATTCATTATTCAGATACGTTTAAATTTTAAATCACTTCATTATTTAAATGTGCTTTTACTTAAAAATGATTAATTTTTAAATTGAACACATTTAAAAAAACATTTATTATTTATTGTGTTTAAAATTGACATCAATTCTTAGGTAGATAATATTAAAAATGCAAAAGCGTTACATTTGGGAGGATATTATGTTAGTCGATGCTACAGTACTTTTAGTTGGAATTCTATGACCTAGAGTGCCATAAAAACCAAGGCTGAATAGCAGCCCCACACGAATAATCTTGAACCATAATCCCTACGATGCTGAGTTTGTTATATATGAGAGTAGGCCAACACTCATTTTGGTCCACATGAGACTGTGAAATAATATTAACACGCACTGCAGACAAAGATTTAGATAAGATGTGTTGCGATCATCATCAATGCATCTTAAAAATTGCAAATGCAAATTACAATGCTATATTTTTCAAAGTGCAATGATAATATTGAGACAAAATTCTATTGATGTATTTGTACTATGTTTTTGCCTCACCCTTTCCTCATCTCTGTCTCCTAAACTCTTTTCCTTTAGTCATTGACTCCGGCTTCATCACTCTTTCATGATAAATGATGACCCTTCAAAGAACACAATCACTTCTTTCCACTATCTCTCATTTTGCTGAAAAATGCTAGATATATTGCTTCAGATCTAACCTCACATCTCAGCTTTACTTTTCTTCAACGTCACTTTTTCTTCTGCCATACCAACTAGCAGAAAATCTGATCCTTCACACATATTCCCCTGCTCTTGTCTTATGTATCCTCTGGTGACCTGTATGTATCTATAATTTATCTATTTTCAGCCGCCAAAAAAGTGGCATGAACCTGGCCTTTCTCCAATTCCATAGTATCTCGTAAAACAACAGACTACACTATAGTTCCCTCTTAACCCTTAACATGAATGAGACACCCCAAAATTAAAACTGTATGCAGATCAAGCCATGGCTCGGGTAATCGTCTCTGTCAAAAAAACTTTTCTTTTATGGACTTTCCTACATCACCTAACCTAGAACTTACTCTTAAGTCAATAGTCTTAGACATCTTCCTTGTTATCAATGCCCTTCGTAAAAGAGCCTGTTTTTGTTACTACATATAGTATATGTTCACAAGTGCCTTCATCAGAGGAAGGTATCCTTACTATACCTATCTTTTTGCTACTACCTAACAATTAGCCTTCATTGTAGAACGTCTGATATAATATATAATAACTGTATATTTTACATAAGTGTTTTATATGTTGTATGGCAGATGTTACAGAAAAGATGACTGGGTTCTGGTACGGTTTCCAAGTAATTGGAAATATGGCTGCGACTAGTTGTAATTATCTATTAAAAGATGCAAATCTGCCAAATGTGAGCTTTTACTCCTTTTGATCATAATATATGATGATGATGATGTCAATCTGTCTTAATGTGTACTTTCTGCCATGTGAACTTGCCTTTTAAGAAAGCGGAACAGACTGTGCCAATACTATAACATCAATATGGCTTGGAATGAAAAGTATCAATTTACTGTTCTCTATAGAAGATTTCAAGATTTCACAAACTTTGAAGATTTCTCTGGCATCTAATCAAACAAAAACTCTTACTTTTAATCACAGAATCCTCTGAGCATATTATGTTATCTTAGTTTGGATTGTTATAAGTGGCCATTATCTAAGTATATATATATATATATATATATATATATATATATATATATATATATATATATATATATATATTGTGACTGTAAATTGTATGTGGCTTCATATTCATGTGAGTAATATACTTCCGGCTACTGCCCTGGGAGGGGATCTTTTCTGACCTGAATACAGGGCCATTCATTTACTTCTCTTATGCATCTCTTTCAGACTAGTCAAGAACAGCACTGAAATGTATCATTAACATAAGGGCTACTTTATGGTGCATGGGATGGTCGTTAAAGATAAAATATAATATTTAGTATAATAATATTACATTTAATATGTAATAAAAAGTTATTTATTATAGCGCAGAAGTCTCTAGAGAATAGCCTAATAAGTGTGCTTTAATAAAAGTCCGAATCACATTAACATATACAGAGTGCATGATTCAGGTTAGGGAGCCTGGGCTAGTGAGCCTTGTGATGAGACCAGTAATTATCATTAACAAAGGGCAGGCTCTCTATCTTCATGAATTTCTAATCTAATGTATAGTGTTGTGGAAGTGAGAAATCAGCTGTGTCTTCTGGGTCTTTACATCAGGAAAAATAAGCAGACTGAATGGGCAGAATGGTTCTTATGTGTCATCAAATTCTATTTTTTTATAAAGTTCATGAAGGGACTTTGGTTACAGATAGGGATATTTAGTCTCTAGCATTTAGATAGCAATACAGGTTTTTATCATGGATGAAAGGGCTGATCAAAGCATACAATCTAGACATCCTAAACATGTTTGGTAAATTAATGTGTAATAAAAATCACATTAAGCTATCAATCATGTTTTTTCACTATAAAAAGTGTCCATGAGCTTTGTTCACCATTGATTATGAGTAAGCATTTTTGAGTTGTGAGGCAAGCCTGTTTGCCTTAATCCATTTCCAGAAATGTAATCTTTGGGCAGTACAATCCAATCCAAGCTATTTTGGAACAGAAGCTCACTGGGGTTGGCCCTTATAATGTAAAGTGAAGTCAGTGTGAGGGAACTGCAACTCTCCACCAACCACACCTACCAACTTCCACTTTAGTGAATAAACACCAACATTGTTTGCTATCTGTATATTAGAATGATACTTAAAAATCCTGCTTTATTGGGGAGAGACCTGAAGTGAGAGTAAAAGGTCTGTCACTTTAGATCTCTACTTGGTGCTCCCTGGCAGTGCTTGGCGATTAATTCTGAGTGCCAGGGAGCACCAAAGCAGGGGTCTGAAGTGACAAGCCTTATGTTACCTTAATGTTGAGTTGCCTTGTTGCGCCACCCCTCTAATTCGCCTTGGTGCTGCCTTTAGGCCGTAGGTGAGGCGGCCTACAGGGAGATGTCCTGGTAAGCCAGTCCAGCGCTGATAGTTTGGTAGCACTGCTAGAGGTCAACTGCCTATTGACCATCTTAGTGTCCTCTGACTTAAATATTCCAAACTGAGTTTTTGGCAGTGGTCAGCATTACATTTCTTTCATATACATCTTTGTTAGGTTGAATTTGTTGTCTGCTTCATTTTTGCAGGTCACTTAAAGGAGATTCTGCTGCTAACTTATATCAGATATTCTCAGAAGAAAATAATATGCTGTTCAACATTTACAGACCTAAGCACATTATTTTAATGGATTTGGAAAACTTGCTTATTTTAAATCATCCCTCAATAGATTTTCTTTTAAGCTATTACTGCAACCAAAGGGCTGAGGAGGCATAAAAAAACAGAAACCTATACCTGGTCTGGTTGCATAAAATGAATACAAAATTAAATTGTCATATTATATATTAAAGGTGATTTATAAGATGAAATACATAAGCTGAAAGCATGTATGTATATATATATATATATATATATATATATATATATATATATATATATATACATACTGTATATATATATATATATATATATATATATATATATATCAGAATATTCATTCATTTCGAGGAAAAGTTATTCTCACTCAGGTTTCCCTTTAATCAGATTTGGTTTATCCGCAGCCAAGCTGATCAAATTAGATTGCATTTTTTCTACTGTTAAAATCTAATTGCAATTCTTCTCCCAGCTGTGAGTGCAGAATATGCCAGTAATAAAAGGACTGAAGATGTTTGGGGAGATTTGTGCATTTTTTTATTTTCTTTGGACAAAGACAGTATTCGGAAAGAAAAGCGTAACCTCTACAGTCCACTGAGATAATGGTTTCCTATTATTAGCAAAATACGTGAACACTTATTCCTACGAAACCCAAATTAAAAATGTTCAATATATTAATACACCAGCACATTTTACATATTATATCGATTTCTGATATGTATTATTAAACGATTATTAGTGGAAGGTCCTTATGTGTTCAGAGTGTATAATTTGTAAGCTAAAAGGAACCTCCGTACAGTGGAAAGTTTTTTTGCTTCGAGCAATAAGCTTATATACTCTATAGCAGCATGGCATGCAACCAGGTTTCATTTTTTAAATCGGCCTAAAATAAAGGCAACACTCCTCACTCACAAAGTGTTCTAACTATTGATGCTGAGCACTGAAGCTGCATGTACTGCAAAGGAGCACTGAAACAGAGGTTTGATCCCCATGCACTCCCACCAAAGAAATTAAGAATTAAGGTAACAGATGAGGTGAAAGGAAAGAGATAAAAAAGAGAGATAGTAAAAAATGTATATTTTTTTTCTCACTATCTCTTTCCTTTCACCCCATCTGTTACCTTGATTCTTAATTCTTTTGGTTAAAGAGAGAGAAAGGGCAGAGATAGAGAGAAGGGGATGATAATGAGAAAGAGGAGGGATAGGGAGAAAAGGGAAGAGATAGTGGCAGCAGCATCACATGGGTTCCATCTGAGAAGCCAAACAGCTCGCACCCATCTTGTTAAATCTAAATATATGTATATGCATTTATATTAAACAGGATAGGTGCAAGGTGTTTGGTGGCTTCTCAGATAGAACATGTGTGCTGCTGCCACTGTCCTTTTCTTTATTATGATATGAGAAAAGAAGGGTTAAACATAATGCAGATTACAAACTGCTGCTTGCATTCACAGAATGTAAGTGTGTGTATGCATGTATGTATATGTGTGTGAGTAACACTGAGTATGTGTATGCATGTAGTGAGTCAATGCTCATGTGTTACGTTATTTCTGGATGGTAAAAAGAACACTGCACTACACCAGGGATAGACACCAATATACAGTGTTGGCACTCTGAGGTCTGCAACTTGGTTTCATGGAGAAAATTGGGCACTTAGGCCCAAGAACATTTGCCATCACTGCCCTATACCTGGAAACTTCCCAGAGCTGGTGCCACAGAGCTCACACTCTTCTGATCTCCGAATTGTCCCTTTTTACGAGGGACAGTCGCTCTTTGAGACATAATCCCTCTGTCTGTCTGAATATAAATAGATATGTGTGTCCCAGTGTGCCTTAAGGTCATAACATGTACATTAAATGCTGATTCAATTATGTTATTTTTTATTCTACATGTCTTACTCACTTACTGTCTATAACTGCATATACTAATTTACTGTATATAAATAAATCAGTAGGTTGAAAAGTCACATAAAGTCTCAGTAAAGCCTTAACCCCCAACCATACCTGTAACAACAGCTAAAATTGATTTTGATGTTACTCTTTAACATGCTCTCCTTTTTGTTAAATAGTGAAGCATTCACTAGTATATCTCATTAGATTCCTCCCAGAATGTTCGCTCAGCCAGTACTGGAGCTGACTGGCAATAAGTATACCACATGGCAGGAGATGTGTTTGTCTGAATGCATCTATTGCATGGCAAAAAGAGGGGGGGCAGGGAAATGGGTAAAATGCTCACTCAGGATTAGAAAGAAAGATGTTTAGCTTTTTTATTAAAAAAGCCAAATGGCAACAGTTATGAAATATTACTTAACTATCAAATAGATTTTTATGTGAGTGGCCCACACAAATTGTGTATGAGGGAAGAAGTGAGGTCAAGAAAAATAAATGTTATTAGATGACCATGTATCTACTTTTATCTGGTTTGGTTGCTATTGAGACGTAAGCGCGATTGTATGCTTATATCTTGATGCTCCATTTTATCTCGGGGTAAAGACTCCATTCCCAGTGGGAAGGGTAAGATCCTCAGTCACATAGACACTTTCACATTTGATTATAGTGGAGTCTTCCAAATGCTTTCTTTATTGTTCAAATAAAGGCAACTTAATGTCAAATGTTAATATATCTGAATGACCTCTGTGTCATCTGTCACTCTGTTAACCATTTCGGTTGCTAAGAACTAGAAATTAGTGAAATTCACTGTATTATACAGCTTTTTATACTGTTTTGATCTTGGATCTTTGAGATACAACCAGTAGCAACTTTATCGGGTAACACAGGTCAGCTAACATATAAAAAAAATAATCTTATAATAAATGTATATACAAATTCTGCTGTATTCCCCATATATTTGCAAAAGGGGCCCCACTTAATTTAAAGGGACCACTCAGCTATTAAGATTCTAGAAGAGAATAGACTCAAAGCACTTGCAAAGTAGAGAGGCTACTTCTGGCGGGATGATAAGCAAATGAATGCTGTTTGCTTCATTGATAACTGGGGAAAAATATCATTCATGTATGATATATGTAAATATGCATATATGCATGCATACGTTTAATGTACATTTCCTTAAATTATGTGTTCAAAGACAGCATATTTAGTTACTGTGGGAAAGGGCGTCATCATCTTCATAATAAGTTACCATGAGACGCATTTTTGAAAAACAACTGTGGTTTTGTTGTATATTTTTATATCTTGTAACGCTTATTGATGCATTTTTTAGTCAAAGATGGCATTCATGTCCCTTAGGCATGCTAAAGAACTTTATTATTTATTTATAAATGTAGATATCTTTCTTTTCACTTCAAGGAACCTCTCAGGAGAAGTTGTCTTTTCTTTTTCTTTATAATCATGGAAAGGAAAAATCTGTCAAAAACCTGTCTTCAAAAGTTTCTTTTATGTGGAAGGTTCTAGAAGTCCCTACAGGACGCTTGCATGGAAAAATGTTGCAATGGTAGTTAAATGTATTAACTTTCCCTGACAAATAATTTTGACAGTTTACGTAAACAATACCTTTTACATATATCATTATAACACATTTAATCATAGCATTTAAAGAATACTTTGTGGCCTTTTGATATTTGGGACCTCCTTTCCTAGTCTATTCATACCTATTGTACCCTAATCAAAATGTGTGTAGACCACCATACTTATATAACTGCCCTTGTGTTATGTGATTTGGTGCAAACACCATATTACAATATCTATGTCCGCTATGTCATGCTCTCCGTTCAGGATTTCTGAGCTCTATTATAATCTTTGGGAGCACGGATGTATATACAGTCAAACATTGCCCAAATGGACATTATGCGGCCCATACCTGTACTGTGAACTGCAAAGCAATTATTACACCTGTTAGTCCTTAGCAAATAAAACTACAAATACACATATTCTTCACTTTTTTTAAACTGTTTTGGTTCTAGAATGATGACTGCTGTCATACACATCTGTGGAACTGTGTGTTAAGATACAATCCATTGTATTAAAACAAAATGATAATTGGAGAAGGATTAGCGTGGTTAATAGGAATATTATTGAGTATTGTACTTGTGTCCCAACACAATTTTTTTAACAAGGCTTATTTTTTTTGTCCTTGTGGTCTCTGGCCAAAAGATACATGTGGGGGTGGGGGGGGAGTCCGAGACTGAAATTTATTTTAACTATCCCCAAAGACAAGGGAGGCAAGGTACTACTTGACTTCCCCAAATACTTCTTGGGTGTCCTGGAGTGGGCCTATGGTTCTCCCGAGAAATAGTAAATCACACTGGAACAGTTCAAGATGTCATAGAACTCCGGCAGATATTTCATTATATGTCCTCTCTTCCTGGAAGACAAGAATTGTCCAACTTAATACGCATGTATGTGTTTTGATAATCAGTCCATCAGACTTTGTGTTAGGTGGCCGATTGCCCCCCCCTTCACTCTGAATGTGATGCTCCTCTATAACACTCCTCTATCCATTGCAATAAACGTTCCCCTATTAGACATCTACTTAACACAGCCAAGGGATTAATACCTCTGCATTAGAGGAAAAACTCAACTCCTTCATACAATGAATGGATTAAGGAAGTGGAAGAGGTTCGGGTCATAGAGGAGACGATACACTCTTCCACTGGCAGAATGGAAGCCTATACAGCAATCTGGATAATATAGTCGAAGTTTATTAGCTCAAACCTGACTAGAAGAGTGATTGTTCTGTCCTCCACTCATCCCCTTCCCTGACCTGTTCTCAGGGACTCTTCTTTTTCCCCTTTCTTTTCTTTTCTTTCCTTCCCCTTTTTCCTTAACATGTTTCCTCTCTCTTTTTTAGCTTGGTCCCCTTTCTTATTCTCAGGCTACATTTGCTTCCACCTGTGCCTCGTGAGGGTGGGAGAGGAAGATATTTTATGCTTTTTTTATTGGGTAGGTTTGAGGGGGGTTCGGGTTCTCTACAGTCCTTTTCTTAGAGTATAGCTATGTACTATGCCTTAAACCTACTAAAAATGCCACCATATTTTCTGTTCCTATGCAAACAACCAAGCATGTCTGAAAACAAGCATTCTATAGTTATTTTAGTTTGGGACTTGTTAACTAAGATATATCACAGCTAAATGTTATATGTTTTAGTGCATATCGTGTGCTGTGTGCTGGTTGAGTATTTTTCAAATGAATTAATTAAGATATTTGGTCCCTACCCGTGAGTGCCCGCGTTCTCGGCCGCGTGGCTGTCGGGTCCCTACCCGTCGCCGGCGGTGGTCCTCGCCCGGCGGAGACACCGCCGAGCACCCACATCCTCGGCCGCGCGGCACTGCATCTCCGTGCGGGACAAGCAGAATGGCGGAGGGGGCGGGTCCTGTGGTCCCAGACCGCTGCAGACCACCAGGGGGGGCGTGTCCTGCGGTCCCAGACCGCTACTGACAGCCAGGGGGCGTGTCCTGCTTGCTGGACTGCCCTTTACTCTACCCCCTTGCACCCGGTGTCTCTATGCCCTGTGCTCCGACCCCAACTCACCCTTGACACTGTCGTAAAATAGAGGGTTAACTTCAAAATTCTGCAAGAGACCATTTTGCTTTTCTCTGTTGTACACTTTAAACAGTTCTGCATTTTCAAAAGTAAAAATATTTAGGAAAACACTTTAGTTTGTTCATCTGATAATTTTCTTTTCAAAATAATTGTTTCCTCTTTTTGTTTTTGCAACGACATTAAATAACAGAGTGTATCCAAGGCAGACATGTATGCATTTGTTATGTTTGCTAAGAACACAGCATTGTGTCCAAAAATGTTACCTCTAATATTCTTTTGTCATTCTTTTCTGGACCACATATAATGCATTTTTGTTTTGTTTCTATACACAGTAATTTCAATTAGCTTTAGAGCTGATATCTTACTTTACATAGCTTTATGAATGTAAAATTGTTTGACATGAACATCATTTTTTCTCTATTTCCATGAACCATAGATATAAAAAGTATCTATAAAGAAATAGGTTGTGTTAAATCTTTGTTTTAGATGCAGCAAATATACTGGTGTTATAGTGACAATATTATAGATTTTGTTACATTTTAAAGGAAGATTAATTGGTCTGTTAAAAAAAAGTAGACACTACGCAAGGAATTTGTAGGCCAGTCAATATGGGATAATGCATAATTACATGATATGATGCATAATTACATGTTTAGAGGTTAGGACAGAGTCGAAGTGAAGTAGAACATTCCACGGGGAAGCCATGCTGAGGTTTTGGAGGCAAAAACGCTGGGAGGGCCTGGCAAAGGGGCAGTAGGACTAATTGCTTAATTGTGCAGCTCTGATTTTAAGATTTGAGGCTACTACCAGAAGCCTTTTTTTGCAAGTCTACATATTACCACAATTTTGAGAGAAATAAAGATTAAAGGCACAATTTACCCACAGCCTACATCATTGTTGTTCTCTCATATGTGCTTTCTATACGGTTAACGTGGAAGTATGTAAGAATAGGCCAATATAGTGCCCCCTTAGCATATCATCTTCCTGATATTGTTTGGGACGCTATATTACTGGGACATTGTGTGGATTTGCTGAATGGTGCCAGCCCTCCCTTGGAAACGTAGAATAATCTGAAGAATGGTGAGGTAAGGGATGTCATTAATGGAAAGGAGAGAAGGATTTGGAAAGTAATTTGGCTTATGAGGCAGTAATGAGGGGAGAAGTAGTATTGCTAAGGGCTTTGAAAGTTAATTATTAGGATGTTAAATGTGAGGATTTTAATTTGATCCTGGCAGATAATGGCAATCAATGTAGGGTGACACTTCTTGAATGTTTTAAAGGCCTAGCCATTTAGTAGATGTAGGAGAAATGTAGGAAGATAATTGGAATCTTGCACCTTCTAGCAAGCAATACCTAAGTATATGAATGTATATTCTAAGGAAGTGTGAATTCCAATCCACTCTTCGCATTTGTCCTGAAATTGTGAGAATTCTCAGCAGAGTTCTGGATGCCTTCTGTGATTATGGAACTTCATCAGATCCCGTCTCTCCTGCTTAGAGTTCTCCATTTACTTTATAAAGGGAGGAATTAATTGGTTTCCTTACCGATCAACATCTCCAGCTATCGGAATCATTGGCCACATAATACATTATATATAATTATGTATGTTTTCAGCCCTGACCAACAATTGAAAATTGAAACTTTGTGTTTGAAGCAGGTCATGGATGATGGGTTAACAATGTACAATGAATGCAATGTTTTAAGAGTTTAAAAAGTATCAAATCAATTACTTTAATTCTATTACTTTACAGTGTGTGGGGCCAATAAAATATTTGCATAGGTAAAGGCAATATGTGTATAAAGTGGGTTAAATCCATTTTGTGTATCTTTAATAGTACATATAAGTGCAATTTACCGTATTGGCTCGAATATAGGCCGCACTTTTTCCCCCCACTTTAAGTCTTTAAAGTGGGGGTGCGGCCTATATTCGTGGTCTACCGCCCGACGCCCGGGACATGCAGTCCAGGCAGGCAGCGGGGTTAGGACCTGTATCCTACTCTCCGATACGCTCAGACAGCCTCCCCTGCCAGCACTTTCCATGGGGGGGGGGTGCCGGCACGGGAGGTTGTCTAAGCGCATCGTGCTAACGGTCACCGGCTGCGGTGATGCAGGTAAACAGCCTCCGCTGCCGGCACGTCTGCATGATGTGCTTTAACAATCTCCCTTGCCGGGAATTCCCACATGCAGATGTCCCGGCAGCGGAGGTTGTTTACCCGCATCGCCGCAGCCGGTGAACGTCCGCACGATGCGTTTTACCCCTGCCCCCAAGACTTACCAGAGCAGACTCCAGGGTGTCTTGCGGGGCCGGCGGGGGACATCTACGCAATACTTGTATACAACTTCCATGCCGGCACATCCGCTGAGTGCCGGCACCGGAAGTTGTATACGCGTATTGCGTAGATGTCCCCCACCGGCCCCGCAAGACACCCGGGAGTCTGCTCTGGTAAGTCGGGGGGGCAGAGTGGCAGCATATCTCGGGGGGGTGGACAGTGGCAGCATATCTCGGGGGGGGGGAGTGGCAGCATATCTGGGGGGGGAGACAGAGTGGCAGCATGTTTTTTTGGTGCTTTTTTAAAGAAAAAAACTTTTTCTTTAAAAAAGCACCAAACTTTTAGGGTGCGGCCTATATACGGGGCGGCCTATATCCGAGCCAATACGGTATATTGATTTATGTCACTTAAAGGCAGCATTTCTGGGTCTACTGTATATGTGTGTGATGTGTGCGCAGGTATCGGACGGCATTGTCGATGTATCCATTCTTCAGCCCTCTGATGTAAGTTTTTTTGAAAAGAATGTTCTTTTAAATATTGTTAGACATGCTATTTTCAAATGATGGAAAGCATATATTAACACAAACATGTCCGTTTTCCTTGTTTCTGTCTTTTTTTACTACACGTGTTATAAAGAGACCTTGCAAAGAATCATAAATAAATGTTTATGTATTAGAACAGAACTGTAGCATCTATTAAACGTTTTAGAATGTGTTTGTTGAATAAGTGAGTGATGATATTGCTTGTGCTAAGAAGTAGACTTGGGTGCCGCCCAACTCTTCACATTCGTCTTCGTTTTCGTGGGGGGAAAAATCTTCGTATTCCATGAATGTTCACCCGTTCCTGTGTTCGGTTTGGGCGAACATTCGTATACATACTCCGTGTTCGGTTTTTCTTATTTTTTTGCCGTTTTTTGTAGAAGGGGTTAATACGGGGTTAGCGCGGTACGCACTACATAGCAGCTTTGGTGCTAGAATTGTAAATGTCCGCACGAGGAACTCTATTGGCAGGGGCCTCCTCTGCCATCAACCAATGAAGTGCACCTGTACTTCATTGGTTGATGACAGATGAGCCCCTTGCTGGCGACCAATAGAGTCGCTTGTACGGACCTTTAACTCTTGGAGTGGGGAGACCATGGTCTCCCCAGACCAAGTTGCACCATCAGGAGTTAAATGCCAATTGGTTCATGCCTAAGTCTACTAAGAACCCCACTGCTGTTATTTTAACTAGGACAATATAAAAAATATTGAGTTTTGTGTTATATTTAATATTCTGGTGTTCTTGCATGGACTTATTATAGTTTTTGATGACACATACAACGTGTAGTCACAAAGGATTGGCTATAAAACAAGTGCAATTTAAATATACTATAATTCTGAGACCATTCACGCATATACACTAATGCTTAAAAAATCAATTGCACGATAATGCATAGTGTCAAGAATGGCCATTTATTTGTTATATTTTTGCTGAAGCCCTTTTAGCTATTTTTAGCGATGTTCTGAATTGTGTATCTTATGTTCTTTCATTGATGTTTAATTAGCTTCACAGATTTTTAGGATGTGTACTGGTATATGTTTTTGACTTCTTTCATTATAACCCTTTGTAAAGTACTGTGACATAATCAAAGTGATCAAACATAGATGGCAGAATATTACATGAAAAATGTATGAACCGTACTAGACAAATATACACAGGCTTGTTCCTGTCTAGTGTCATGTTGAGTTTAGAAAATGATCAAAATAATAGAATGCATAATCATCTCCTTGAATCCTGAGATCAACATTCAGGAACAATTGTGTTTAGTTCATTAAAAAAAAGAATACAACTATATTTATAGCCTCGGCTGTAGGCCTGCTTTGTTATCCCAATTTAGCTAAAAGTCATGAGTAGATTGTGGCAGTTTTTCCACTTTTCATTTATGTAGTTTACTAGTTCAGCTCACTGATTTTATGTTTGCTTATATAAATGAGGTATGCTATATATTAAACAATGAAAGACCATTTTAAAAGAATTGATTTGACTTTATTTTAGGCTATAATTGATAATATTTTTGCTATGAGATTGAATCAGAATTAGTTGTTCCGATTTTAAAGGATACATATTTTTCAGCAATCTAAATGGAACAGTTTACAATTAGGTTTATCAGGAAATGTCAGCGTCATCTTATAACATAAAAGAGCCTGCTGAAAACTCATCTGTGGCACAACCAGCCCAACCTACTGTCACAGACGTCTCCATTAACACTTCCCAAGTGGTCTGCATGCCTCCTGCCACTGGGCACTGGTATACAACATAATATCCATAGCTGGGAACTTTCCAGAATAGACTACCCGGAGCTATCCCTCTTCTGGGGAAGCAGCTTTGTGAGGGGCTTCCAGGCCAGGAGCAAAGGAAAGTGACTTAGAGACCTTATGAAGCAGTGCTTCATCGGGAGACTCTGGGTCGAATCCAGAGAGTTCCAGGTCAGGTCTAGATCTACAGATCTACTTCAGGGGCCCAGATCCACTGACCCTAGGACCTCTCCCCAGCATTTCTTTATTTTTTAAGGTTATACCACTGGTGTGTTGGCAGAATAACATTATGTGCAGCAGCTTAGGGGTTGTTAGAGTATGCGCTTGTAAAAGTGTAAACATAAAGATTCTTGTAGATAGGCTAAATAGGCACAAAAGATCCAGGAGGAACACGTAAAAGAATTGCAATACAACATAACATTTACATGCAAGTTAAGAAATCACATGTTATATTAACAGATGTTTAAACTCTCATACCACTTACACACTTTTTTGTTTTTTTGTTTTGGTAGACATTTTAAAGGATTTGTAGGCCTCTTGCATTGCAAGTCGATAAAGAAGGACCGCCATTCCTCAAATCTCTCACTTCAGTCCTTAGTTATGGTGGATAATTTGCCTAGGGCTATTTTCTTTTTTTCCATCAATTCACTACTTATTTGTCTGTGTTGACATTACTACCATATCTTCGTAAGAAAATCTAAATGCCGATTTGTATTTATGTATGACATACAGAATACAGTTATCTAGTGGTTTCGGAAAATCACATAAGATGGGGTGACCACATCAGCCACTGTTTTCCACGACACACATTAATTTCATGTGTTGCTGACATGTGACCCATATAAAGTACACCCTATGTAAGATGTGTTTGTTTCCCTTCTGTTGGCCTACACATTACATAGTACTGCAGGGTAGACCTTTTAATGTGCCGGTCATCTAAAATGTATAGGCTTCTTGAACTTCAATAACTGATCACCTAGCATAAAACAACTGCAATTACTTAACAAATAAATGTTGTACTATATAGCTTTAAAGCGAAGGGTTGCTTATATGTGAACATTATGTATCTGCAATACAAAAGAAGTAATGACTGTAATTATGCATAGCAAAATGAGCATGATTATTATCCAGGAGAAGTTAAGTTGTTTATTCGCTACGTCTGATTTGACATAAATAAGAAATGTGTTTTTTCTTTGTTCTTAGCCGTGTTTTTCATTTGTCCACATGACCACTGCCTTTTGTTAAACGTCTCATTCGGCTTGTGTCCATTTTGATGTGGTATACAATTAGGTTAAGGCACAGAGTACGTTTCAATATATATATAACTCACTGAAATTAAACAGCATACTAATTATCTTGCAATGATTAAAAGGAAGTCAGGTGTAAAGGTACATTCTATGAACACTATTGTTGTGAAATGCTTTTTCATTTAGTATGTTGAAATGTTACTATTATATTTTTTAATTGCAAGGTGTCTGGCAACTCAGATATTGATATAAGATGCATTTTGCCTAATTTGTTAAATCAACAGCATAATGTCTTGCATACATTTTTTTGATGCAAGGTAATTAAGAAACATTTTTCACATGTAGGGATGTATTCATAGGTGCTACATATATTTAGATATACGATATATTGTGTGTACTGTTAAGTGTTTGCTAAATTTTTTACACATGCAACTACAGTATATGTTCAATGAGACAGTTGCTTTAGCATATGAAGGAGATTGCAGGGGGTATCAACATTTTCTGTTGCTCCACTGATTCAATAATAACTACAAATCCCTTTAAGTGTGACAAAATAATAGTCTTCATAATTTATTGTATTTCTTTCCAAATATGTTGTATGTTCAACTTGCATTAAAATGTTTACCGAAATCAGAAGGTAGTGATGGTGATTCCGTTATATATATATATATATATATATATATATATATATATATATATATATATAGATAGATAGATAGATAGATAGATAGATAGATAGATAGATAGATAGATACGACAGTGTACAGTCTGTTGAGAGAAAACTACACTTTTGTCTCCCAAACTTTGAGACCACTATGTCAGATTTTTGGGCAATTTGGGTCATTTCTTTAGGATATGCCCAAGAGTTTGTATCTCTTCCAGTCAGAGGATTTCTGATTTAAAAGCTTTCCTGGGATGCCTTGCAAAAAAAGCCCCAATTGACTCTAGGTAATGACCCTTCAGAAGGAGGTTCTGGTCCTTCTCCCTCCTTGCCAGAGACAAAAGAGTATGTCATTTTATGATAACAAAGGCTTATGAGGTTCTGCTCTTTGGCTTTGTCTCTGTTGCTCGCGCCTTTACTGACATCATAGCTATGGTGGTCACTATTTTCGCAGAGCTGTTATCAAGGCAGTGCCTTGGGTGTCAAGAAATTTCTAAGATGGAAGCTAGTTTCTTCTATGTGCTTGGTATCTACCTCCTGGGCATATTCCCACCTTGCACTATAGCCAAGGCTGCAGATTTCTCTCGCCCTTTTGTCCTTTTGGCACATAATTCTTAAGGCTAATGTCTTCTACACTCCTTGATACTTTTATAATCTCTCTACCTGTTCCATCAGATATATAAAGAAAACAATGGAAATGTATCATCCAATTCCGTGCTGATCATCAAGTAGCACATATTTTTAAACTAAACTTCTTAATTTAATTTCGTTCGTAAGGGGCAAGGTAGGGGAGGTTGAGGTGTTTCTGCTTTGCTTACGAAGAGGTTGGAGCTCTCCACCTGTCCTACTGTAATGTGTTTTAAGTGTCCCCCACCCCTCGCTATATCTGTATGATGTGAAGCAGCTGTACTTTCAAGCACATGAAGATTGTGAATTTGCATCTACTAGAATCATATTTGGGGAGGTATGGTCCAACTGGTGGATCTGTGCTGCTAGACTGATACAGAAGATGGAGGCCATTACTGTGAATGCATGTTTACACAAAAAGAAACTAAATTGAGTATTTTAAAATTTCAAGTGAAAATCTGCTCATATAGCCACCCTCTAGCTGTCTCAGGATGAAAGCAGCCAGCTTAAAATTGTAACGAAATTGTCTTTTCACAAGATTATACAATTGCGTACATCATAAATTATTCATGACTGGTACTTAATAAGCATTACTCTGGCAAGCTAATGAAAATGTCATTTTTCCATATTAGACATGATACTGACACTGCAACAGATTGCAAGTCTGGTGCATTTTAATGCACTGTAAATATTTTAAGTTAAACAATTAGAAGGACAATTTCCGGCCACTTCTCTGTGATCTAGGAATTCAGTTACCTTAGGGTAACCTTGTGTGGTCAATAATGTCCTATACAGGCTTATTTTGTATGTGAAATAAGTCTTTGGGTAGGAAATAATAATGAACTATTATACATTTCATGAAGGGTGATTTTTTTTTTCCTGCAAAGCAGTTTGATAGTAAGAGGATCGTACTGGAGATGCAAATTACAGGAAGTTGAATATATATGCTAGTTATGCTGCATTTAGACACCAAACTCTGGTTACAATATACAAAGGTGATCCGTAAGGAGCCCCAGCCCTTTAGGCTGGTATGATAAAAAAAAAATTGCATGTACTGCACATCCAGCCTAAAAGGCAGGGGGTAGTCATATGTCAAAATGAAAAAGTACCTGGAAAGGTCCAAAGTGCACTTACTAATGTGCATTAAAATAAAGAAAAAGTGTGTGCTAACTCAACAACACCAAATTATGTGCACAACCCCTGGCTGGAGGCTCCAAGCTACCCAACCTTAAGGCTAAAGGACCAAGCTTTCCCTCTCTCACTTTATCTTAGCCAAAAGGGTGTGAAGTGAACCATTCCCCACACAGCTGAGAATCATCAGCATGAGTTCTTACCTAGTCACAGCATAATATTATAGGGTTTTTTTATTTTAAGGCTGGTACCCATGGAACCCATTCTGGCCAACTGTATATCTGTAATACATGTGTGATTAGGGCTGTGGATAGACTTAGTCACGCAGATATTTATGTCCAATACACAAATGGTTTCTAAAAAGAGGTACTTGGGTGGGAATATTATGTTTTGTTATTAATTGTAATAAAATGACTGTGCATCAATATTATATTTGACTAAGCACTTGGTTTGTAGGCAGTCCTCATTAACTGCAGCTTGGTAGTGCTTGCCTGATTCGATTTACATATTTATGTATTATTTTATACTAAAATGCCTTATTTGAAAGCTGGCCCAAATAATAGAGTATTGGTGTAACTCTAATTACCATTCTAATTCTTCAGTTACATAAATGACTACTAACATGACTTTGTGTTTTAAATAATGATTAGAGTAAGAGTAGATTATTCGGGTTTGCAATAATATGTTATCTATCAATGGTGAACTTTGCTTCAAAAAATCCAATCACATTTAATTAAACATCTTTATTTTGCCATTTTTTTGTCGTGTGTTGTTTAATGTTGCTTCATGCTGTTATTAGGCATCAACGTTCATGATTACCTCCGTGGGGAATTGACCCGTATTTCAATTTAAATTAAACAATTAATAAAAATGATTAGGACTATTGAATTAGAAGCAGCATTATAGTGAAACAACAAAAGATTGTTGAAGAGTTATTAGCAGATATGTTCATGTTTAATAATAATTAAAATAAAAATCCATATTTTATTTTTACGAATTACTAAATGCAGGGAAGACTATTTGGCGGCCCTACACAAAATACTCACCCCCCACACCCAATATATTAAAACAATCAGTGTAGCAAATCTGAGAACTTTACAGATTTATTTACGTGAGTCTGTCCCTCTTTCTGAGGGACTGGCTTCATTCGGTGGCTAGCTCAAGTTAACTATTAGTGAGCAGGAAGTAAGCAGATGGCTTTTGACATTCGGAAATTAAATTTGTTATCGTTCACCCTCATTCACTCTCTCATGCTCTTTCACAGTCCCTCATGCTCTCTCATACTTTC
Source organism: Spea bombifrons (assembly GCF_027358695.1). Lineage (NCBI taxonomy): Eukaryota > Metazoa > Chordata > Amphibia > Anura > Pelobatidae > Spea > Spea bombifrons. Next base: position 30,323,905 of record NC_071087.1, on the reverse strand, counting down.
ATTCATGCTATCTCACACTCTCATTCACATACTTTCTCAATGTCTGGCTTCGCACAGCTCCACTTCTTCCTAAGTGACTGAAAAAAACAATACAATTCAAACAAAAATACTGCGCTCTTTGCTTCATTTTTTTTGTTGGGGTCCCTTTTAGTTTACTGACGTTTGTACGAATTGAAGAAATTAGCAACTTTATTTAAAACTGAAAATTGAACAAATCTGAATTCAAAAGTGTAATATATACAGTATAGTTAGACAGTATAGTGTATACAGTAGTTAGACCAAAACTTGGACATTTCTTGTGACAAATATTTTCTACCCTTTTGCCAAACATTCTAAGTATGAATAGAAAGATGTTCAAGAACCAAAGTATGGTTTTGTAACAAGCACTTTAATACATTAAGCTACATTATGACCTGGTTTCTCTAGAAACATATGATTCAAGGTTCTAAAGTATGTAAGCGTAGCTGTACTCTGTGTTTAATAATAAAAAGTGTTATGAATGATTAAGATTAATGGGAATAATATGAGCTATAGGAGAATGTATTATTTATGCGTGTACTCGTATACAGTGAACCATAAATATAAAATATAGGAAAAGTGTGAAAAGAGCTGTAAGAAACCTTCAGTACACGCGCGTAGTATTAGATTTTAAGATCTAACATCTTAAGATGCAATTTATATGGTACCAATAATATTGATAATTTATTTCATCTTTGTAGCAACCAATTAAATGTTCCTGCTGATTGTACCATGATATTAGTTATACAGAGAAGATCATTTGTAATACTTTGCTACAAAATCTCTTTTTTTACATAACCTCCAAAGATAATGCAAAATGAGTTTGCCATATCTTACCAGGCAATGTGGGCTAAATAGTTCTCTTTCACCTACTCTAAATGCAACACTTGAGACAGCATTCCAAGTACGGTTGAATGTCCAAAAAAATGTTTAATGCTGTAAAATGTGCTGTAAAACGTGACACAATAACAAGCACTGGTTGTTGCTACAGACACTGAAAAGTCTTGTTAAAAGTGTACCTTTTTTTATTTGTTTGGTTTTATGTGATTAGGCTTAATCCCATAAAAAAAAAGAGATAACATTGATATACCTGATCATTTTCAAGAGCATAGTGGAACAGCATCTTTAGCACAACACCTTGTTAATTGGAACTTCAATATGTTCTTTTAAGAAAACATAAGACTTATTTTTACCAATGGTCTTTTTTTAAAAAAAACCACCGTACATAATCCCAGTGTAATCACTGCTTTGGAGTCCTGAGAATTTTTATAGCTCCCCGTATTACTTTCTAGAGCTTAAAAACTAATGTCTGCCACATGTATGGACGATTATGTCTGTTATAGCTTTCCTTTCAAATCAGAATAAAATAATAATAGATCTCTGAACAACCCACTAACGTAGACTAGTGGTTATATCATTATTATTCTATGTCTAAATGGCTGGTACAGTTTTTTTCATTTTTTTGATGGATTTCTTTTGTGATTTTGATTGAAAAGCCTTAAAGTAGACAACTAACTGTAAAAAACATGCTGTTTTGAGAACATTATGCACATATGCCATTACCTGGCAACCTGGTATTTACCTTACTTGGTACAAAAACACCATATGGGTGTTTTAGCTTTCCAAACCCTTTCAAAATTTTAGATTAGTACATGTCAAAATGTATTATGCACAAGATTATGCTTAGCAGAATTCATATGATTGAGTTATTCAAGAATGTACTAGTCCAATACCTCAATTACACATTATATAGATGTCAGATATTTTCTCTAAATACTATTATTATTTAGTATTTGTACACACTATAATACAACAGGCATATGGAAGCGTGCAAGAAATTGCTCTTTGCATGACCTTTGAAAAATGGGGATATTTTGAAAGCTAATATTGGTGGAATAGGCCCTAGTGGCCTTGTGCAAGGATTTTTGCCACCTTAGACAAAACCTCATTTTGTTGCCCCTTGGCTCCGCACCTAGTATCGTGCCCTTGAGGGCGGAGTCATGTGAGTGCATCATACACATGATCCGCCACCCTGCATCTTCAGTGTTATAAAATGGAGGAGCTGGAGCATGGATGTGGCAGGATGCTTTCTGGGTGCTTGCTCATTTAGTGATCGCCTCTCCTCTGCGTACCCTTCATCACTACACCTTTCTTTCCTTATGTAGTTCAGGTATAGATGAAATAAACAACACATGAAAACACAATATTACAGTTATAAATCCTATTTTTGCAGGTACACTTAAATAAATAAATAACACATGGAAACATAACAAAGGTATAGAGCAACTGCAAACTCAGCATTGAAAGTATAGATCAAATAAATAATGCATGGAAACCCTAAATTGCAGGCACAGATCACAGGTTACAGACCCCAAAAGTCAGCCTGGCACCCAGATTGCACATATAGGACTTGCCCCAGCACCCAGATTGCATCCACAGGATTTGCCCCAGCACCCAGATTGCATCCATAAAACGGCCCAGCACCTATATTACACATGTAGGACTTGTCCAGCACCCGTGTTAAACACACAGGATTTGTTCCAGCAACAAATTGCATCTTAAAATAATTATGAAAATGTCACATATCCACACCTCTAATGACATCCTGTACAAAGGTCCCTCTTTGGCCAGTTGAAATGTTGAGCAGCTTGATCTTTTATGAATAATCCATAATGTGTATAATTGGTTCTTTATATATGCCTGAGCCTCTCACACTTAGCTGGCTATGCTTAGTTTGTCTCTCTTTACCTGACTTTTTGCTTTTGAAAAAAACTGAATCACAATAAGTTGCAATATATACAAAATAATATGAATCTATTGATTACAGTAAATTAAAGATTAGAAATCACGACTGGCACTAAAATACTGGCCAAAAATAAAACCAAACCAAAACAGAAAAACACAGCCTACCGCATTACATGACATTGTCCTTAAACAACATCAGCCTATCTGTAAGTAAACCCATTACAACCCATTAATGTCCTGCAGCTTCCTGTATTCTATACCAGCTAAAAATATTTAAAACATGGGAAATATCAATTAATATTCTGTCTGTGGTACTCATTGCAGTATTTGTCATATTTATGTATTTGTTTATTGCTTACTAATGATGTTTGGATTAGTGATTTATAACTGGTCACAGTTTACAAGCGACTGGGTGGTATTTGGCAAATGCTTTTTGGCAGCATGTTGGAGTAATTTGCTATTTTTAAATTTCTACATACTGCCTGGCTCTACTTGTTAAAGACTTGTCGCAACGTGTAACACTAAAAGGTGTCTGGTAATAATTTGTGCTGCACTCCTGCTTGACCCTACAGTGAAACCGATAAAGCTGCTGGATCGGTGAGAGGTATGAAGCCCATGGAGCAGCGCAGCTTAGGCGGAGTGGGCCTTGACAGAGCTAGGTGGTGTGCAAAAGGATTTAATTGGTTCAAAGTTGTTATGGGTGGGGTTATTATCAAGGTATATAAGTGGCAACCATTTTGTAAACGGTCACTTAACTGCTTTTCTAAATCCTGGTTGTCCCACCCTCCCTCCCTTTAAGGTGGGTTGTGGGGGGTGACTACCCCGTTTGGTCACAGCGGCGGGGATAGTTGGGGATTATTGCCTAGTACGGTGGTTTGTTATGTTTTGGTTTAATAATCTGACTTGGTTCAAGTTATTTGGGTAGGTTTCGAGCTGGCCTGTGGCTCAGAACCTGGGGTGGTGTAGGGGTGTCTTGGTATGCCCCTGCATTGGTGGTTTGGTTAAGTTGGTGGTGTAGGGGTGTCTCGGTATGCCCCTGCATTGGTGGTTTGGTTAAGTTGGTGGTGTAGGGGTGTCTCGGTATGCCCCTGCATTGGTGGTTTGGTTAAATTGGTGGTGTAGGGGTGTCTCGGTATGCCCCTGCATTGGTGGTTTGGTTAAATCGGTGGTGTAGGGGTGTCTCGGTATGCCCCTGCATTGGTGGTTTGGTTACATTGGTGGTGTGGGGGTGTCTCGGTATGCCCCTGCAGTGGTAATTTGGTTAAATCGGTGGTGTAGGGGTGTCTCGGTATGCCCCTACATAGTTATAATTTGGTTAAACGGTCTGGTAGGGGTGTCTTGGTATACCCCTATTGTGGTCAATGTGTTAATGGGTTAATGTGGAGGCACCTGGTATGTGTTGGTGCCGTTGTTATATGGTTAATTTATTTGTTATGGGAGGTCATTGTCAGTGTTAATAAGAGGAAAACTGTTAATTATGTTTTAACCGGGGTGGCTTGGTTGACAATGACCTTTAAATATTGTATATATGTTAATAAAGCTGTGGACAATATATTTTGCACCCAAATAAAGTGTCTGTTTATTATTATTTGGGTATGGGGTACGGTCTTCCTGGGCACAATCTCAACTATGCGATTGTCAACCAGGGGGGCAGACGGGAGGGCTTATGTATGTATGTTTCTTTGTATATATGCATGTATGTAAACATGAATATGCATGCATACGTTTATGTAAGTATGGATTTGTAAGTGTGTGTGAGCATGGAAGTGTAAGTGTGTGTGAGAATGAATGTGTAAGTGTGTGTGTGTGTGTGAGGGAATCTGTTAGTAAGTATGAGTAGGTAATTTGTAATTTGTGTAAGTGTTTCCATATGTGTGTATATTGGAACCCCAAACAATATACAGACAAGTTGTTTGGGGCAGTGATGGCACAGACAAGCTGTTTGAGGGCAATGATGGTACAGGCCAGCTGTTTGGGACAAAGATGGCACAGACAAGCTGTTTGGGGCACTGACAAACTAGGGCAAAGATGGCAGAGACAGGCTATTGAGGGGTTAGGATGGCACTGATAAGCTGCTTGGGGGGGCAAAGGTTGCAGGGCCCTGGGGCAATTTTTGCAGCAGAGCCCAGTGGTCTCTAGTTAGGCCCTAGCAATCTAATGTAAAAGCATAAGAAAAGTATGTATTTTTTGTGGGCATAGGATGTAACATTTTAAGTGCTATAAAAGTGACATGATTCAAGTAAACAATATAATCTAAGAAGGAATGTTTGCATTTCAGTTAAACATTCATATTTGGCCTTGTGCTATGTTTTCTCTATATAATGGTTATCAAGCTTGCAGATTCTATATTCATGCAGAAGAATATATCGCTCAACCCTGAAGACAAAAGAGATACATTTAGCACAGATGTTATTGTTTCATATTAGCCTTGTACTTTCCATTTGTTTGGTCAAAATATTTCCAGTTTTAATTTAAACTTAATTTCCATTACCTAAGAAATAAATGTATTGTGGTTATTGAAACATATCCCTTAACATCAAGACTGTGTGTGACAGGGGAAGATTCAGTGTGATTTTAATTGGAAATGCGCCTGCATAATTCAGTGAGGATCTTGTTTTTCAAACTATTGTTTATGTAAATGGCAGTGACAAACAAAATCATAACCAAGTTGGAAATCAACATGACATTTGTGTTCCAATTGGATGCTTCTAAGCGTGCTTTGTGTTGAATCATTTTACCCTGACAATCATACATTCATCAAGAATGCTTTAATGGTGCCCCTCTCCTGCTCTCTGATATTCATCTATTCCAAAGGGTGAATGGGTGGTGAGGTCTATAACATACTGGCCTAGACTTAAAAGAGGTCTGAGACTGCAGCACATTTTTATATTCTTACGTGTTATAATATTTATGTCATTACTATATGGCACAATTAACATATTTGAAGCTGGGTAGCCCTTGGACTGCAGGACATGGCTGATGCACATCTTCATCTCCAACTATCTTAAAAGCCTACAAAAAACAAAATACTGTCTGCGCTTCTCACCCTAATAAAGTTGGCAACAAATATATAAACATAATATAAATGAGAGGTTTTGGTTATATGAATTGGCCAAAGCATAATTAAGCTCACCCGCCACGTCAAGGCACACTCTCAATAGGGTGAGATCCTACTCTCACCTCCTACATAGTGGGCACACAAAGCAGTTTATACTGCTACCAAAACCTTATTAATGTGTTGGGGAGGTGCAATTAAACCTCCTCCCTATTAACCCCTGGACAGCAAGCTGCAACCAGAGCTTAATTATGCCTTGGCCAATTCATATAACCAAAACCTCTCATCCATATTATGTTTATATATTTGTTGCCAACTTTATTAGGGTAAGAAGCGCAGACAGTATTTTGTTTTTTGTATACATTGTACAGCCAACACACTGTATTTGCAGCATGCTCACACTGTTTGGTAGGCCTCATATTATACATTTGTATTATTTGAGCCTGAGACTAGCTTAGCGCACCGACATTTTTTCTTTTCCCTATCTTAAAAGCCTGTAGGTCAGACCACCACATTTTGGACTTTCATGACAAGGGTCAACAGGGAGCTTTGGTGGTACATGGTGTGGGGGTAGCTCAGAATGTGAAACATGGAGGTTTTATTGTTACGCACAATCTCTTTTTGTGCATCACATATGCATTTGCTTTAGGACCCCCAGCATTTGAATGCGAAGGGCAAGGTCTCAGTATGTCTGGGACGGTTTCACAAATGTGTGTGTATAATAATTATTTTGACAGTAAAATCCACCAGTGCCTCTTCCTCATTGTTTGGGCAATGCAAAGTGGTACTTGATGCTTCCTGGGCTGCAAAGCTTATCTTAACCTTTTCCAATGACACAGTTCCTAAATAACTGGGCCTTTACCACAGGTCAGTAGTGAAAGTTATTTTGAGGTATTTAGAGAATCTAACTCATCAGAATTTTGTTCCCACTTTACTCACAATGCTGTTATTACTTTTAATAAATATAATTCCCTAGCTTTGCACTTCAATTGTATTTTAAGAATTGGAGCTACCACCCAACTCCCATATTTTGAAAAAAATGTTTCATAACACGTCAACTTTACTGTATAAATGTCAACTTTATATTATCACTTTTCTATACCTATGAAAGAACCTTCTTGCATTACTACATGCATTACTGGAAGAGACCCTAAAGGGTTCCATTTAGGGAAACAAATGGGAAACCACTGTCCAGATTTCTATATGTGTTTTAATTTATCTCACTGAAAGTACCATCTTATAAGATCATGTCTTGAAGTTCCAAATAACAATTTCTCTTATTTCAAAAAAGATATGGTCATAGAGGGTTCTCTTTTGGAACTAGATCTTGAGGGTGCTTTTCAGGAACTGTTCAGCCTAGACACATGGACATTTCTTCTTTCATGAAGATTTGTTTTTGGCTACAATTTTCTTTGCTTGGAGGCTACAGACAGACCCACCTGAAAAAAGATATACAAGCTGAAATTTGTGCACTGAACATCTGTACCTGCATCTAAAATTTGGGTGCCATGGATATCTCGTGCTACAATGTACTCTTAATAATTACAAGGTTAGGTGGTATAAGTTTCAAAAAGGACAGCAGGGCTAGGAAAACAAAGAAATGTCTGTGTTAAACCATCCAAAATGTATTCTCAAAATAGCTGTTCCTACCAGTTTGATGTATGTGATAATTTAATAAACATAATACAGAATAAAATGAGAGCAGGGCCCTCCTCACCTGTTGTCTCTGTAAGTCAAATTGTTATGTTACCTACTACATGTTTTGTCCTGTCCACCCATTGTACAGCGCTACAGGATTTGATGGTGCTATATAAAGCAATAAATAATAATAATCTGGAGTGCATAAAGAAAGAAAAACTATATAGCGTAGTATGGCTTTAATAATAAAATATTTGTATAATATTAAATATGGATACTCACATTCTTCCCTATTTAAATATAAATGAATATAAACTAACAGCAGACCATTGAGCTATGTCTTCTAACCTCAGAGTTCCTATTCGTACATGCAGTATAGGAGATGGGAAATAAAGATTTATTGTAGTTCTGTCATTGAAGCTTTCAAAGATATCAATCACCCAGCGTAAAACTCATTTTTTAGGCATATAATAGATCATAAGTTTAAAATTATTATTATTACAGGAGTATGTATATATGTTTTCCCTAAGAGTAATGGATTGCTAAAGGCAGAAAACATGTGGTTATCTTCCCTCTCCTAAAATCATAATACTTATAACAAAGTTATTAAAATAATCAAACAATTTAGAAAGTACAACATATTTTATTTATTAGCAGGGAAATCACTAAAAATGTTATGACACAAACAAATCAAATGTACCCCATGGTTCCCCCATATATTTAAACTATTTATTTTAACTGGAAATACTTACACGCTCACTTGATTAATTAAAACACATAAAATGAAACTGACAGCTAAATAATGGGAGAACAAATTGTCATTTATTTTTAAAACACTGTAAAATGTTACTGCAGATTAGTTTTGAAAGATAATAAAATCAACATTAACATGTTCAATACATGCACCATAAAAAATAATTTTAAGAAAGATTTGTAAAGTAAAAATATCAAGATAAATAAGGTTACATTTTGTTTTTACAGTATTAATCATGTGTTTAATAAAAAAAAATGTTTTTTATCATGCTGATTTTAATATAAAAGTATTGGATAGATGAATTCATCCTTGAAGACAGGCTCTGATTGGCTACTGGACAAATTGTGTAAAGTCACTTGAATGTGCCTCCCATGTACCTCTTGTGACTGATGCTGTTGGGAACTGGCTGGAGACATCTTCTCTGGGACCAATTTGTAAATATGTATTTATTATCTTTCAAAACTAATCTGCAGTAACATTTTAGAGCGTTTTGTTGAGGTTTTTCTCTAATCCTTTTCAATTATGTATTAAGTGTTGTTTTTACTATATAGTTTTAACTTTGTATGTATCCCTACTCGGTTATGTATCGTATGTTTTTCCGAGACATGATTTTATTTTTCAACATGGATGTCAGGTTCTAAAAAAAACTAGAAAACTATTATTATTTTACATAGATAAAAAAAGGTTTATCGTATACATATGAATATCGATTTTATTTTTTGTGGGAATACAACCTATATTTAATTTCTTGCAGTACTTATGCTTATAATCATGGAGGTGTTATGAACGTATGAGTTATATGTCCAAATGATGTGCTGGTAGGGTTGAATGTATGAAATTAAAATAAATATTAAAATAACTGAGGATCAAAATCAAGTAAGAAAATCCTTTTACCACATTAAGCCTGTAATATCAGCAGTTGTGATTTATTGCTCTGTTATCCTGGAGATATTCTGATGAAATTGAGGAAATGGCCAGTTATATTCACATTTGGGAAGTTAATCCTTCCTAGTCAGATTTAATCAAAAACTACATCCTGTGACTTTGATGAAGTGTATTGATGCAAGAAAGGATGGAGAGGAACAGCTTTGATAATAGATATCAACTAGGAATTATATAACTTTCTAGATGATTTACTTGCCGTATGTTCACTGGACGAGGCTCAGCTTTTAACACTGTACACACTGTATATACTAGCGACATACACAGGTCCAATTTAGATGTAACTATTGAGCTGATCTTAAGTAAAATTCACATTAGTAGTTCAAAAGATCCCAAAACAGATTTTATCTTTTGCAATTTGGCATAATAAAGTTGAAGTTTTTTGTGTACAATTATTGACCTGCTTATGTTTTGGTTGTTGGTCTTGGGTATTACCAGTATTTTAGCATGCAGCATGTACTGGCATTTTTAAGTTTGTAAGTATGGAAATAGAATGAGGAATGAGAAAAATATCCTATGTCCTGTGACCTTAAATATTTAGCGGAGCAATCATGTAAGGATTTTCATGATTGTATTATTTCTTTAATCTGACTACTCTTTATGACTGCTCCAAAATGAAGAAGATTATCTATTAGGTGCACTAGGCATGAGCTTTGGAGGCACCTGGAGCTTTAATGCATAATCTGCTTCTGCTGTGGTTGGCCAGCAGGAACATCTAATGCAGCATTATGCGACCCTGTACCCCAGTCCTGACCGCAGTCAAATCAGGGGTTTGGAATGTAAGCAGTTTTGAGTATATGTGTCAAGGTAGGAAGACTACTTGCTCTCTTCCTGGTAGGGCAGGGCAAACACATAGGGGAAGTAGATGGGAAGGCAAATTCATAGTTGCATGTTTTCCTGCCCTATCTGAGTCTGCCAAGTGATGGCTGCCAGGGATGACAAGGTTAAACTCACTTTCCTACTTGTAAATATCTTCTATAAGATCAGTAATTCTACAGCCAAGGTCTAAACCCTAGCAACCAGCAGAGACATTAAATACACATTTATCAAACTCTGCTTTTTTAAGGCTGTTTAATTTACATCACTTTTTTTTCCAAAAGTGAAACACGCTAATTTTGAGAAATGCATGCCGTCATAAAATGTATGGTAATGGGGAAGTAAATATTTCAAGTGCATTGACATTTTAAATGCATGATCACTTCTTCTTTGGAATTTCAAGTTGTATGAGGCTTGAATTAAAACAGACACTACAGTGTCACCACCATAAGAAACTAATGGTATGTCTAGAGTTATTTAGGTGACTAAAAATGTACATTTGTACGATACCCACCTATAAATCGTACAAAACAAAATCTTGCAATGGGAATTTACAAGTTCAGGGTACGATCAGAATATGTGACAGTTACCATAAAATAAAACAAGTTAAGGTTTTGTACAGCATGCTGTATTGTGGCGAATGACAGCCCAGTGTTATCCAATAAAGCTGCAAGGTTTTCTTAAAATGGACTGTGCGTACATAATGGGGAAAAATGTGAAATGCATTCAAAGAAATATCACATTTATAGATAAAGTGCAACTGAAAGACTTGGTGATAAGAACATTGCATCACAATCCAAGTTATACAACCAAATAGTTACATTCGATTTCTGCTTTTCAATGCATTTTAGTCCCTAGAGTACCAGCTACATAGGAGATATGAACCAGCATAGTTGCCCAGCTATGTATCTCCTACATAACAACTCTAAGCCCTGTGGTGAACAATTGCAGAAAGATCAGGTTAAGACCTCAATTGAGCTTCAAGCTGCCTCGACTTTAGGGCCAGAGGATCAAGTGTTTCTTCCTCTAACAAGTACAACATTGAAACATATATGAAGCCTTTATAGTCTTGGCAGGCTAGAACATTTTTCCCTAGATCAATTTTTGGAGCTTTGCTATAGTTACAGTTTAGGTGGCAATCAAGCTACCTCCAATGTGAAGGCAGAGATTGGACTTTAATTTTATTTATTTTGTGTTGTTAAAAAGGCAGCTGTTCATCCTATAACCGATCTACAGCCTCCACATTTTCAAGCAAACACCCAGCTTTCATGTGTGTATTTACAGCTCAAGAACCAATTGGCAGCCCCCCCTGAGCAAAAACCCAAGACTGCTACAAACCTGGCACTTTAGCCATTTTGGGTTAGCTATCCACCAGTTGCAAAAGAGTTGTGGTATGACTTGTTGAGTTGTGTTAAATTTTTTCTAATTTTATTTTGAAAAAGGAAAATACCTAAAGATCCATAAAGATACATAAAGTATGCAACATAACTGAAAAATATAAAATGAATTCTAACATAATTGATTTAATAGTTACAAAAAAACTTACATAGGGTTCCTCTATTATTCAACTAAAGTATTTGGAAAACAATTGTATAATCCAAGGTTGCTGTTAAACTTTTTTTTTTTAACCCAGCTTTTTCTGGATTTGTTGTATTCAGTCTTCTTCATCTGTTTGTTCTTTCTCTTTCTTTATCTAAATTGTTCTGTTTGACCTTTTATTTAAGGATTTTTTGTTGAGAAGATTTTCTTTTAACAAGTATTCTTCTAATAAAAGCTAGTAATCACAAAGTAAAATGTAGAATGTATAGTGAAGGAAACAGAACGGTATAGTGAAAGAAAATAGACTCAGTTTGTGGCCCTGACCTTAAGCTTGGATAGGGGTCCCATTATATGTGCACTTTGAAAAGCTCTGTCCCATTATTATATAACTGCCAGGCAGCTGGGTTCTCAAAACAATCGAGAAGAGGACTTAGGCTACATTACTGATAGAAGATAAGCTTTAATGTCTCTGATGGCTTCCTGCTTTACATAATGTCTGCACATAGGGGACAATTTTCTCTTTCCTTTTTTCCTACTGTAAGACAAGGAAGATAATGGGGTCCCGTATAAAAAATAATCAAATCAAATAAAAGTAGAACTACTTTCTAAAGTGCCGACATTCTGCAATATTTGAACTCTTCTTATGTAGCAAAGACCATCTCTAGCCGTTAAAAGACAAGTTCAGAAAACAAAATTCACAAATGTAAGGGGCCAGCTTTTAAATGACCTTTCATAGCTTTGCCAATGTATAAAATAGCTTTGGATATCTCATACAGTAGATATAGTATAACGTTATGATACAGACTTAAAAAAAATAATTAATGATCAGGAAGTGTTTCTTAAAAAAGAAACCTTCACTTCTAGAATGTGTATCAAGTTTGTTTGAGGGCACATTCCAGCGTTTCAGACAGCAACCTAAACAAAAACTGCTTACTTTGTAAGTACTTTAAACCTTCAGTATGTATATCACTTACCTTGAGTAGAAGTTGCAGCTCCAGAGCTCCAGCATAATGCTTCCAAAGTTTCACACCTTTAACTGGCTACTCGAAGCAGACAGTCACTGGCCAGTAGAAAAGGCATTCACATTGATATTCCCAGGTAATGACTTATCAGCTCTGCTGATTGGCTGAGAGTTTAGTCCCTCCACACCAAGCTCAGTGTAAGCTGCATCCAGCACCAGGTAAGGAGCCACTGTGTGTGTGATATGTGTGTGTGTATGTTACTGGGTTTGTCTGTTTGTGTGACTGCGTGTGTACCCTCTATTAATAGATGGGTTAATTGTCTTAAACTGCTCATGGAAATGGGGGGGATTAATTTTCTGACACTGTTCCTGTCAGAGAATGGAGGGGTTCATGTCTGGCATTGGAGGGGGTTAATTGTCTGGGACGGCTCATGCCTGGTAATGAAGGGGTTAATTGTCTGAGACTGTTCATGTCTGGTAATGACTTTATTTATACTAATAACTTCTATAATATAAAATGTATTTTACGTGTATATAGTAGCGTGTGCGTATGTGAATCAGTGTGTATGTGATACATCTGGTAGGGGCGTTTCTAGTCTCCAGCAACTCTTCAATTATGTCTTTGTCCCCAAACGGCTTGTCTGCAGCATCTTTTGTGCCCAAACAGCTTGTCGGTCCCCAAAACAGCTTGTCTGCACCACCTTTGTGCCCAAATGGCTTGTCTCTGGGCTCAAACAGTTTGTATGTTTAATCTGTGTGCCTAAACACTTTGTCAGTGCCCCCAAATGACTTGCCTGAGCCCTCAAATGGCTTCTCTGAACCACCTTTGCCAATCCTTGTGGTGTGGAGGGAGACCATTTGTTCTGTAAGGGGCCCCAAAACTTCTAACGGCAGCCCTGGGGAGCACACAGCTATGATATGCTAGGAAATTAAAGAATGTTATTGCATTTCAAGAGTCACAAAAATACACATAGTGTTTACTGTCCTCTAATCCATTACTAGCATTATTTTGACTCCACTTTTGCACTCTGTGCATATTTGTTACCCTTTTACTTGTCATTTATAATTTTATTGATTCCTGTTTAGAGATTTTGCTTGATATTTACAGACTCAAACATACTGTATATTTCTACCAAATCCTTCAATACGTCACAAATAACCAATGAAAAGAACAAATGGATAAGCAAGATGCTTATGAGACAGTGTACAGTGCCAACTAGTTGCCTGTAGTGTTGGTTAGACAACTAACATGATGGGACTTCATCGTAACAAAACGTAGCTGTATTTAGATATAAAGGGAAAAAAGCAAATTCTTTTTAGGCAGGCTATCATTGAACGTAATTCGACAAGGGCTTGCCGAGTAGGGGATTAAGTTTACTGGCAGACAGGCACAAGGGTCCAGAGACGGAACAGCAGGAAGCTCCTTTTGTGGTCCTGCTATTGCGTTTGCTAAATTTGGAATCATATTTTGCCTGTTAATAAACCTTGGCTTGCTTGACTACTCTTCTGCCTACTGATTCTGTGGGTGAAGAACTCCTACAGAATGTGCCAATAAAATAAAGGTGGACGTGACCCATCAGTGACTGATTGGTGGAAGTTCATGGAAGTTGTAGTCCACAAAAGCATGAGTTGTGTGTATGTGAGCAGTATAATTTCTGTTCATGTGCTTGCTGTGAGGACTGTGAGTCTGTTGGACTGAACATTTAATTTATTTATGCATCAAACTAAACATATCTATGATTGGATGGAATTGTTATTTATAAAAACCCTCTTCTACGCAACTGAGTTCAACACACCTGCTCCAGGGCTATCTCTTAAAAGCAAAAAGACAATGTTAAGAATTAGAAATTACTGGTACAAATATGAAATATAAATTACTATCCTAGAACGCTCATTAACACTTAGTTTTTTTTTTTTAATTATATGAACTTACCAATACCAGTAGATAATAATTTTTTATAAAGCACTGTATATTTTTGATTTTGAAAACCACAGGGCTTTGATATGCCAAATACCAGTGCATTAAATGTACAGTTGAAAAGTATTGATTCACAAGTTAATCTGACAAGAACACAAGGAAAACATGTTACATGGCAGGTGGTACAAGAGAGAGATCACTTTTCAGATTTGACATTTTCCCTTTTACGATTAGCATGAGAACACAACAGCCAATATATTAGAACATGAGTGTGTTTTAACTGTTTGTTTCCCTGTTCTCTATTTAAACTGTTTTTGGCCAATGACAAAAACATATAATTGGTAAAATTCAAATTCAGCATGGATTTATACATGAGAAAATAAAGCTCACAGGAATTTAGTGGCCATCCCGATCTTACATATTCAGTATGACTAGAACCCTCTTGTAGCTGGAGAAATAAAACATCTGCCATCTGTTTCCATCAATTAAAGGAAAATATAATTTATCTATAAAAGGCACTCTTTTTAGCCAATCAGTACTGGTTGTGATAATTTTCCATTTAATGATGCTGATTTCTTTTATCACAAGAAAAAAAACCATACAAAGAACTTATTAGGCACTATTGGCTCACTTGTAAATCCTTGAATCGGAAATTAGAAGCTTTTTATGGCAGCATATGTGAAGCTTTCAGGGCGTCTCTTAATCATTTGTTAGCAGCTGTTGTAATGTTATACTATCAGGCTGTAAATAATTGAGAGGCTTCAGGAAGCCACTGTGAATCAGCCAAAATTTGCTTTTGCAGAAAAAAAATCTAAAAAAAAACAAATGTCATTGATACATAAATAAACCAGGTGCGACTTTCCTAAAAAAGGATGGAGATACAGAACTTCACGCAAATGTGCAATGCGTATGTCATATTGTAAAAGGAACAGAGACATTTGTTTAAACACCATGGGACTGCATGGGCCTCAGAGCTATCAGACCAACTGTGAATTAAATGAGATCCCTGAAAGAGCTTTGCTTTATGAGTGAGATTGTAGCGTGTAAGAAAACTCCAAAACGTATGAAACAAATTGTCAACTGAGAAAGTAGGCCTGATGGAAATATACAGCAGTTGAAAAAAAGAGAAATGTAATATTTTGAAGAAGAATACTTAAAAAAATAAGTGTAATTCCAGCCCTGTTATGGTCTTTGGTCCAATGGACATGTAGCTGGGTGGATTCCACAGTGGAATCAACATTTGATATTTAAGAGGTCAAAGTTAGTTTGTGGACATATAAACAAGCTGGAATTAAGTGTGAAATGTGTTTTACACTTGATACGATATTTATCGGCTATGATTTCTATATACTGAGCTTTTATTTAAAATTAATCAAAATAAAAATATAAATTTTAAACAAAAGGTTTAAATGTATTCCTTAAATGGAAACAGTACAACCTAAAGCCAAAATAGGGTTTGACTGCTGCTAACAATTTCTAATTAAACACAGAGACCCGATTCCAAATTAGTATCATTACCACTTTGACAGCTTAGATATATTATCTATATAATATTAAAGGTCCAACTTCCTTTTAGGTACTTTTAGGTTTTTTTTTTTTTCAGAAAAAATATCTGACATAGCAAGCATTTGGTATATTCCTTTCTTCATCAGCTTTAATTGGTGACATCAAAAGAGATTTTTACATCTCTGTACAAAGAATACTGAGAAATAATGCTTAGTTAATTTGACTGTTGCCACTGCACATGTTACTATAATTATCAATGGTATCCAGTGATATTATTATGTACAGTGCCCATTAGTGAAGCAGTAATGCATGGGAAAACGCGTTGTAAAGGTGCTTTATGTAGCATGCAGTTGAAGCTCATCTATTAAACTTTTCAATCTCATAAAAAGTGAAGACCTTCTGCTCACTTATAGCCTAAATAATTAAAGTTGTCATAAAAAGTCATGCAATTAACTCTTAAAGTGCCATAAAGGTGAGCCGCAATTTTCTCTGCATTTAAACTCCCTTTGGCATTGCAAGTGGTAATCTTCTTTTAGAATTTAATATTTTCATCTCTCATAAATCATTTTATTATTTCATGTTAAATCCCAAGTAATAAGAATAATGCATGAAATGGACCTCGGTTCATTCCAGCTTAGTGATTTAAGATGAGCATGTTTTTGCTTTAAGACATACTATATAATATACGGTAATATAGGCTGCATGTTGGAATTGACCATTGAATTGGTTTATTTCAAGTGACACTTGAATGACTATGCTATTTGGGTTCAGAAGAATTTTAATTATATGAGACATTTAAGGTATGTATTGGAACCAGTGTTATAAGAAACTGGGATAATTAACAGATGTGTGGTGTGAGATGCACAACTGGACCCTACATAACTGTACAGTTGAACTTGAGACTACTTAAGGGGGAATGAAAGGACGAGGAGAAATCAAAGTAATGAAACAAGGTGGGTTGGGTGAAGTAGTGGTTCAGTAATCCGAGCATGTGTGATAAAATAGTCCAACTGAGGTTGAACACTTTTTCTTTCTTGTAAGATGCATGCAGCCAGATGGTAAGTTGCATAGGAGCCTGGCAGGGCTGGTGCAAGGATTTTTGATGCCCCATTGGCTCATTCACCTGTATTCCCTTTGTGCCACACTGTTGGGGTAGTCATGTTAGTGCATCATACACATGACCGCCCCCCCCCAACGCCTAAGTGTCCAGCTTCCTCCAGCCTCCAGCCTCCTTCAGTACAATATGCACGACCTGGAAGCAGAAGGAATTGTATTTATTAAAAGCAGCCACCCAGATGGGCTGCAGAAGACGTTCTAGGCATTCATACAGAACAGCACATCTCTCTGCTCTGTCTCAGCCCACAACAGCCTCCGTGAGGGCAGGCCTTAGGTTTTGAGATGTCCTGTGCAGGCCACTACTGGGAGGCTCCCCTCTGCCATAACCCTCAGACTCCCCTTGTGCCATCTTTCCCTGCCTTACACTTCTCTTTTCCCATGTAGTTCAAGTATAGATCAAATAAACAACAAATGGAATCACAGCATTGGAGCTATAGACCAACTGAATAAGATGTACAAACCCTGTATTTGCAGGTATAGTGTAAATAAATTACAAGAGCTGGCAAAGCACATGCAGAAGAGAAAATTGACCAGTCAGTAAAAAGGGACATGAAATGTTTTTAGATACATAAATGAAAAAAGGAAAATAACAGGGATTAGTTAGGAAGGAAGGCATGTAGAAGAGGATAAAGGTCTAGCTGACTGCCTCAATGAATATGTTGTTCAGTTTTAGAGATGAGTTTATAGAGGAAGAAGATCTAGTTTAGCTGTCTAAAATAAAGCCAAATAAGTCAATTGATGGAAAACAACCCAAATTATTAACAGATTAGTGGTGGACTAGCAAAACAGGATTTATTTAACCAATCATTGTTAACAGGAGTAGTACAAGAAGATTGGAAATTACCAAATGCTGTGCCCATACACAAGAAAGGCAGGATCATTCGGGCAACTACAGGCCTGTGAGTCTTACATCAGTAGTGGGGGAATTAGAGGATACCATTGTTGAGCATCTAAAATCACAAGGGTATCAAGATTTTAAAAAAACCCCTGGGTTTACTTCAGGATCATGCCAGACTAATCTTATTGATTTTTTTGATTGGGTGACTTAAAACATTAATCAAAGTGGTACAGCTGACATGCTGTAAGGATTGAAGAGAGAGAGGAGTCCAGTATGCAGGTAGAATACGCCAGGTGAAAAATCCACAGGTACTGAAAATAGCAGTGTCTGTATACAAAGCCGGGGTCAGGTTCACAGGAGATCAGGAGAGCCGTTAAGTAGACCAGGGTCGGTACACAGGAGATCAGGAGAGCCGTTAAGTAGACCAGGGTCGGTACACAGGAGATCAGGAGAGCCGTTAAGTAGACCAGGGTCGGTACACAGGAGATCAGGAGAGCCGTTAAGTAGACCAGGGTCGGTACACAGGAGATCAGGAGAGCCGTTAAGTAGACCAGGGTCGGGACAATAGAAAGCAGACACGTCAAAGGAATAGCCAGGATCATACACGGGAATCATCAAAAAGAAGCTAGCAACGCAATACACGGCACAATAACTGAGCACTGAGCTTTGCTCAGTGCTGGGTTTTAAATCTCCCGCTCTGGGCATACTCCGCCCCCGAGCGTGACGTCATTCAGGCGCGTTCCCCGGCGTCTCCACTCGGGGACGCATAAAGCTTGTTG
The DNA here is from genome assembly GCF_027358695.1 of Spea bombifrons. NCBI lineage: Eukaryota > Metazoa > Chordata > Amphibia > Anura > Pelobatidae > Spea > Spea bombifrons. Next base: position 30,305,280 of record NC_071087.1, on the reverse strand, counting down.
GAGGCGCGCGCGCGCGCCTCTAGAGACAGACACACCGGCTGCCGTCTCAGAGAGAGAAGCGTCGCGGGATCCAATACCCGCGGCTAACGGGTATTCGGGTGAGTGGCTACGTTGGGGTCCGGGACCCGGACCCGGACCCTGACACATGCACACATAGAAGACTTATCATTAAACTGCAATCTCTGAGTTTAGATCCTAATGTTGTTGAATGGATTAGGGAGTGGCTGAGTGACAGACAACAGAGGGTTGTAGTCAATGGCGTATATTCAGAACAAGGTCTTGTTATCAGTGGGGTACCTCAGGGATCTGTATTCTCTCTTTAATATTTTCATTAGTGATATTGCAGAAGCTCTTGATGGTAAAGAATATCTTTTTGCTGATGACATAGAGATTTTCCCCAGCCCATAGTACGTGCTATTATTGTTTAGTTGAAATGTCTAGTAGTAGCAACACCTCAGCCACAAAGTGGTAGACCATGCACACCAGTAGAGCAGGGCTGCTGAGTGCTGAATACTGTAGTGCGTAAAAATCACCTGTCCTCTATAGTATCACTCACTACAGAGTTCTAAACTGCCTCTGGAAGCAACATCAGCACAAGCACTGTGTGTCAGGAGCTTTGTGAAATGGGGTTCCATGGCTGAGCAGCTGCACACAAGTGAAGATTACCAAGCGTCGCCTGGAGTGGTGTAAAGCACACCACCACTGGACTCTGGAGCAGTGGAAATGTATTCTCTGTAGTGAACAAGCTTCTCCTTTTGGAGGTCTGATGGACAAATCTAGGTTTGGCAGATGACCTGGGGGGGAGAAGGCTGGCCCATGTGGTCAAATTCGACAGACGAATTACTGTAGCTCAAATTGCTGAAAACATTTCTAAAAGAAAGGTGTAGAATACACAGTTACGTATGAGCATACCTGGGAACTTCTGAGCTCCGGTGCTTCAACTGGAGATCTCCGGTCCACTGTCCACTGCCAAAAGCATCTACAATAGGCACATGAGCATTATAACTGGAGAAATGAAAGAAAGTGACCCGGTCTGATGAATCACGTTTTCTTTTACATCATGTGGATGGCCAGGTGCGTGTGCGTCGCTAACCTGGAGAACACATGGCGCCAGGATGCATCCATGGAGGCTCCACCTCGCAACTTACAGGACTTGCTGCTAACGTCTTGGTGTCAGATACCACAGCACTCCTTCAGAGGTCTAGTGGAGTCCTCAACAAGTCAGGGCTGTTTTGGGGGCAAAGGGGGGACCTACACAATTTGAGGCAATGTTATGGCAAGCAACCTTCTCTAACATGTACATTTTTTATTTTATTTTTTGTCAGTTTTTCTACTTTATTTATTTTTTTTAAAAAAACAACTTTAAATTATCCTGAGACTCGGTAGAAAACAATAATATGTTAAAAAGCCTTAGAGAAAACATGTTGCGAAGGTAAATTAGAAGTAGCCTAAACTCTGAGATGCTTTTTTCAAATTATTAAACCTTTTTTTTCTATAAAAAAAAGCAGAACCTTGTTTACTCCGACCATTTCATTATTAAACCATGTACCAATTTTATGTGATTGCAGCTGCGTGTTTAATTTTTGGGAGTACCAGGAATTAGGTTTTAAATCATGGAAATTCTCTTAATTAGATTCTAAGTACATTGCAGCTAAAGTTATTTTTGGAGACAAAACCTGTAAGCTGGGGACACTGGGTCACACAGTAGTCTAAGTATATTTGTCTAGACCAAGGATACTGAATGGTTATAGATATTTAGATAAATGGAATGACTTTGCTTATGGTAAGCCAAGAGTGCCAGAAATGTTCCACCGTACATTGAGGCCAGACAGACTTCCAAAGATTGTTTCTGTGGTGCCCGACAGCAGCCTTAACAGTACAGCATTTACCAATCTAAAATGCGGTCATGGGAATCTGGGCATGCTTAAAAAGAATTAAACTGTATCAAAAATGTCCAGAGTTTCCACGGCACTGTAGAGACATGCAAATAAGGACATCAGGACACATGATCTTAACCTACTTTCATTATTTTGTGGGCAAATCGGGATTAATTTTTTTTTTTTAGGTATTCCCATATTTATGAACTATATTTTACTTTGCTGTACTCTGGATGGTATATGACGTCTTACTTTTCTGCTCTATATATGTATAGCAAATGTTCTAGGTTTCAACTGCTACACTGTTTTCACCTTAATGTTTACCTACCAACCATACTGTATGGCTTACTGGCCCGCAGTTTATTCTATGTTTATCTTCATTGACATTTTTCCATTTTTTTCCCTAGTCTTTTTAAAACTACCGCTACTGCAGACAGTGACTGGTAAAAACAACTTTCTACACTTTTAGGCACCTCTGATGAATTCTGGCACCACTGACTTATCAGTTCTCAATTCTGAGAGCTCCAGTGGATCTCATCTTCAGTAAACAGAATTATGTCATAAGATTATGTGTAGTGCTTCTTTCCGCCTCATCAGATATGAATGTCTATCCTCAGCCTTCTATGTCAGCTTGTAGTACCAGCAAGCAGTTTCTGTCACCTTGATAACAACTGCCAAATCTTTCAACTACTAAATTACCCTGTCTCTCTCTTTTTAGAGCTGTCTTGACAAAAAACAATCTGTTGATTTTTAAAATCACTTTTTATTATAATGTTTCTGCCAACATTATACTTGCCAGTAATCGTGACTTGGCTTGAAGGGTCCTGACAATCAGGCTTATGTTTCAACTTCCAGCCGTCCCTACTCTCAGACCTGCTGTCAACCATACCTATGACCCTGAGACTCTTAACCCATTAAGATTCCACATAGTAACTCACCAAATATGTTAACCAAATGGCTCTTATCATAGAAACCTTGACGTCATTAATGTAAAGAAACACTAATTGAGTCACTTGCATTCACGCAGGATATCCACCATAACATACTATAATAAACGCACCCGTTGGGAGTCTTATATGTAATGACATTATTATTATTATTATTATTATCTTTTATTTATATAGCGCCAACAGTTTACGCAGACATATAAGCACAATAAGAAGGAGTCAGTTCCAGACTGTGTGACCCCAAGAATCTGCCCTTTCACCCCGAGATCCTGAGACCCATTTGATTTCCGAGGTATGGTTGTCCACTGTATTTTACAATGCAATTTCTATACATTTATCTCAGGAATGCAAAGTATTTCATTGGCACAACATTATGTAGTGGCAAACATGGTACATATTGTGGGTATTGTGTAGCGATCTCATGCTCAGGTGGAAAGCAGAAAACTTGGTAGAATTAATATTCTGTTCCCAAGAATTAATTAATCTCAGTCCAATGTGTGTTTTCAATTTCTAAAGGTTCCTCTCTTTTACGTAAAGTGTAGCCTTATGATCTGAAATCTGCTATGCTCTATATACTGTTACTAGATAGCACAAGATTTAAAAAAAAAATCTGAAAAATATGTGCCTACAGTTGTGTCTCATAAGTTATGAATAAGGTGAAATGATTAAATAATTATTACTGGAAATGATTTGGCCATCCAACAGCACTAGGAATAACGTTTCTATTGTTGCATTTAGTTATAAGGCTGACATTTAGCAAAGAAAGTGGAATGGCGCCTTAAATAAGAAAACAAAAAATAAAACATTGCCAGCGCCAACTGCACAGAAATATTTATCATAGTACATTATATATAATTAGTTCTAGTCGATTACTGCAGTAGTAAATTATGCCTTTAGTAGTAATCCCAGTGGACATAAAGTACCATAATAATTAAATAAACAAGGGGAATTAATGTATACAGAAATAAATTAGGTTGAAGGAGAATTATTTAATGATTGTATTCCATTAAAAAAAATGTATACATTTTTATTTTGCCTTGTTTTAATAAGAATCTATATTTTATGGCAGTTAGCTGCCAAGATGGAACAGATTGATTTATTTTTAAGAATTAATAGGTTCATTTTCATGTGTCATAGTCATATTGGTAAATATGTTTTGGCATGTGACAGTAGCGCCTTTCTTGTGTGCTTCTGCTCACGGTTCACAACATGCCTAATCCTTACAAAGGGATTTTTTTCACTGCTGTCAAGAAATAAAGAAATATTCAAGCTATTGTATATTCACAATGCAGACATTCAAAAGCCTAATTATTCTGTAATTTAATCAAGATTATACAGTGGAATTTCATATGCAAACTAATACAGATAATTTTGAAGTTGTTTGATTATATGAGCAACTTGATCTCATGAATATTTATATATTGTGGCACAAACTTAAATTGTGTATTGACATAATGACAGTTAGACATGCTTTAATCAAGAGTTTGTAATAAAATGCACATTAATTATTAGAGGATGAACTTGAAAATGCTGCCCTGAAGCTTCCATTTCACCTACTTTATTGGCGCTGTGATCAATAAATTACAATATTATATATATATAATCCAAAGTAACCTTGCACACAGTCTAAAGGTTATAGATACTAGACTTGCGCATTCGTCTTCGGGCGAACATGAAAACGAGCACGAAGAGGCCGTTTTTTTGTTCGTTCCGAAGACACGCCGAAGAGAATACAGTGCCGGCAAAACGTAGGAGAAGACGAAGACTCACAACCACGAAGAATCGAAGATTCTTCGTGATCGTCTTCGTTTTTGCCGCGCAGCCGCCAAAATTTCAAACAGGAGTGAGCTGATCTCGTCTGTCCAATCAGCTCACTCTTGTGACGTCACGCTAAGGGTCTCGTCCAATGCCTGTGCTGCTGTTTTTTGAATTCTGAAGGCGCCTTTATAAGACCAGAGCTTGCCTGAGAGATCCATTCATTTTTCGCTGTGACTGCTTTGGCAACACTGCTGTGCTGCATCCGAGCGTTACAGAGAGATTGTTCTGTTCTGTGTGAGACTGGTAAGCCTTAGCCTGCCATTTCTCACAGTGTACTTCATCCTCACTTCAGTGCTACTTAATATAATTAATAATAATAATTTGATTAATTTAATTTTTTTTATTTAATTTGTCATCAACTCTAGTGTAAGTGCTGTTGAGTTGACAGTGCACCCAGTGCCTCAGTGGCACTTGGGTGCCCTTGCCCTGGGCTGGCACTAGTGGCTATTGCCTGTCCTGCTTAAATAAATTAAATAGAATTTATAAATAATAATTTAATAGAATCTATAATTTAATAGTTCATTATTATATATATATATATATATTTGTCAGTCATATATATATATATTCTATAGTATACTAGTGTAGCGTGTACTGTAGACATTCATCTACTAGTGTCTAATTTAAAATCAGTAATATTAATTAATATAATTAATAATTGAATTCATTATAAAATTATATATATATTTGTCAGTTATAGTTAGTAATAGTATACTAGTGTAGAGTGTACTGTAGACATTCAAGACATCTACTAGTGTCTAATCTAAAATCAGTAATATCAATAATTCTATAATTCTTTCTTGTCTTAATAGTTAATTAAATTAGCTATAAATAAAAGTAATAATATTAATTAATTACTACTAGCGTATAGTTCAGCTAATCTTATTAGTACTGGTGCTGCAGCTCTATAGTTTGTGCTTTGTTTTAGCAACAGTAAGAGACCAAGTCAATTTTTCTTAATTAATCTTTCATTTTATTTCATTTGTTTTGCTCACCTCAGTCCATCAGTGAAGTGAACTTGTTGGGCTAGTGAGTGCAGCCGCATAAGTGCTGTGGTTTTTTTTGATCAGCAAGCAGTGACGTTAACTGTTTTGCAAAGATTTTCTCATTTATTTTACATTTTATTTCAATTTTATTAAAAGTACCCTTAGTGTTTTGCTCACCTCAGTCCATCAGTGAAGTGAACTTGTTGGGCTAGTGAGTGCAGCAAGCAGTGAAGATAACTGTTTTGCTGTGACATTTTATTTTATTTCTAATTCTTTTCAAGAAAAATTGACTGTGACGAGCTGTACTAAGCAAAGCTTCAAGCTACTAGCTGTAGTACTAAAATAATTCTAATCTTCTTTAATCTTAATCTATAATATATTATAAATAATAATATTCTAATTCATAATCTATAATATAAGTAATTCTAATTCTAAATTCTAATTCATAATCTATATTCTTCTATCTATAATACATAATATATAAGTAAATTATTTCTAATCTATTAATATTATATAACTTAATATTAATTAATAAATCATATACTGAATCTGATTTAACCTCACTTTAGCTTAGTGGGTTTGAGAGCGTCTGCCTAGAGGTAGACTTATAGTAAGGAAATATAGCTTTAGGCTAGCATAGTAGTAGGCTAAGCTCTTAGGCCCGTGTAAATTCAAATTAAAAATAAAATACTGCTAGTTATTAAATAGTTAATCTTGAGTTAATAATTTAAATAACTTTAGGATTTTGGCAGATTGCACACAGCACAGTGCAGTAGTGCATAGTTTTACTTTAAAGCAGTAGCACTGAAGAGAACTTCCTCTAATTTTTTTGTCTTTAATTCGTTTTTCCTTTTTTTTATTTTTATTTTTTTATTTTTTTTTTATAGTTTTTTAAACACTACACTACACTACACTACACTACACACACAACACAAAATTTGAAATGGATCCTCCTTTTGGGACTAAGGAGGGACAAGCTCCATCTACCACCACCACCACCACCAGCACCACCACCAGCACCACCACCAGTTCTAAGATGCAGCCTTTGCGTCAGTCTAGTCGGCCAAGTAGGCCAAGCTCTCGCTTATCATTTGGGGAAGCATTGCTTGAAGGATCATCAAGTAAAGGAAAGGCACCAAAAGCAGGCAGTAGTAGTGCGGCTAGGCCCACAAGCTCTATGGTTTTTTACGGAAAGCCTAAAGCACCAGAAGCACGTTCAAAGTTAAAGGGTAGCACAAGTAGTACCAGCCCAGTGACTAAAAAGAAGTGCCTTTTGCCCCAAGCAGCATCTTCCCCATCCACCAGCAGCATGCAAGGTACCAAGCAGAGCCAAATTAGCAGCAAGACTCAGAGGGGTCCCAAACCAAAGCGATCTCATTCCTTTGTAGGGAAAACCACCACCACCCCCACCTCTACCACCACTAGTGCTGCGCCTACTGTTCCCACTGGTACCGCCACGCCATGTCCTCCTAGTACCTCTAGCAAGCCACCAAGTCCTTACAAAATTTTTGTAAAGACAGTTAGAGAGAGGGCTACACATAGTGGAACTCCACCTAGCGAGGTAGCAGAGGAGCCTGAGACTGAGAGGCCAAGTGCAGAGTCTATTCTTCCTGCTCGCACTACTACTAGTCACGAGTCTCACGACGATATCAGTCTTAGCTCCAGCCTAGCAGGAATTCCATTCGATCTGGCTAATGAAGAGCTAGACTATGAGCCAGAGGAAGTAGAGGAGATGAGTGGTCAGGAATCAGATTCCTCAGGGAGCAGTGTCCAAATGACTAGTGCACAATTTTCCCCTGAGCCTCCACCTTCTCCGCTACGATCATCACCATCACCAGCAGCAGCAGCAAAACCTAGCAAATCTAAAGCAATTAGCAGTCCCACTATGGCCAGTACTGTTACCACCAGTCCCACCACCACTAGTTCTGCCTCTGTTCATCCACCCCGAGCAGTAAGAGCAGCACCCAAGGCACACTCCAAGGCTATGCGCGCCCCAATTTGGGAGCACTTTGAAAATGTTGAAGAAGGGCGCTATGGAAAGTGCAAACATTGTGGGAAGCTAATAAGCAGAGGGAAAGTGTCTGGCCATTTTTCCAGTGCTAGCATGAAGCATCACCTCAGCACTCAACACACTATTGGGGAAAGATGCAGAGGTAAAACTTAGTGCAGGCAGCATAGCTGGTGGCCGTGGAAAAACCCCAACAGCTTCTTCTTCTGAGCCAATAGCAGCAGCAGCAGCAGCAGCAGCAACTAGTGCTGGCAGCCAGAGACCAAGGCAGGTTGGAGCACTGCATGTACAGCCCACCCTGGAACAATTTGTGGCATTCCAATCCAAAAGGTCAATGCCCAAACAGCAGGCCAATAAAGTAACCCGACTGATTGGTCAGTTCATTGCTGTTGGAGGGGCATCCTTCTCTATGATCGAAGGGGAGCCTTTCAAACAATTGATGGCGGCTGTGGCTCCACAATATACAGTTCCGTCACGTTCCACTTTCAGCAGGAACATTGTCCCCTCATTGTATCGGTCCTGTGTTGCAGCAGTGAAAGAGGAGCTTTCCAAGGCTGCTGGTCAGTCTGTTCATTTCACTACAGATTTGTGGAGTGCACCTAGCGGCCAGCATGCCTTTCTTTCTTTGACAGCACACTGGTGGCAGCCCGGTGTGTCTAAGGAAGCTGCTGCAGCAGGCTACCGATCTTTCCTTCTCCATGCAGAAGTGATGGATGAAAAGCACACTTCCCAAAACATTCTGCATGCGATGAGGAAAATGTTTAGCCTTTGGGTGGGAGCAGAGGCGGGCACCAATGTTGAAGTTGGTTTTGTGGTAACTGACGGAGGTGCCAATATGGTGAAAGCGCTGCGAGATGGTCATAATGTTGGTGTGCGCTGTGCAGCCCACATCATCCATCTTGTAGTGAAGGCAGCAATGTCAGAAGGAACTAATGTGGCAGCAGTAGTTCTGTCCCGCTGCAGAAAGATCGCTGGGCACTTTCACCATAGTGTTAAGGCTAGCCAACTTTTGAGGGAAGAGCAAGAGAGGTCAGGTCTTCCCGTACACTGCCTACGTCAGGATGTCAGCACACGGTGGAACTCCACGTTAGACATGCTCGAGAGGATTTTGGAGCAGCAGAGGGCAATCCATAATCTTGCCTCAGAGCACAATATTGGGATTACCTCTCCATTGAATAGGGAGGATTGGACAGTGATCGCCCAGCTAGTGGCAGTCCTTAAACCATTCAGGGATGCCACAGAAAATTTAAGCTCAAACACTGCCAGTCTGGCCCAGGTAATCCCAGTGTTCTCCCATCTAGGCAGCAAGATGGATGTGTTCCTTGGAAACCGTGAGGCTGTTCAAGGTGGCACTCTACATCCTGACGTAGCAGCCATAGTCAGGAAGCTGAAGGATCTGCTAAAAGTACACCTTCGCAAACGAATGGAAGAGAGTCCCAAAATGATGCTAGCGTGCCTTTGCGATCCAAGAATTAAGGGAAAGCTAGCTTTGAAATTTAATGTTCTCAGTAGCTACCGGGAGCAATTGGTCAACAAGGTGCGTGACTGGCAGCGTAAAATGGGAATGCTGTCCGAGGAGGGAGAGGTGCAGGAGGAGGAAGAGATGATGTGGTCTGCTACTCCTAGCAGCAGCATCAGCAGCAGTGCCACAAGCAGTACAACACAGCTGAGTGGAGCAGCTGCGTTTTGGGAATAGGCACTTGGGAGTATAGTTGGACCATCTGACAGAGCTAGCAGCAGAAAGGAGAGTAGTGCTGCTGAAATGGTCAAACTTTACCTCTGTGAAGTTCCTTCTGCGCCTAATGTTGATCCTCTTAGCTACTGGGATGAAAAGAAGAGTGTGTGGCCTGCACTCTCATGGGTTGCGCAGCAGCTACTATCATGTCCGCCAACCACTGTTCAAAGTGAGCGCTTGTTTTCTATGACTGGAAACATACTGAGTCCACAGCGCTCACGCATGGCACCTCATCTGATGGAGCAGATTGCCTTCCTTAAATTCAATCTGCCCAAGTTGGGTTACCCAGCTCTTAGCTTGGAAAGTTAATTTTTTTTATCTGTAATGTTTAAGGTAGTTTCTCCCCCTGGTTGCACGTGTTTGCGGTGTGGCAACGTCTGCTACCTCCGCCGGTGTAGCCAATTTACGCTAGGGCCTAGTGTCTGAGTTCTGGAAGTCCGCTCCCAAACGCCATGGACTGACAGACTTTCATGCTTTGCCCTGGGGTGAAACAGGTGAGCGGGTCGTCAATTGCCCACTCATTCACCTTTTTCCTTTTCCAACGGTGCTGCTGGTGGTGGTGCCAGCATCTTTTGCCAGTTCGCTTCCTGGCTGAAATCATGCCTCAAATGTCCCTAATGGAGAGGGTAGTTTCTCCCCCTGGTTGCACTTGCTGCGGTGTGGCAATGCCTGCTACCTCCGCCGGTGTAGCTAATTTACGCTAGGGCCTAGTGTCTGAGTTCTGGAAGTCTGCTCCCAAACGCCAAGGACTGACAGTCTTTGGATGCTTTGCCCTGGGGTGAAACAGGTGAGCGGGTCGTCAATTGCCCAGTCATTCACCTTTTTCCTTTTCCAACGGTGCTGCTGGTGGTGGTGCCAGCATCTTTTGCCAGTTCACTTCCTGGCTGAAATCATGCCTCAAATGTCCCTAATGGAGAGGGTAGTTTCTCCCCCTGGTTGCACTTGCTGCGGTGTGGCAATGCCTGCTACCTCCGCCGGTGTAGCTAATTTACGCTAGGGCCTAGTGTCTGAGTTCTGGAAGTCTGCTCCCAAACGCCAAGGACTGACAGTCTTTGGATGCTTTGCCCTGGGGTGAAACAGGTGAGCTGGTCGTCAATTGCCCACTCATTCGCCTTTTCCAATGCTGCTGCTGCTGGTGGTGGTGCCAGCGTCTCTTCTCTGCCAGTTCGCTTCCTGGCTAGTGTCATGCCTTAAATGTCCCTAATGGAGAGGGTAGTTTCTCCCCCCCTGGTTGCACTTGCTGCGGTGTGGCAACGCCTGCTACCTCCGCCAATGTAGCCAGCTTACGCTAGGGCCTAGTGTCTGAGCTCTGGAAGTCTGCTGCCAAACGTCTAAGACTGACAGTGTTTGGATGCTTTGCTCTGGGGTGGAACAGGTGAGCGGGTTGCCAATTGCCCACTCATTCGCCTTTCCCAATTCTGCTGCTGCTGCTGCTGCTGGTGGTGGTGCCAGCGTCTCTTCTCTGCCAGTTCGCTTCCTGGCTAGTGTCATGCCTCAAATGTCCCTTATGGTAAGGGCAGTTTCTCCCCCCTGGTTGCACTTGCTGCGGTGTGGCAACGCCTGCTACCTCCGCCAATGTAGCCAGCTTACGCTAGGGCCTTGTGTCTGAGCTCTGGAAGTCCGCTCCCAAACGCCAAGGACTGACAGTGTTTGGATGCTTTGCTCTGGGGTGGAACAGGTGAGTGGGTCGCCAATTGCCCACTCATTCGCCTTTCCCAATTCTGCTGCAGCTGCTGGTGGTGGTGCCAGCGTCTCTTCTCTGCCAGTTCGCTTCCTGGCTAGTGTCATGCCTCAAATGTCCCTTATGGTAAGGGCAGTTTCTCCCCCCTGGTTGCACTTGCTGCGGTGTGGCAACGCCTGCTACCTCCGCCAATGTAGCCAGCTTACGCTAGGGCCTTGTGTCTGAGCTCTGGAAGTCCGCTCCCAAACGCCAAGGACTGACAGTGTTTGGATGCTTTGCTCTGGGGTGGAACAGGTGAGTGGGTCGCCAATTGCCCACTCATTCGCCTTTCCCAATTCTGCTGCTGCTGCTGCTGGTGCCAGTGTCTCTTCAATGCCAGTTCGCTTCCTGGCTAGTGTCATGCCTGAAATGTCCCTAATGGTAAGGGCAGTTTCTCCCCCCTGGCTGCCTCTGTCTGCGGTGTGGCAACGCCTGCTACCTCCGCCGGAGTGGCCAGCTTACGCTAGGGCCTTGTGTCTGAGCTCTGGAAGTCTGCTGCCAAACGTCTAAGACTGACAGTGTTTGGGTGCTTTGCCCTGGGGTGAAACAGGTGAGTGGGTCGCCAATTGCCCACTCATTCGCCTTTCCCAATTCTGCTGCTGCTGCTGCTGGTGGTGGTGCCAGTGTCTCTTCGATGCCAGTTTGCTTCCTGGCTAGTGTCATGAATCAAATGTCCCTAATGGTAAGGGCAGTTTCTCCCCCCTGGCTGCCTCTGTCTGCGGTGTGGCAATGCCTGCTACCTCCGCCGAAGTGGCCAGCTTACGCTAGGGCCTTGTGTCTGAGCTCTGGAAGTCCGCTGCCAAACGTCTAGGACTGACAGTGTTTGGGTGCTTTGCCCTGGGGTGAAACAGGTGAGTGGGTCGCCAATTGCCCACTCATTCGCATTTCCCATTTTTCAATGCTGCTGCTGGTGGTGGTGGTGCCAGCATCTCTTCTCTGCCAGTTCGCTTCCTGGCTAGAGTCATGCCCAAAATGTCCCTAGTGGTAAGGGCAGTTTCTCCCCTCTGGCTGCGTCTGTTTGCGGTGTGGCAACGCCTGCTACCTCCGCCGGAGTGGCCAGCTTACGCTAGGGCCTTGTGTCTGAGCTCTGGAAGTCCGCTGCCAAACGTCTAGGACTGACAGTGTTTGGATGCTTTGCTCTGGGGTGAAACAGGTGAGTGGGTCGCCAATTGCCCACTCATTCGCCTTTTCCATTTCCTTTTCCATTTCCATTTCATTATTTTCCTTCTGATACACAACCAACCAACCAAACATAACACACACAATAACACAAATAACACAGTGACATAACACATAACACACATAACACATATAACACAGTGACAAGTGACAACACACATAACACACATAACACATACACGTACAATGCACAAATCACAAGGACCTTTCCTCTTGTTATTTGTCCTGGCCTTCATTTCTACACTCACTAGCATTAACGGTATAACTCACACTTCATACTATACCATTTTTCCATCCACATACCTGCCAACAGACCCAACTTTTTCAGGGACAGTCCTGCTTTTTTCCAGTCCTGTCCCATCTAATTTAGCTAAACTAGGTATGCAAATACACGTTGGTAGTTATAGCTCGGTAGGTAGCACTAGTATAAAGTACTAAATAATAAATCTAACTTTAAAATACATTTAAATAAACCCCTAATTTTTTTTTAAAAAACCATTAAAATTAAAATTAAATTATTATTTAGACATAATACATCTTTAACCAAAGCAGTGCACTGCTACTAATCTTAAACATAACCGTACATTAACCCTAAGCTATTTTTTATTTCTTGTCCAACATTTTTCCATCCGCATACCTGCCAACACACCCAAGATTTTGGTGGACAGTCCTGCTTTTTTCCAGTCCTGTCCAGTAAAAGTTGGGTTGTTGCAAAGTATGCCATTGTAAATAGGTAGCAAATGTTAGGCATGTATTACAAGTGGTCCAAAATCAATTTAAAAATGTAAAATAATCCCTATTCTTTTATTACACATCTATGGATGTGTGATTGTGTATGATAAACGGAGGCCAAGTTCCTTGGAGCATTTGTCTCTAGGTCATTTTGTGTACAGTACACCTCAGTACGTGTGTGCAACTCTATTGGTCGTTTCGGCAGGGGGCTGGCCTGCCATCAACGAATGAAGTGCGTTCTGCAATTCACTAGTTGATGCCAGACCAGCCCCCTGCCGAAACGACCAATAGAGTTGCACACACGTTCCTTCACGGCAGCTGCTGCTGCTCCGATGTGTTGTTAACCCCGTATTAACCCCTGCTAGGCAACCGGGAAGGAAACGAAGATTAAACGAGCACGAAGAATGTCCGCGAATATTCGCCCGAAGAGAAGACAGGAACGGGCGAATATTCGCGGAATACGAAGGTTTTTTTCCCCCCGAAGACGAGCACGAAGACGAACACGAAGAGCCCCCTGGTGCCCAAGTCTAATAGATATCTGGGTACATCTTCAAACCAATGTCCATATAGGAAAGTAAAAGAGGACATCAAGGATCTCAACTGGAAACAGGAGAAAATGTATTCACACATTGTGGATAATACAATAGAAACTCAATAGTATATATATATATACATATATATATATATATATATATATATACCGTATTTGCTCGATTATAAGACGACCCTGATTATAAGACGACCCCCAAATCTTAATATTAATTTAGGAAAAAAAGAAAAAGCCTGAATATAAGACGACCCTATAGGAAAAAAGTTTTACCAGTAAATGTTAATTCATTTAAACACTTTTTTAATAAAAGCTATGCTTGAGAAAAATATTTTGGTTTTATTTCCTTCTATTTTCCAACCTGCCCCCCAGTTATGCACATCTGCCCCAGAAGTGCCTTATACCCCCTATATGCCACTGTGCCCCATGATATGCCTTTTAACCCTCTAAATGCCACTGTGCCCCATGATATGCCTTTTAACCCTATATGCCACTGTGCCCCATGATATGCCTTTTAACCCTATATGCCACTCTGGCACTTAGAGGGTTAAAAGGCATATTATGGGGAAGAGTGGCATATAGGGAGGTTTAAGGCATTTCAGGAGGCAGAGTGGCATTAAAGGGGTTAAAAGGCATTTCACAGAGCACTCTGCCTCCAAAAATGCCTTACACCCCCCATTTAACACTCCCTCTCTCTCCTCCAAACTTACCGGTGCTTCTGAGTTGGGGGGGGGGCGCATAACACAGGAGGGTCCAGGTCCCCTGCATCTGAGCCCCAGGTGCTTAGTCCGGGCAGCATGTAGAGCTCCACGCGAATCGCGTAGAGCTCTACACGCTGCCCGGACTAAGCACTGGGGACTCAGAAGCACCGGTAAGTTGGAGGGGGGGGGCATAACACAGGAGGATGCAGGTCCCCTGCATCCTCCTGTGTTATGCCCCCCCTCCAACTTACCGGTGCATCTGAGTCCCCGGTGCTTAGTCCGGGCAGCGTGTAGAGTTCTACGCGATTGTATCGTGTAGAGCTCTACGCGATTGTATCGTGTAGAGCTCTACGCGATTGTATCGTGTAGAGCTCTACGCGATTATATCGCGTAGAGCTCTACACACAGCCCGGACTAAGTACCGGGGACTCAGATGCACCGGTAAGTTGGGTCGGGGGTTAACACAGGAGGATCCAGGTCCCCTGCATCTGAGTCCCCAGTGCTTAGTCCGGGAAGCGTGTAGAGCTCTACGCGATTGTATCGCGTAGAGCTCTACACGCAGCCCGGACTAAGCACCGGGGACTCAGAAGCACCGGTAAATTGGGGGGGGGGTTTAACACAGGAGGATCCAGGTCCTCTGCATCGCTGCGGGGGATCTGGATCTTAGTCTCATAATCAGACCGTCGAGGTCTGATTATAAGACGACCCTGATTATAAAACGAGGGTTATTTTTCAGAGCATTTGCTTCACAACCATCCCTATTACCACCATAACTCAAACCAATCAGCTGATCTATGCTACAGCTGCTGTAATCCTGGAAATGCTTGGCTACACACTCAGGAAAGACAAGAGAACATACCCTGCATAGAAAATCAGATTGGAACCTACAATCAATATAACCTGCTCTAGAGTTTACACAGATAACGTATAAGATGCAATATTTTATTTTATTTTTAAAAAAAATAAAATTATTGTAGGTTAATTCCTAGACGGAAAGTAAAACTGATGTTTTTCCCCCCAAATGTTCCTGAACAACATTTTGTATAAGTTCATATAGAGTAAATGGTCTCTGTTGCCTGCTTTAATGGTTAACCTGAAGCAGTAACATACTGCGGTTATTGCTTTTTTTTTCCTTTTTCTTTTGACGTGTGTAATGGGTAAAACATCAAAAGGTATTTGCAAGGTTACATCAAGTAGAGAAATATTGGGAGAGATGTAATGAATTTAGGTTCTCATTTAGGAATTTAGGAATTAGAGTTCTCTTTTGAGATAATGATATAATTATATAATATTACTATAAGTTAACACAAGTATAATTTATAAGTGTACTTGATCAAGCTAAGGGTCCTGCTATCAATATTTTAGACCTTGAACAAGTAAGAGATTTTTCATTGACAATTGTTAATAGAAATTGATGAAAAGCTTTCCAATATACTATTTTTCTTTTTTTTTTAAAGGAATACTTTACCATAATAAAGTTACATGCTAAGCCACCATGTATGTAAGCAGGAGTTGGGTGACAGTCTCTATAATCGAGTTCATCCAGTTCTTTTTCTGACTGCATAGTTGAGTGCTCATGTTCCTACTGGGCAATCCCTGCACTTCATTGTCCCCTATATCGTTCATGTTCTGAATATGTTTCTTCTCATTTCATGCATTCTCTAGGGTTAATTAAAACGCAAGTTGGCAAGAGAGTTTGCAGCAGTGTTGTGGTTTTGACTTCTTGAATTCAGTACACAATGTAAAGGTCTATCCCTAGCAAACTTTATATGAAGGAATGAGCAGGCCTTGTATAATATATAGTTCAATCAGTGGGGTTCAAGAAAACACACTGAATACATAAATGACTTTATACAGGGCCACCCAAGCTATTCTTGGAGCAGAAACTCTGTGGATGACTCTTTATTGTGTATAGTTAATGGGTAGACTTATCTGCCGTGAAATTCTGTTTCTATAGTGATGTTATTGGGATGAAACTGCAACTTTCCTGCAAACTCTCTCTTTCCTTTTCATCATTGTCTTTTTCTTCATTGATATATATAACCTCCAATCCCATAATCATAATTGCTAGGTAGTAATGTTCCTTTAAAATTATAACATTGTAGTGCTCCTTAACCAGGCTTATATGTCAGTATTACCTCTGTTACCACAACACACTACAGAGCCTGTTGTATTATTTTACAAGGCTTTACAAATAATACCATTATTTTGGCTCCTTGTCTTCTTAAGATAGAATTCATTTATTGAAACATAGTAGACAAACGTAATCACATTGCTGATGTCACTCTTATTTCATTCATATTTCATTCACACTCACAATCTCAATTCCAATGCCCCGTGAAGCAGTGTTTAGGTGATATATATACAATATGCTAAATGTAGATGAATTGCACTACAGGGGCCCTACCTCATACCTGAAAATGATTGCAAATGTAAGAATTGCTTGAAACAGGTTTCATTTTCTATCCTGTGGGGAAAATAGCAGGATCATTTCTCTCCTGCTGACTATACACTGTGAAGTTAGCTTGTTTGTATTTCTTTAGTGTCTTCAATTTAGATTTATTCCATGGTAGGACTCAGTTTGTTTCAGGCTGAATCTTCTGCTGTTGAAAGATTGTAATAATAATGCAATCAAATTTATTTCTGAGCTTTAAGTGTAATATGTGAGATATATTGCAATAGATTTTTTTTTATTTTGCTTTTGGTCTGTATTGCAGTATCTGTTTTATTAGGAATATGCCATCAGAAGAAATATTCTGTCTAGCTTCTCACCCAAAACGCAGCATCTATGAATATATCTACCTGCCAATCTTCTTTAAAAACAAAATTACTTGGTCATTCCCCTTGTCTTGGAAACCTATAGTAGAACGTGTTTCCTTGCATTTCACTAGACATTGTACCGTTCCTCTAGTTCTCTACATCAGTATCTGTACCTCAATCTTAAAGTCTCACCATTTTAATTTTTGTTTAACTCTCTAATAACCATAACTGGGAATGGTTTTGTTTTGCTCTGCAGTCTCTGGGGCAAGTGCTGCTTTTCCGGATCTCCAGGTCACCTTTCTCTGTCAGGGGAGTAGCATTTGGCCCTCACTCACTTTATTCATAATTAAAGTCTCTCTGGGGCAACTCCCTCCCTAAACACAGCAAAGGAGTCCACTCCACACAAAGCCACTGTCCCAGAAGAGGGATAGCCCCAGTTGGTCTACCCTGGGAAGTTTCCAAGTATCTAATCACCAGAATGTTAACTAAGAATATTTACCAGAATGTTATCTAAGAATATTTATAAGCTAAACAAGTAATTATTTCCGTGGAATAATGGCTAATTTTACCAAGGAGTGGTCTTAGATTTAATTCATTAGGTAGAAGCTGATTAAATGAACCCTGTATTGATAATGTTTTGGGGTTGTAAGGGTATTTGTGTTAGCCGGGCTAGTGCTATTGAAAACAAACTTTAGCTTCGGAGGGCAGTAGTAGTGGTCAAGAGCAGCTCATGCTATTGTGAATCACGCACTTGCCCTTTCCTAGCCTTTACTCTATACATCTATGCATCGGTGCTATAAAGTTTAGTTACTACATAGTCATAAATATTGTAGAAAATTCTAGACACGTGAAAATAAATAATTCAATTAATATGCAGTGTGACTTAGGGCATGGGGCCTTTATCTCTTCCTAGCACTCATTATAGCTCAAGTGTTTCTTAAACTGCTGGGAAGCCTTGTTATATTATCAGTACTATAATGAACTTTCTTATTTGCCCACCAGGAAACTCTGCAATCTGATGTTCATGCAGCACAATTAAGTAAGTTCTGAATAAAACAAAGTAGTGACAATCATTAGCCTGATTCCCATACTTGATTTCTCTGGTGGCCTTATTTTCATGCTGTAATTAAGCCTTTCTCGCCTATCTAAAAGAGAGTAACCATTTAAAACAGAATTTTTTTACAGGGACATAGTCATTGGCTGCACTCATTTCCTATTTGTGCGACATCAGCAGTGATGTGAATTTTCACCATTAACAACAATAAAGAACTAATTACCAGCACTTAAATCTGAAACTGCTAAAATACATTTTAAATACACATACGGTTGTAGTATTGTACTTTGGCCAAAACACATCTGCCAAGTAGAGTTGCCACCTTTGGCCAAACTGTTTACTGGATACACTTTAAGGGGTTGCACCTTGGGGCTGTACATTTGAAGCATGGTCAGGGTGTAGCCATGCATAAGGTTTTACTAAAATATTTGGTTTAAAAAAGAGAGCAAGAAAGAGAGAGAGAGAGAGAGAGAGAGAGAGAGATACAAGAAAGAAAAGAGAAAGGTCAGGAGAGAGAATGAAGCGAGAGAGGAGAGATTTGGAGTGAAAACTAAGATTAAGACAGGAAAAAGGGAGTCTCTGGATGAAGCCAACTTCCCCCGGTCTGTATCCCTATCCAAGCAGGGGAGTGATATTTTGGGCATGCTCATTCCCCTCTCAATTTCTTCCTACTCCCCACTTAATAAAGGCTGTATGGGGCTAGCCCTACCCCTACACATTGATAGGGACGACTCTGGGTAGCGTACCCTGGGAAGTTCTAAAATATGATAGATTTCTGACTATGATCACCATATGTAGCATTATTCATTAAACTCTGACAGCAACCCACTAAGAAGCCCTAAATGTTGAGTTCTGCTTAGAGCCTGTCTTTAAATTAGTGAGTGTTGTTGCTAAACCATGTATTTCCACAGAAATATGGATTCATAGCTCGAGTTTACATTTTTACTTAAAATATATTAATCCAATTTATTTTTCTAAATGTTGAACAGTCCATTGTCTAACTGCATAGTGACTGAATGGGTTAAATACATTTCAAAGCTTCTTTTATTTTAACTTTTTATGCATAGATAGGGTAGTGATCGTTCTTTGTCTTGCAACTAGAGTACGTCAGAACAGTATTTCCACTAACAAAGCGTCCTTTTACTGCAGGTCATTATGCATTACATACAGATGTGAACTTTTCAAGATGAAATCCTTGACAAACCCTAACTCTTAAACTGAATTGAAAAACACGAGCTTTTGTAATTAATCATAATAGAAAATAGCTCAGTTGGTGGTTTTGAAATTAAAATGTTTAAAGCTACAGTGACACAAAATACTTTGCTACACGTGATTATTTAGCAAGCTTTTTTCTTTGCAAGGGCTCCCCATCAAGAATGTTATCATCTTGTATAGTTTCATAAAAAATTGTTCAGCTTTACATGTTTTGCCGTGTTTAGGGTATTCTGAGGAAACGTCTACACGGGATGCAATTTTCAGTAGATAACCTAGTTAATATGATACTTAAAAAAAACATTTATAGGGACACTCCAGTCATCATATGCACTTGAATGTATATGATAGCTGAGTGGTCCCTCCCTCTACTATTTGGCTTGCAGGAGATTATATGGTCACAGTTACGGTACTAACTTGGCATGGGTTCTTTGAGACATTGGAGACTTCCTTTAAGCTTCACAATGAGTAGGAATTGTTGCCTAAAGTATGTGGCAGCCTATTATAAAAAGAAGTCTAATGATTCAAACAAACAATCCGTGTAGGAAGTCACACCACGTTGGGATAGATTGTTTTTACGCTAGTCCAATGGATCTTGACTTTGGAAGCCATTATTTTATTACTTAATGTACCTCGTTTTCACATTGAACACATTAGGAAATAAAAGTTTGTGCATACATTGATATCCCACAAGTCCAGGGGAGGGCTGGCAGCCTAAGGCCTTGGGGGCAAGTCTAGTCAAGTGGCCCGTTGCGCCACCGAATCAGCCCACTATACATGCCCATCTTTTCCTGATTTTCTAACGCATATTGATGTAATGTGATGGGACTGGGAGTAAAAAAAATTATGTTTAATACATTTAAAAACAGCTAATCTTTGTAACAAAATAACATTTAAATATGGAAGAATTGGACCCTAGGCATTTCCTTGGGCCCCTGCCTGTAATTATCCCCAGAGTCCCTTTGTCCCTCGTTCACTAAGCCACACCTCTGTTTTACTTACTCCCGGTAGTTCAGGTATAGATCAAATAAACAACACATGTAAACAGCACGTGCATGTATAGATCAACTGAATAAGAAATACAAACTCTGTATTTGCAGGTATACATAAGCAATGTATGCAAACATAGCATAGTAGAATAACACACAAATCCAGCTTTGCAGGTAAAGATCAACTGGAAATCACATAACAACTAAGCATTAAAGGTATAGATAAAAACCCTTCAATTACAGGCATAGATCACAGGATGCACACCCCCAAAGCCAGCCCTGGTGTCCACACTGCCCACATAGAACTCGACCAGCACCAAGATAACATTAACAAATTACAGTCCAGAGTGAGCCAACTTTATCCCCAAACAGCCCAGGGTGAGCCAATTTTGTCCCCAAACAGCCTGCCCTGACACCAGTAGAAGCTCTGCAACACCGACACCCAAACACACACACCAGTACAAGCTCTGCAACACCGACACCCAGACACACACCAGGGCAGGCTCTGCCACACCGACACCCAGGCACACACCAGGACAGGCTCTGCCACACTGACACCCAAACACACACACATCATGACAGGCCCTGCCACACAGACAGCCAAACACACAGACACCAGGACAGGCTCTGCCACATCAACATCCAAACACACACCAGGACAGGCTCTGCCACACCGACACCCAAACACACACACACACACACACACACACACACGCACACACACCAGGACAGGCTCTGCCACACAGACAGCCAAACACACAGACACCAAGACAGGCTCTGCCACACCGATATCCAAACACACACACCTGTACAAGCTCTGCAACACCGACACCCAGACACACACACCAGGACAGGCTCTGCCACACCGACACCCAGGCACACACACCAGGACAGGCTCTGCCACACTGACACCCAAACACACACACACCATGACAGGCCCTGCCACACAGACAGCCAAACACACAGACACCAGGACAGGCTCTGCCACATCAACATCCAAACACACACCAGGACAGGCTCTGCCACACCGACACCCAAACACACACACACACACCAGGACAGGCTCTGCCACACAGACAGCCAAACACACAGACACCAGGACAGGCTCTGCCACACCGATATCCAAACACACACACACCAGGACAGGCTCTGCGACACTGACACCCACATCCAAAATGCAACCAGTGTGTTGTTTGTTTTTCCCCCTTGTGTATTGATGCCCAGCCAGCCCCCCCCTTTGGTTTTAATGTATTTCCCCCCACACCCTTCTGTATTGCCCCATGTGGATTTGTGCCCCCAGCCAGACCCCTTTGTACATTATGCCCCTTGTGTATTGTCCCATGTGGATTTGTGCCCACAGCCAGCCCCCTTTGTACATTATGCCCCAACACCCTTGTGTATTGATTTATGTGATGTCCCCAGCCAGCCCCCTCCCTTGTGTATTGATGCCCCCCTTTGCATTGTTAATGACTGACCTATGTAATTTGAACCCAGCCCCCCACCCCCCACCTTTGTGTATTGATTTATGTGGTGCCCCAACCACCCTTTTGTGTACGTATACACCCTAGCCACCCCATTTTGCATTTTAATTGTTGTCCCAATGCAGCCCCCCCTTTTGAATATTGGCTATTACCCCAACTATTTATTTTTAATTTTTTTTTATTGGCAGAAATGATATGGTTAAGTATCCTTACTTTTTTCATTAGCTGCAGCAGCAAAAGTGTATTTTTTTAATTTTTTTAATACTTACGTTTTTTGCCGCATCCTTCACTGCTGCTGTGCTCCAACGTGCTCTTCTAGCTGTCACGAGGAGCTGTTCCGTGTGACTCCGCCCCCTTGAGCGGCCCATCACATTGACGATGTGACGTGCTGCTCAAGGGGGCGGAGTCACACAGGACACTGGGCGGCACTGTGCAGGCACGCTGGCCGTTTGATGATTTTAAAGCGGCCAGCGTGTCTTACGGCCGCTTAATGATTAACCATTGCAGCCGATGTGGCTGTGACTCTTAAAGCGTCCGTAAGACACGCTGGCCGCTTTAAGAGTCACAGCCACATCGGCTGCAATGGCATTTCGGTGTGCCGGCCAGTTCGGCCGGCCTACCGCGGATGCTGCGGTCGTTAAAGACGGCCCTGGTGTGGCCGGATCAGCCGCTCAAATGGGCGGCCGCGCGGCCGTTTAACGTAGATTCAGGGCGGCCTGGGGGGCAATTGCCCCCCTGCCCCCCGGCCCAGCCACCCCCTGCACAAGTCCTAAGCACTCCTTCTTGTTAGGCTGGTTTCTTGGTGTATCTTGGATCGCGCACTAGTTGACGACACTCTATTCAGGGTTTATGCTATTAAGCATATTGATATATTCAGCCAGTCATTTATTAGATCAATAAAATGTATTAAGAGTCATCAGGGGGTAGAATTTTAAATCATTTATACTTAAATATTAACATTTTTAATAAAAATGGCTTTGATTAAATCATGTACTCTGAGCCACTTTAGCTGAGTAGCTATAAGGGAAAAAAAGAAATAAATATGCAGTCAGTGTGCAAAAAAAATCCATCCAGTCCTGCTAGGCAAAACACCTGTTGCTTTTGTTTCCACTTTGTTGCACCTGAACATTTTTATACAATGCACAGGATGGACAAAACCTCGTGAATTCAAATTACAAAGAAAAATGCATTTGGAGTAAAAGCAACAAATTAACTTTTGGAAACTTTTTCCAAGTAAATTATTTGTTATAGCCTTGCATCATAACTCAAAATATCTATGCAAGTCCTTGAACTTACTGATACTTACACACCCAAGATCTGTGTTTTCAACCCAAGCTCAACTCTGTAAGGCAGCTGCTTTATCTATAGATAGGGTAGATGGGTGTATGTAAGAAATCCATGTTTTCTTTGTTCCATGTACATATGTAATTCTGAGGGTGTCTTCTGAAAGCTAGTATGTTACAATAATGGTCTAAAAAGTTTAGGAGTTTTTTAAATATAGCCAATATAGTGTAAACTCTATAACCTGATATAGCAAAGGGGTATAAAAACTCATGTTTACAAGAGTAAGGTCTCTTTTTCCTCCATCTTTTCAAGAACACAGTGCCTACAGCACCAGAGCTCCATCATCTTGTTACTGCCATCTGTCATCAATTAGTGCTGTATGCATACTGTTTTCTTCTAAGAAATAGATATCAAATACATGGAAACTGAGATTTCATCTTGACTTTGGTCAACGAGTCATTCAGATATTTAGTCAAAACAAATATTTAACAGTATATTCACTGAACAGCCAACTGCACATCTACTGAAAGCTTCACTGACTTGACTATGCATACGTTATGCCCTATTTTTCCAGTCTTTCAGTACTTTTTCCCCATAATTTTATCAAAGACATAAGAAATCTTACATTACCCGAAACAGTGGAAGAGTAAATGGATACTATACCTAGGTACTAAAATGCATGACATACAAATGTATTTCTATTTTTTTTTTTCTGATTTCTTAGTTTGTTTTAACTTTGGAATGCATATTATACACGTGTAAGAGCTTACACATCGAACATATAATTCATAAAAAAAACTTATGATACAGAATAAATGATCAGAAAACAGTTCCATCTAATTATTCCCCAGTGATATAATCATATAAAACAAAACAGTACTAATTGATCATAATGTATTTTACAATAATGGATGCAGTAAATAACATTATTTAATTGAGAGTAACTGTATGTATGCACAAAACTCATAAATAGACATTAGATAAAACCAATATGTCATTTTGAAGCTTAGCATTGTACTATTCATTACAAAGGGCACCATTATACAGAAAATCTCTTAACGCGCTAAAAGCCAAATAGTCAAGGAGACAAATATTTAGCAGAGTGTTTATTTTAATAAAATCATTATTTTTAAAGCAGTGTATTGATCACCAGCTTAAGCAAATAATGAATATAAGATCTATGAAACCTAAATGCAAATGATAATATCAAGTTTATTGTCTTAAAACGATTACATTTTGGGAAAAATTCCCATTAGTTAGCATATATTCTTGTGGTTTGTAATGTAACAAGAAAGAGGTGAGAACTAGTTTCCCTAGATAATTAAATAGGTGATGGGCTAATTAGAAAACATTGAACTAGTGGCGGTTATTTATGCAGTAATAATTATATAGATGTACTTCAAGATGTATAAATGACATTTTTGCTTGGAACTCCCATTAATGCTAAAGAAGCAAACCTCTGAGGATTAGAAATTTTTATTTTTTCATTTTCTCTGCTTCTTTCTTTCTATTCTTCTTGCAATGGAAAGTTACTGTGTGACACCAAGTGAAAAGTAAAACTGATTTTTTTTCATGATTAAAAGTAAAGCCAGTAAGGGGTGAAAATCATCATCAGTAACATGATATGCTTGACATATTGTAACTTCAATCAAACTCAAGCCTGCCAAGCAAAGTTAAATAAAATTAATTTTATTATTGCATGGCTGAGGCTTTCATACTTAAACAATTTATTGGAAAAAACTGGCCGAATTTGTGTTCCAAATCCCTCCACATGTGCGGCTATCAGAACTGTCCTTTATTACAAAAATCCTAAAAGGTTGTTCTTGGTCAAGTGACAATATTACCAGCTTCCAGACTTCTACGCCAAAAGAAAGAAGAATTTAATTTCCTTGAAATACAGTAGAAGCAGTATTTCAAGGAAATGAGATTCTGTTCAAGCAAGATGAAACCTTAATTCTCTTCATTTCAAACTAATAATTTATATGTGGAGAGACTTTCATAGATGTTTAGATTGGATATAATAACTTGCCGAATAGGTTGAGTCAAAGACTGAATAATGAGCATAGACAGAAACAAGTTTTAAAGTCACAAAAATCTAGTCTTTGTATATATTGAAGACCCACTGGTCTACAGTGATTTTATTACATCCTATTGGAATAAATAAATAAATATGGAAGATCAAATTTATATGATGATGGGAGTAGGTAATAAGAAAACAACAAAAAAACACTCTAGTCCAGTCAGGAATATGTAGCGTTCTCCTAAAACAGGTATACAGACACTTGAGACGTCATTATTTTAAATAGTTGTTCCATAGGAAGCTCCAAAGATGCAGTAACAAAGTCCCTGTTTGATTAAGATAAGCTATGCTTCTTTATTTGACTATGAAATAGATTAATGTACTGGGCAATCAGGTCTCTTTATCATACAAGTATGGTAGCAATTAGGACCAAACTGATGTACTTAATGTACCCTACAAAGTCAAGAAACAACAACGCAGGTATATGAAAGTACATATATATTGAAGACCTCTTCCTTAAAAGCATATCAAGAATGGTTCAAAATGGGTAGGATACGTTTTTGGTTACTAAATTCATTAAGTTTAATTCATTTAGTTACCGTATTGGCTCGAATATAGGCCGCACTTTTTCCCCCCACTTTAAGTCTTTAAAGTGGGGGTGCGGCCTATATTCGGGGTCTAGCGCCCGACGCCCGGGACATGCAGTCCCGGGCGCCGGGCAGGCAGCGGGGTTAGGATACAGATCCCCCGCAGCGGTGCAGGGGACCTGCATCCTACTCCCCGATACGCTTAGACAGCCTCCCCTGCCAGCACTTTCCACGGGTGTCTAAGCCCCCACCTACCCCACGGACTTACCGGAGCAGACTCCCGGGTGTCTTGCGGGACCGGCGGGGGACATCTACGCAATACAACTTCCGGTGCCTGCACTGGATGTGCCGGCACCGGAAGTTGTATACGCGTATTGCGTAGATGTCCCCCGCCGGCCCCGCAAGACACCCGGGAGTCTGCTCCGGTAAGTGGGGGGCAGAGGAGGACAGTGGTAGCATATCTCGGGGAGGGAGGGCAGTGGTAGCATATCTCGGGGAGGGAGGGCAGTGGTAGCATATCTCGGGTAGGGAGGGCAGTGGCAGCATATCTCGGGGGGGGGGCAGAGTGGCAGCATGTTTTTTTGGTGCTTTTTTAAAGAAAAAAACTTTTTCTTTAAAAAAGCACCAAACTTTTAGGGTGCGGCCTATATACGGTGGCGGCCTATATCCGAGCCAATACGGTAATTGGAAAATTAAAAAAGCTTGCATGTAGAAAAAAGATGTACCCTGTAGAAAAGGATAATTGTGTTATAAACGAAGAACAAGCTGCCGTACAATATTATTTCATTGTCACGAGCGCCTCAACTAAGGGGCAAACACACAACAGGAGTTAATCTCCCTGATAACCTAGACAAAAGTTGACAACAGAGATAGGAGACCAAGGAATTTGATGATCCCAATAGTGTGGAGGCTCTGGTAAATCATGGCTCCAGGCCTGCCTGGGCCCTCTGTCACACGTCAAGGGTGCACGCCTTGTGCTCGTGATGGAGTGCGCGTGATGGAGGCTTGTCCTGTTCTGCTCATGACCCAACATGGCCGTGCAGATGACGACCCTGCTCCAGCAAAACCTGGCTTGGCTGCCGTGAGCGAGTCTCCTGAACGTGACAATCACATTTGGTAAAGTTTTAACAAATAATTATTTTATTTAAATTCAGTTCAATGGCCTCATAGCCAGGCCTTTCCTCGTATATCAACATAATGGCTCATTTTTTATATTGAAACATGGAGCATTCCTTTCATATTTCATAAGCTCTATTTACCTGGCTTCCAAATGCCAAACATACCAAAGTACAGTACTTTAAAATTCATAGGTCTCCGAGATGCCTTTGACAGTTGTCAAAAAGAGGAATGGTTTCATCAAGGAAAAATATCTGGCCTCTGATTTCTGGCATAAACCGACTCATACACAATCTATTAGAATTTTATATTAAAATATACATTCTAATACTTTGAGTAAAATGATTGATTGATATCATTTGCTGTGTCTGGCAGCTCATATTTGCTAGTCGAGTTATGTTCGGTGCATAATGTCAGGATTATAGCTACGATAATTCTCTGTACTAAACAGTAATAAACATATGCACATGTAACTGTTCAGAGATATTATGACAAAATTAGAATATACATATTTATAAGCATACCAAAAACATTTTGCCACAAGTCTAATAGGCTTGATTTGTTAAATGCTTTTAAATATAGAAAGTATTTGTCACCTTTCAATTTCAGTTTGTGTGATGGATTTCTATAAATTTTAGCTAGGATCTCTCCCGGTCTGTCAGTCTTACACAAGTGCAGTCAGTACTGATCATAAAACAAGGCCACAAAATATAATTTGAGATCCTTCAGCGAGTATAAAAATGGGCAGACCTTGTGCAGGGCTATCATTGCTTTTCCAGCAACTAACTGGGTACCATACTTGCTGATCTACTCATATTACGTGCTTTGAGCATGGCATTATTCCACGAAACATGGATGGGCCATAACAATGTTGTGCTGCCTGATACTCATATAATGAGGGAGCGTGTAATGTATCGTAATGTATGTAACAATACAAGTTACTTGAGGCTTGTATTGTGACAGTAACACTAAAAATTGCTAACTGTGCACTTACTAGAAGGCAGAAACAACGCTAATTATAAAGAATTGATAAATAGTAGGGACATTTGTACATTAAGCTATATTCCCCATAATTGCTACTGGTTTGCTTTTGTAAATATGTGTCATTTAGCTTTGAGGCTTTAGTTTCTTTTAATCCATAGCAATGTTATTGTTATTGTTGGTGGAGCTCATTCTAGTTATTCTGTTTTCAGTGTCTTGGTGGGAAGGTATACAGCTCCTCGTATTGAGGGCCCAGGCTCTCTGTAAACATAAATCAGTTGTGAAAATACAGACCTAAGCAACCTCAACCCAAGGGATGTATGTATTATTTTATACTATATTTACATGGCACCGTAAAGCTTTAAGAGTTTCCCTTTTTTGGGATGCTAATCATGTGCCTTGCTGTAGTGTAGGAGAGCTGCTCATCAGCAACCATCTCCCTCGAGCTGAAGTATTGCATGTTTAACTGTACATGCAAGACTTCCATTACAGGAGAGCCTAACATTTACAGCTAAATGAGATGGATGGAGAACGTAAAATCTGATACCTGCCGTCACGGATTGGTCCACGGAGTCTACAATGTCTACAATGCCCACTTGCTACCATGGCAACAGTCATTGGAAAAAACAATTAAAAGTGACAGCATGCTGCCAGCAGATCTATTGTAAGAGCAACTGGCTAGCATGCTGGTAAAAATGGTAACATGGTGAAAGGTATTGTAATGTCACATGTGGCTCCACCTTCCCCATTTTAGAAAAAAAGTGGAAATACACATTACTTTTTCTTTTTTTACTTTTCCACTATTATCCAATTTGCTGGACCTGAAGGAGGACTTTTGGGTTCCATTATATGTTAACTGTGTTTAATTGTATAAATACCTGTGTGTGTCTAATAAAGTCAGTTATCTTTTCACTCTACACTGGTCTAGTGACTGGATGAAGTAGGCTATTCTCCTTGTTTCTGCTTTTAATTCAATGTTGGTCCTGTCTGACGATTGGAGCAGCACCCATGTTGTATCCAAAAGAGTTGCCCAGCCCCTAGGTTGCATCCAAATGACTTGCCCCAGCACCTCGATTGCACACATATGGACTTGCCCCAGCAACCAGATTCCACACAGACATAGGACTAGATTGCATCCACAGGACTTAGCCATCAACCAGGTTGCATACACAGTGGCTTTCTCTCACAGTCTCGGGTCTCTTCTCAGTTAGAGATCCTCTCAGTCAAGGCTCCTAGCAGTCTGGCTCACATGCACTCTTTATTCATTTTTTACCCTTTAAGCCCGAAACAGTACCAGTAATTTCCGCATATCTTTCGCATTTCTCATTAACCCCTTTATCTGTCCCCTTCTCTTCCCCTCTTTCTATAACTTCCATTTCTGTCTCTCTCCTCTTTTTCTTTATTTCTGCCCCTCTTCTTTCTGTCTCTCTTCATTCTCTTTATCCCCATTTTTATCTCTCTTTGTCCTCTTTATCTCTCCACCATTTTTCTCTTTCCCTTTTCTCCCCTTTCTCTTTACCTCACCCTTTTTCCTATCACTCCCCTTTCCACTTATCTCAACTCCTCTTTCTGTTTGTCTCTTCTTTATCTCTCTTCATCTTCCTCTCTCGTCTCGCTATTTTTCTTTGACCCCCCTTTCTCTTTTTCTTTATCTAATTTCTCCCATTTTTCTTTATCTCTCTTCCCATTTATTTTTCTCTCTCCATTTTCTCATTAACTCCATGCTTCTCCCCATTTCTCATTACCTCATATCTCCCTTTTTTCTTTATCTATTTCTCCCAATTCTCTCCATCACTTACCTTGCTGAGGTCCTGTGGTGGGGAGAGTAAGGACTCACTGCTCCATCGCACTGTGCACAGCTTCACTGACTTCAGAGGCTGACCTCTGGAGGGGCACTCACACTAACACACATCCAGACGCATGCACATGGACACACCAACATAACTAGACACTCAGCACCAACAAACACACCCAGACACTCAACACACTCGACACCGACATGCACAAAAACTAACACACCCAGACACGCACACAAACATAACCAGATACAAGTAACACAACCAGACACACACATACTAACATACCTAAAGACGCATATTCACACACTAACCTACACAGACACACAGATTGAAATAACTCTCCATTTTTCTATTGTGATCTCGTATTCTACATTTTACTCCACATATTACCAATCAATAAATATGGTTTCTCTAAAATATTTTTTTAAATGACCAGGCCTCTGTTCCCGTGGAAAGGTTTGGATAAATTTGAGTTAAAGTTTAGTATTTTGAGTTTGAAATACATAAAGGAACTGTTCAGTCAGGTCACTTTATCATTTAAATATGGAGGCAATTAGCACAGAGAGGAAGTATTGCCATGTTGTTGCTTTGCTTTTTCTGTGGTTATTAATCCCAACCGTGCCAGTTTACAACATTTTTTGTTATTTGGTCCAGTGTTTGCTGGAGTTGCGGTGTTATGGGAAATGCATTTGATAAATAAGCAGCCACACAAATGCAAATCTTACTTATGAAACTAAGACATAAAAAAGCTGTCCAGAATGATTGTCATTTCATCCAACAGCACAGAGATGGCATTTAACAAACAACATTTTGCAAAATGAGACATTATATGCTTGGTTCATTATCATTTTACAATAAATGTTAACTGTCCTATAAATTTCAGCTGTTGAGTTAAAGTGTATGTTTATTTATATGCTAAGCTTTAGTTGTTTTCTTTTAGATTTCTCACATGGTAATATGTATGCAAAACAATAGCATAGCAAAACCAAGGTTTTTCCAGTTACAAGACGTCTTTACATCTTTATACATTTTCTTAATATAAAATAAATAGTACATATCAAAGACCAATGCAATTGGTCAATGCCACTGGAAAGGAACAGTAGGTTCTGTTTATATATATATATATATATATATATATATATATATATATATATATATATATATATATATACATACAAATGCACAATTAAACTAATGCATGAATTAAAACATCATAATTAAAGTCTAAATGACTATAATGGTAGATTGTCAACACTTCTTAAAGAAGTATGCAATGTAAAGTATATTCCCACAGCTATAGAGAGATCTCAACTAGTTTAAGAAGTCTTTATTTGGGAGGTATACATGTAATCAAATAATTATGCATTTCATTATAATAATTGTAAGATTATGTACAACATGTCAGCACAAAAGTGTTTTTCACATTGTTAATAGATAATGGAAGCCCGGGGATGAGTGTGTTTATGATGAAAAAATAAATTTCTGTGAATAAAAACAAAAAATATATGTTAGTTTACAATAATTAATTTATTAATATTATTATTGTTATTATTATAGGGTTTCTCCCTAGCTAATGATGGACTGGCCAGTTTAGCCGGTTCCCAGTCAAAAACAACACAAACATATGAACTTTTAACAAATATCTATATATTAGATTAGTGGGTGAGTTATCGCATAAAATCTGTAGAGAGTGATGTTGGATAACTTTGAACATCAGATGCAGCACCCTAATGAGTACATTCACCACACCAAAATTATATAAACAGCAGAAAAGAGATCTAAATTATATCTTTTATTGATAAAAGTAAAAAATGCTGAAAGGTCATAAACAATGGAAGAGAAGTACCATGTGTCAGAGAATAGCAATGCCATGTAACTAGCAACAACTCAAACATTTTGGGATTTTTCAACTGGGAACATAGTTGATTATTTAGTACAGTCCCTGTCTAAAAACACCCTCAAGCACTTCTGTTAGCAGGTTAGAAAGCAGACAGCATCTTCTGGCTCAGGGGTCAGGAAAAGCCAAGTAACCCCATTGGAGCCTTGCTCCCCCATGGGAACTACTATACTCACTGACACACATATAGACACACTCTCAAACACACCTCCTCAACTAACAAACACACTTGTGCTAACACACACACTCCTTCTCACACACATACATACTCTAATTATGCTAACACACACAAGCACACCAGAACTGGCCCTTTTTTAAGAAATTTGAACTGGGCCGCGGAAGGCTAATTCAGCCTGATGTAGGTTTTAACTCAACTTTTCAAATTTTCAAAAATAAATTACTGGTGAACTTGGGAGGTCACACATATACAGTACAAAAAAATAAAATTCTTAAAAACCACATGCATTGCTACATCTCTTGAAGGAAGCTTCTCCCAATTCTATTTCAACACACTCAAGATTCAAGAAACTTCCTGTTTAAAGATGGTTAACCATGAATGTAACTCATCCTTTCCTTAATCAGTAGTAGTAAAACCAAAATATTGTTAAAGAGGCGCTAGTATATAATTAGTTAGTATATAACTGTATAGTAAGTAATTTTTAACGCGTAATGAAGCATGTCATTGTAGAACTTATTATAGGACTCTTAGTGCAGTTCTGGTTTTCTTTTCCGTCACAGACAAGGTGTGTGTGAAATGTGGCACTTCTATAAATTATAACATGCGTACCCGCAGCTCCTCCTGAGTACTCCTCACAGTACTATTAAAACAAGAGTAATGGATACAGGTAGGGAAGCGCAGGGTAAAACGATGTGAAAATATTGTATCCAGGACAATCTAAAATGCAGTCCTTTCCAATGATCTGTGTAAGAGAAATAATACCATGGCACGGTATAGCAAGTAAAAAATGTGGCCCCTATTAATTGGAGCAACTTACAAGAAGTGATGGCTCACAAAGTGAGCTACAACAGCATAAATCATTAGAAAGGACCGCATTTTAGATTGTCCTGGATACGATATTTACTCATCGTTTTACCCAGCGCTTCCCTACCTGTATCCATTTTCAGTCACAGAGACAAGAAAAAAAATAAAACCATATCTAAGCAGCCATTACAAGGCCTTATGCGCTATATTATGTCTCCATGATACATTCTATCTAGAAATAGTTCAACCCAGCAGGCACAGCAAGACCTTCAGCACTACATAATGCAGGGAACAGTGGCACGGAAAATGTTTTTATCTCACCCACTAATAGCAAGAACTTTCAAAATGCAAGCACACATCACATAGCTTTATTTACGAAGAATGAGGAAAAAAATACTTTCTCTTTAAATTGTAGATTGTTTTTCCTCCCAAGGTTATTGCCTCATTTAAGGTGAAACCTGATTTTTTTTTTTTTTTTTTTAACTTAACGTGGCTTAGATAAGGGGTACATCTTAAAATGATACAAGACGGCATGGAGATTTTATTTGCCAGAAGCATGTTTTGACCTTTTTGTCTAATATGAAGTCTAAATACTACAGAGACTGCTCATTTAAGAAAGATCATAGAATACAAATTTTGAAGAAGTGACACAATTCCTGGGTGTTCATGTATATGCATATAAGAAAGGAAGCGAGAACTACCATAATCCTTTCAAAAATATAACATTTCAAGGTCGAGGAAGTAAAACGTTCATTACTTTGAGAAATCAGCTTGACTGATGGTTGTTTTACTGTATGTTAATTAAAGGGCATGTTTAGCTAATACATGTATTATTAACTTTGATTACCTTGTAAAATGAACCGGCTTCCAGAGTTATTTAATCATTTTCATTTTCAAATAGTTGTGTTACGTGTTGTAGTTTAACTTTCTCTTCCCAAAGTACTAAATCATAGTTTATTTTACTCAGTTCATAGAATAGAATTAGGCTTCCAAGGAAGAAAACTTCCGTGTTCAATATCTATCTACAGTGCAAACTATGAGCTCCTCATAAATGTTATCATATATTAACAAAATTAAAGACATAGCTGTTGGTGGCTTACACCATTTATGCAGGTTGTCGGATTCAGCCAAGCCTGACCCCAGGAGCAACCTGCTGATCCCCGTAATTTAAAGAAAATACTCCTTATGTTGTTGGATCCACCTTATGCCCCAGCTTTATTCACAAGCCAGTCTTGGTTCTACCAGAAATAGGCACACTCTACATTGATTGACAAGCACGTTTTCCATCTGCTATACACTGTATAAGTGCTGCTCAGGTTTTGACACACGCAGTGGTGGGTAGCTTGATAGATGAACAAAGCAAAACGTTTACATCATGAATCCCTATGGAAAAAGACTATTAAATCCCATCAGTATATCTGTCTGTACATATAGTTAACTATCTACCTTGAAATATTGTAAGAATAGTGAGTGACGTGGGTGGAAGAAGAATGGGCTAACTTTTTTTGATATGAGTATGATAAACATAACTTTGTCTAGGTTTAGAAGGAAGAAGACCCCCAGAACCCCGCTGCAGGGCCCTTCTGTCTTTAGTGTCCATCAATTGTTAACATCTATTCAAGGTATTGCAGGGAAGTCCATATACATTTTATTTAAATTTACTTTCCTTTCTTTTAGACAATAAAACAGTAGATTTACTGTGTGTATTAATACTAGGTCTGTAGCTCTGATCATTCATTAGAAATATAATAAACATTTTTTATATCAGAAACAGGAGAAAGCACACCACTGGCAAGACACTAAATATGTCAAAGTGATCTATTGCTTGGATGTCTCCTTAGATATTTTTCTTTCTTTACCTGAGAGAAAAAAAAAAAAAAGAATAGCAAATAGCGGCAGCCAACTGTCAACCAAAAGGCCAGTAATTCTGAATGCTTTAATGAACAAGCCGGTTGTCAAGTGTAGACTTTTTTTTCCCTATAACACCATATGGTTCTGCTTGTACAACATGTTTTATAAACGGCATAGATTATTTATACGCACACACATATACACACACACACACATACATACCACAACGGTGTATGTTTGTTGCAGAATTATATCATTGGGAGAATTGTCAGATATATGGCAGATATTAAATATTGGCGAATATAATGTATTGCATTTTTATGATAAAAACACACACACGCTAACTAGGAACTAAACAGCAGCTGCTAAGACTAACAGTAGTACTAGGATACATTAACCCCTTAATGACAAAGCCCGTACATGTACGGGCTCAAAATGCATTGTTTTCAATGGGTTTAGGGACCGCCCATTGTCCTTAAGGGGTTAAAAAGGATATCTATGCAAGATATAAAAATCTACACAATCTATTAGTTTAGGCCACATATACTATACATCAATTTTTGGCACAAATTCATCAGGAATTGGAATGAGTACAAAGAAGAGCTGCTAAATTAGGGGCATTAAACATTTAATTACGAGAAGTTAGCTACATTTTGTTTGTGCTATAGAACAAGAGCAGGTTAAGCATATGAACTCATCATAACGTGCAAATATATTTGAGATCCGTATGAGGTCACTGAAGAGGAACTCTTCAATCCATGGATACAACATTTATTTATCTTTGCTCTATATAAAACAAAAAAGGATGTTCACAGTAAGGCTCGTAAAGCTTTTGAATGCAGTAAATTATATTGCATATGGCATGACAATGTATTTAAGGGAACAAAACAACATTTAAAAGTTACTCCCTATGGAGTCATTATAGATTTGTTTTCTGCATTGTGATTAACATAGCCATGTGCTTGAAATGGTTATTTGTCTCCATCTTTGTACAACAGGGGCAGGATAATTTTGTTCAAAGCTGCTTAAACAAAGCTAAACAATAGCAAAAAAAATGACCATGGTGAAAAATTAGCAGTTCACACATATATTAATATCTAATTGATCAATTTAACATTAGTTGCAGATAGCATTGTATTTATTGCTCTACTTTTGTTTGCAGACTTATAGTGCGATATTAATCTAATCGCATAGTAATATGAAAATATATTGAGATATCCAACGTAAAGGATGGCACCTGGAAGCACTAAGTCTACAGTCAATTATATGAAAAATAAATTAAAGTGCAGCCAATGGAACACAAAGCTAAGCATAAGG
The DNA here is from genome assembly GCF_027358695.1 of Spea bombifrons. Lineage (NCBI taxonomy): Eukaryota > Metazoa > Chordata > Amphibia > Anura > Pelobatidae > Spea > Spea bombifrons. The sequence goes on along the minus strand of NC_071087.1, from coordinate 30,269,700 downwards.
GCCTTGACTTGGCGAGGAGGTGGGCTTAGAATAATGGGGCTAGGGGACATTGGTTAAGGGACTTTGGGACATCTAGTATAAATTGGTTCATCCATTTTGTAACTTCCACTTTTAATCAGTTTTTCTTACCTGAATCTTCCCTCCCTTCCTGTTATGAGTTATTGGAAATAGTGTGTTTTTGGTTTGATAGGTGGTTTCGAGCTGGTCTCAGAACCTGTTGTGGGACAGGTGCATCTTGTAATGCTCTATCCCGATTGGTTTTGTTGATGAGGTTAATTGATATGTATGGGAATGGGGTGTTATTGTCAGGGGTTGATTGGAAAACAACGGGGGAATGTATGCACTCTATTACCTTTGCTTGCAATTCTGACAATTACTTTTTGTGTTATCAATTTGTTGTGGGTTTGTTTCCCATACATATTAAATTTGTGGCCAATTTCTTATCCAAACAGTTTGTCTCCATGTGTTTATGTGGTTGGGGTATGGTTAGGAATCTGAACTTGACGATTCCTCAGTCATATTATTTTAGATACACCACCTCTCTGTACTTATTTGATTTCTAACATAGGAAAAAGTTTTTAATGTGACACCACCTACCAGCACATGTCATTATAGGATGGTGCTGCTTTGAGGCATGTGAGCTACTGTTTATAGGTAAAAAACACTACTACTGTAAATTGGAATATACCTCATCCGCTGCCCCGCTATGCCAATCACTTAATTGGCTCCCCATACCCTCCCGAATCAAATTTAAACTTCTGCCCCTGACCTATAGACCCCTCAACAACTCTGCACCACCGTACATGTCAATCCTCCTATCCAAATACACCCCTACCCGCCCCCTTCGCTCCTCTCACGACCTACTCCTATCTTCTACTGTTGTTCCCACTCCCGTATTCAGGATTTCACCCCTCCTGTGGAATTCCCTTACCTGTTCCCTCAGACTTTCTGCCTCGTACGCAACTTTCAAAACCTCTCCTGTTCAGGGAAGCGTACAACAACAACTTCCCAGTACTCCCAACCACCATAATCAAGCCATCTGAATAATCATCAGCTTCAACACATCATCGGAACCAGATCAACTCATCCCCATCCAAGCCGTCCTCTCCAATTGTCTCACTTCCCCCTCAACCACCAACTAGATTGTAAGCTCGCAAGAGCAGGGACCTCCTCTCCTTTGTACCAGTTTGTTATTGTGTGTGTTATTGTATGTGTTTCTAAATTGTTCTTCTGACTGTAACAGATTTTATGTTTTATGAATAAATGTAATGTAACCTTTATTGCAATCAGTCCTTTCCCCAATTGGGCAGACTCACTCCCACTCCCATCACCCAAAGTGGACATTGCTTAATCTAAACACATCATACTATATAAGTGGAGCTTTTCAATGTTGTTAGATTTATACACTGCGCAGATTAAAATGCAATGTACAATATCAGCAGTAGATATTCAATTACAACAGAATAAAGAATTTAATTTATATCATTTCTTAGCCCTTATTGATTTTAATATGAAGAAGTTAATTTTGTTTAAAAGAGATATCAACCATTAACCTTATCTTTAAATGGTACTTTAAAGTCATTTTTAAAATGTCAGGTTAATATGGAAAGTGGAATCAAATAATAATTCTGAAAACCAGGCGAAATTTACTTTATCACCTAGAAAGGCTTGAGAATGAACTTTATTTTAAATTCTGAGCAGTGAATATTGTAAAAATAGAAATCCTACTGCTCTAGCAGTGACAACAACAGCTGAATCTTTAGAACGAACAATAGAACAAAAAAAGCTAAAGTCGCTTATTTTTGTTCCATAGTAGCATAGTTTTCAAGCATGTACAGAAGAACAATTCTTCATTTGGAATATTTAAAGTATGTCACCTTCAGAGGTCTTCACATCTCTGTACATAAATATACAAGGGGGTTAACAATACGTTTAATGGTGTTATTATAATCCACTTTATTTAACTGAGACAGAGGGGTGTTTTCACGGAACTATTAATTGAGCTGTTATGTTCATGAATGAGACCCAAATCTAGCAAGGGTCTCCTTCAAGGAGGGGTTGATCTTTATTTTTTTGTTTTCAGCCTACCTGCAACCCATGGTTTAGGGCACAAACATCTATTAAAGGGACAGTCCAGCCACCATGTGCACTTTAAGGTCACATAAAAACATACCCTTAATGACAATTGTTTTTTAATACAAATGATCACAATAATGGTATCTAAAGAAGTCCTGAAAAAAATATAATTTGGGTACAGTATGTAAGGAAGAAGAAAATAACAGCTAAACAAAAATACTGCAGAAAATACTTTAAAAAGCCATTGTCATGAAGGGCACAAAATGAACAGAAAAACAGCCTGGTCATGAAGGGGTTAATGCATATCATAGCTGAGTGTCCTTTTAATATTATTCCCTTCTTGCAAATTCATGCAGAGATTCACCAGAATCCACTCTATACATTGGCCAAAGCAGCCAAAATATGCATTCTTAGTTGGTGAGGTTGCATTGGGGAATTAAAGTGTTCCCTTCATATTTTACATTTGTTATTCAACACTTTCTTATTATATCTGTATCTTGACATACAATATATATAGATGCTGCACGCTACATAATTGAGCTTTTATAGCTTTTAATTTATAAATAGATGCTACTTTTCCATCCAGACCATTAGCAAAAATGTCTGCAGGTGGACTGAGCCCTCCAGTATGTAACCTTAATAACTGGTTTGGGTACTGAACTGTTGGAAGGTATTCAAATGGTTAATGCAAAATCCATCTTCAATGTTAATCTACAGAGCATCTGGTTTCAGCTAAAACTACTAATCTTTAGATATATCTTTCCATCTGATGCTGCTTTAACTATTTCATGTTAGGGACTGTCCAACATTAGTACATCAGAATAGTACATTGCTTTTGCTAATGCAGCCATTATAATCTGTTCAGTCAAGTATTTGCTTCCGTAAGGCATACACAATTGTTAAAAGAAAGGTCTTTGGATGAACAAAAAATAAAAATGAGTCTTTGACCTTAGATTAGGCTGTTAAAAGTATTATTTGTGTTGCCACTTTTAAATTGACTTGTCTAAAATTCCAAATCTATAATTGTTATAAGGGTCACTGAGTGTCAGAAATGTGGGAACTTTGAAATTGTATTACTGGTTGTGATAATAACAGTGCAGGAGATTTATTCCACTTTACTTTTCATTTCTGTCCAATCAGAAATTCAGGTCACAGATCACAAATACAACTTTGTTTCACATTCACTTTAAATTAACAAGTTTTACTTTGAGTGTTAAGTTGAGAAAAAAAGATATTTTCGTACATTTTTTTATGGAATTTACAGTCTAGCTGATAATTGTAATTAGGTATACTATGAAAATTGTGAAGTTTTAACGTGACGTAATGCGCTATGATTTTAGACCAAATGCATTTAAATACAAATTCAGTTGAAACGCCTCTAAACTTTATGGTAGATTGTCAAAGAATTACATTTCTATAATCTTTACAATAGGGCTTTGTGTTAAATGTTTATATGTTTTTTGGTCAAAGAGTCTTTAGTCAAAGTGTCTTCATTTCCATCGAAATTTTGAGAGATATGTCATTTCTCTCAGGGCCACGCCAAGAATCAATGACACCTGGGAGCCAGCATTTTTTTGGCATTCCCAGGTGAATGTGGCTATGTTAAGAAATGTAACACCAATCCACATCTTTGGGCTCCCTGACTTCACCAAGTAACAGGTCACCTACATTTCAGAGTGCCAGCTCTGCCCCCGAACAGCTTTTCAATGCAATCTTTGCCTCCAAACAACTCACCACTGTCATCTTTACCCCTCAAACAACTTACCAGTGCCATCTCTGTTCTCCAAGCAACTAACCAGTTCAATTTGTGTCCTCAAACAGCTTGTCAGTGTCATCTATGTGGCCCAAACAGTTCCTCAGTCCCATCTTTGTGCCCAAACAGCTTTTCAGTGTCATCTTTGCACTAAGGATGGAGCCTCAATGCACCACGTATTCCTGTGTTTTCAGTGTGTCAGGAACGAGAACTAGAACAAAGCATGTTTGTTGTAATTTGATCTAACTAATATTATATTGAGTTACCATTTTATTCTGAGCTTGTTGTCCAATCATTGATATTACCCCCATTTAATACAAATTTAAGTTGCACATAGCTGTATAGAATGCAAATGAACCCAGGCATTATAAGCTTCTTCCCAAAGGTAACATATGTGTGATACTCATTGAGGTCTACTGTCTACAATTTCAGTGTGCTTTCACAGTATCTTTACAGCACAGATACTGTTGTACTTATGATAACATGGGCACATACCTCTCTATTTCTCTTTGGGACCGAAATCTCGCTGTCCTTCTATCTTTCCATGATGTCCCTCTTTTCTAGAAGCTCAGAATGTTTGCAGGCTATCAGTGTTTAACAGCATTAAATGTTGCAAAAATGTGTTGTATCAGTTTGATATTTCTAAAAGCCAATTATGAGTCTTGATATTAAGAAATACGGTAATAAAAAATGTGATACATATATTATAATATTTGTTTATTAATGATGAAAGCATTACTGAGGCTGGATTGAATGTCCTGAATTTTCTTTTTATCCTAATCGGATGGTATTCACCATGCAAAAGCTCTGTGATTAGAGGATAACACATGAAGCTCATCTTCCCTTACTTGACACAGCTACTAGCAGCAGTTATTTGACAGCATATGGCACTAGAGTTTTCTTATGTCTGGATTAGCACTCAGCATGCATGGCAGAACAGCCCGTGTTGTTCTGTAAAAGTTGATGAACTGAGAATGTGAGTGCCCTGGGTTTTGAACTTCAGAAGATAATACTGGAGATGGCCTTTAGGCTAATCTTATAGTAATGAAAACAGCTGCCACCTCAACAAACAAATCTAAAATAGAAGAAATAAAGTATCCCAGTATGTGTATTTATAGAATCTGACCTCTCGCTGAGCCTTTTAACGCTGCTTCTGCTGCTTTATGGTTGTCTGTGCATACGGAATTTTCACAATATTTCCATTTGGCTAATGGTGATTTCACTATATGCACAGACGCAGATACACACATTGTGGGGGTTTCTGCATGTGTGTATCATACAATTAATGTATTACAACAAAGTCTTTTGAGTCACTGGTTCTAAGTTACTGTTTTCTAGAAAAATAAGACCAGGGATTGAAAAACTGCTACAAAGTGTTAGAACGGCAAACAAAATCACACACAATTAATAAACGACACAACCTCACACTATTAAATCGTGCTTGTTCTAGTTCAGTAGTTCCCACAGGCTAATTTCCATATCTGGGAACTTGCCAGGTTTGACTTACAGCCTGTGGGTGAAGATCTGCTTACCTGAGACCCTGGGGGAGTTTCTTCAATCACTGGACTGTGGGCTGTCATTTCTTTAAGCCCACTCCTTGGCTACCCCATATCTGCTAATGCCCTCTACCCACCCCCTAAAAGATGACCTTGAAGAGGGAGATCTCAAGTTTGCCAACCCTGGGAAGTATGAAAAATGTTTGTTCAACCATGATTCCATTTACTATGTTTAGTGTACCCACACAAATTCTATATTGTTTTCTCAGGACCAATAAACACAATTTTAAGAATGTGCCTAATTAATTGTTACATACAGATATGCAGCTTTCAGTACCATGCAATGTCATAGTTAGGAATAGCATTACATTGTTAAGCTAGTATATATTTATATTTGGGAAGGAGTTAATGCCAACGATTTTTGATCCTGTGATATGTTTAGCATTTTGTTTCATTATCAACAAAACAATGCCTATTTTCGTAGTCCTCTGGTTTCCTTGGTAACTGCCTTGGAAATCTTTTTGCTTCAAATATATAAAAATCAATAATTTGAAGAACTGGAATAGGTCTTTAATGGCATATGACACATTGTTAATTCTAATACATTACATTACATTTATTTATATCGCCAGCTGATTCCATAGCACTGTTACAGAGAGGTCAATTAAAATCACACGCAATAACAAACTGTTACAAATGGAGAAGAGGACCGTGCTCTTGTGAGCTTACAATCTAGTCGGATGGTTGAGGGGAAGGTCAAACAGTATGAGAGGACGGCTTGGATGGGGATGACATGACAGGGTCCGAATGATCTGTAGAGGCTGTAGGTCGTTCAGATGGCTTGGTTAGAATGATGGCTGTTCACTGCGTGGGAGATGGTGCTGCAGTTTTAAAGAGTCCATTTGGGGTGAGGCCACTGTAGCTACATTTCCAAGCAAATAAGTCTTTAACCACATATAACACATATAACACATTGCTAATTCTCTATATTAAAAAAACCATTAAGATTTTATAAATACTACATTACTACTGGAGGTAAGTGATGTATGTATAAAGATACATCATTAATGTTTTATGAAAGAGAAATGTTTTACATAGTTACATAGTTATATAGGCTGAAAAAAGACATGTGTCCATCAAGTTCAGCCTTTCCTATATCTGTTAATTTGTTGCTGTTGATCCAAAAGAAGGCAAAAAACCCCAGTTTGGCTGTTTCCAATTTTGCACTAACCAGGGAAAAAAATTCCTTCTTGACCCCAAAATGGCAGTCAGATTTCTCCTTGGATCAATAAGCTGTTTCCCCATAATTAAAGATTATATCCCCGAATATTATGTTTTTCCAGGTATCCATCCAGTTGCAGTTTAAACGTCTGTACAGACTCTGATAAAACTACCTCTGCAGGCAGAGAATTCCACATCCTTATTGTCCTTACTGTAAAAAACCCTTTCCTCTGCTTTAGTCTAAATCTCCTTTCTTCCAATCTGAACGCATGACCACGCGTCCTATGCATAGTCCTGTTTATGAACAGATTTCCACACAATGGTTTGTATTGGCCCCGAATAGATTTATATAATGCTATCATAACCATTATTTAAACCAATAATATTTGGAAACTGATGCTAAGTGGAATTGGTTTATCGTTCAGTGACACATAATAACCTGTTGATACCCCTGTGCACATAAGCGACAATTACCATTGAGACCTAAGGAGGGAGATCACCCAAACACACAAAAAGAATAATATAGCTTGCAGTTTGTGAATAACTTTTGCATGTGCGGTTTATTCTCTCTCTGAGGATGCTGTTGAACATAAATTGGCTTTTTCAGCAGTGATATCTAAGTTTTGGAAGAAAGTTAAATTGCAAAGAAAAAAAAAACACTTTTACCTAGTTTTCCATATTTTGATGCTCACAAATTCCTTTTACAATGTAGAATGTTTAAATGTTTTATTTCATTTATAAGGGTAATGATTCATTAACACAAATTAAGGTGATGTTTCACCACACCTTAAGCCACGCACAACTCACAATGTAGTGATTAAACCCTACTGTGCTCAAAGTGTCTTTTCCAAGCTCTAAACTCTCAGTTTAGTCTCTAAATCCTTTATTTTAGTGGTTTCTAAAGAAAAATATAGTAACTATTTTTTTTGACATACATTGTATACATTGTCATCGTATTGAGAAGCAACACTAGAAAAAAATAAAACTGTATGATCAAAACAAATGGATTGTATTTATACATAAGAAAAGAATACTTTCCCTGAAGTTTATTATTATACATTTTGTCGAGATTTATTTTCTAGTGACAGCAGTCCTATTGTGATTGTTTGAAGTATAAAAATTATTCACAATTTGTGCATGACATTTAAATTAAATGTGAGGCATCACTTGTCTTAATACATTCATGGTTTTTCATTGTTACAATTGCGGTTCTGCTGGAAAGGGAATTCAATGTACCTATTATGATTATCAAATTGAAAGTATGTTATTATCACATCAATGTTATAAGAGTTGACATACGAAATGAATGAAAGTGTAGTGCATTTGTATCAAAATACAATGTGCAAAAGTCATTCTGTTGGTTAATTAAGTAGTTTGTGTGCAATTAGGAAGATGTCTGAGAAGGCCTAGCGTATTACAGTGGAACAGACTCTTTGATTTTTGGGTGGAATACACTAGAGAAAGGATGCATTTCCTGCATGAACCATAATTATCTGGATTGAATATGAATTTTACATGTTTTAGGTGTTCCATTATAACATTATATAACAATATATTTGAAATCGGATAATTAACATGTGTTAATTAACACTCACATTGATTTCAAATGGAGCGCTGTTTCAAACAGATAATCAAAAGCGGGTATCATCAGATCAAGGAGGAGGAGGGCAGCTGCAGCATAAGGGCTGCAGCTTCTAACTCAGGTAAGCATTAAAGAGGAAAACTCCCTGTTCACAATTAATCGAGAGAAGATAATGCTGCTAATTGGTTATAGACAAACCTACATTTCATGACCAACTAGTGTCCTGATCATTAGGACTGTTGACAGTTTAGCAGTGTCTGAATCAGAAACTGTGCATGTGCAGGCTCTAAAAAGGGAGAGGCAGTCGCAACTATGTAAACTAGGACTGGGATGGCAATACCCCATTAAACTAGGGGGTAGACTGCCGTTTTGGACTTTTCGATGTGTTGCTGCTCAATGGGCTGTTAGAGCTCCGAGTTCCACAACTGACCCTTTCACCCTATGGTACAGACTATGGCAGAGCTTCCATAATATGCTTTAAGCGTTGCTGTGTGCCTTTAAGTCATTGAGAGCTTTCATATAACATCATGGCTACCCTTTAAAAATCAGCTTTCATCATACTTTGAGCGTTGCAGGAACGTCTTGCTGACCCTAATATCTTGCATGATGATTTCTGAGTGAAAGCACAATTTCATTGCACATTCGAACTATGCTGAACAAACCCTAAATATTTTACATGTAAAGTTATTAAAAAAAAACACATAACAATGATCTACTGAGAAGCATTTTTGCACCTCCAATCTGGGGAGAGGATGTGCACGGCGGCTCCATCCTTTGGTGGAAATACCCAGATAACAGAACTGGGAAGAACCGGACAAAGAAAGAAGACAGAAGAAAGAGGACAAAAGAACAGGACGAGGAAGAGTAGTAGAGCCAAAGAAAAGGAGACAGGGACATGGAAGCAGTCGACGGAGAAGGTAGGGAGAAATTAACATAGAGAGAGAATGAGAGAGTAAATGAGAGTATGAGAGTGTGAAAGCGTGAGAGAGCGTGAGTGAGTGGGAAGCCCCTAGGCTTTGTCGGCTATGAAGCAAATCTGAGGTTTGAGTACAGGATGGTCTTGATTATAAGACAGGGTCATTTTTTTCTGGAAATACAGTACAATGGATATGCATATGTTCTAATTTATTTTCCCTATTGTACACAGAATTGTTTCCTTTTCCCTGAGAAGAAAGGGAGAAAATAATTCTATATCTGTTAAAAAGTGTTACATTCAAGGACAACTATTGCAATTGTATGTACAGTTTAATTGTATTATTAAAACATTTTGCATATATATTTTTATTTTCATAACCAATCTGGAATTTTGAGAACTCGAACAATTCCATCAGTATTTAGCATCTGCCTATTAGTTGGACTCTTTCCAAATTCTTTGTAATTGATGTGAACTAAGAAAAGGACGAAGAGTCGGCAGGGTGAATACTGATTTCAGAACAATCTTTCTTTTATTCTCAAAGTTCTACTAAAGCAAGTTTTTATTTTAATAAAGTAAACTTAAATAAAAGTTAATACTGCTATTCTATCACAAAGCACACGATGTTCATAGAAAGTTAACCTATGCAGTTTCAAGTGGCAGAAGTTTAGTTTAATCCCGGGGCAGGCAGAAACATTATTTGTGAAGGACGTAAATGCCCCTGACCAAGTAAATGTCCAATGACTTCTACAAGCATTGTCATGGACTGTTTTGACTAATGGTGGATTTGTCTAATAGTTATGTCATTTGGGTCATACTTCCCGGTTTTCCCTGGAAAGCCCTAATTTTCGAGCAGCTCCTACATGGCCTGCTGTGGCAGTAGCATAGTGAGTTTGTTATTGGAGTAAGGCGATAGGTTGGTCATGCCTCATGCCCCACCCACTTCTGGAGCTGCCCTGCCCCCCCAAAAAAACCAATGTGCTAATTTGGACACTTGAAATGTTGGGAGGGGTGTGATTGAAGACATTTGTGAAAACTGAAAGCTCAAAATGACATACAAATAGAAAAAAAAAATAAAAAAAAAAAAGTAAAGTAGGCGCTTATTTTATCAATAAACAATTGTGCATTTTTTACTATTTTTAAACATATGCTGATTCAGGCACGGTTCCCCTTTCCCATGAATAGTTTACTGACATAAACTGTCACGCCATTTTGTGTTGCTATCTGGTAGAGATGGTATGGCCAATTCCAGCATGAGCCTGTATCCTCTCATAGTTAGTGAATTCTTTTGATATGATAAGGAGACAATCTCTTCCAAAACATACATTAATAATCCAAAACATACATTAATAGTAACCACAGGTTAATAATCATGTTTCTTTTGTCCATAGTTATATATATATATATATACACACAAATAGAGCTTTTATCTGATATCACGAAAACTACACTTTACGTAGAATTTCCAAAGTAAAGCATCACTAAATTAGTTAACAAAAACACCTCTAAAATCTTAATATAAGTGTCTTTGTTTTCGGAAATACCTGATTTATGTAGAATTTACATACATTTCAGGCAATTATGAGGCAAATATTATAAGGTGTATATTGCATTGGTATGCTTTATTTGTAACAGCAATATTGAACAAAGAGACCAAAAACACCCACAAAAGTATACATTTTTTTAAAGTGGACACCCCATGGTATTTCACTATGGGCATTTGGACACTTATCATGCAGCCATTTGGCCACCAATCACTGGCAACATTAGCCAAAGCAATTATTTCCTGTGCTTTGTTTCACCAACATTTCTGTTTTGCTTAGGATTTTTTTGCACAGGTTATATACAAACCCAGCCAAATTTATTCAGCTTCATCTCCTGATTACAGAAATATTCCACATGCATAGGTTTTTCTTTGGTTTGGGGAAGTTACAGAGCATGAATCAGAATGCGTCCATTAACGTGTCCAAACCTGAACTTTTCAGTTTCTTTTACTGGCTCCATGTCTCACTTAGCCAGTTCATAATACTCTAAGAAAGGTATTTGGCCACCTATCATGCAGTCATTTGGCCACCAATTACTGTCAAAGTTAGCCGAAGCAATCATTTCCTGGACGTTTGCTTAGGATTTTTTTGCACAGGTTATGTGTTATGCACTGGCGTGATAGAAAGCCTGTTTCCAGTGCCAATTTGTTGATACAGCACATACATAAAGAAGACATACAAATCCGGTATTTGCAGGAGAAACTGTACTTATCCACAGGAAAATGAGAAACAGGCAGGTAAAAATAAAGATGATTTGTTAAGTAGGAATTACAAGAAGGATGCTTTGAATAAATCAATGTGTGATAGCTCTTGATTCAAATAATCTTTTGAACTATACATTAAATAAGGGAAATAGCAAACAGGAAAGTTTACTAACACTATTGGATGATAATGGATGTAATAGAGAAGTGATGAATATTATTAATAGATACTGGACAATTGTAAAGAAACATCACAGTCTGTCCTCTTTATTGGAAGATCACCGAAGAATTGTTTTTAGGGGTGCCCCCAACTTGAATAAACACCTGAGTTAAAATAATTAGGACATTAATAAAGTGGTAAAAAACCAACATTTTCTAAAGGAGCTAAAAGGAAGAACCAATGATTGAGCCCCTGCTGGCTAATTTTAAGGAACCATTACAGCAAACATGGGATTGGGTGATGCAAGAAAAAGTGCTCAAGCAATTAAATACTGTTAAGGTAGACAAGGCCCCTGGACCAGATGGCATACACCCAAGGGTACTTAAGGAGCTAAGCCTAATTCTGGCCCAACCATTATTACTGATCTTTAGGGATTCTTTCAGTTCAGGTGTAGTTCGATTAGATTTTCAACCTTATGTACTATGTAACTATATATGTAACTATGTATGTTCGGTTCGGGAAATATTTGTGTACATTCTTCCTGTTTGTTTTTTTTCTTTTTTTATGTAGAAGGGGTTAGTACGGGTTAACGCGGTACGCACTAAGCAGCAGCTTTGGCGCCTGGATTTTTAATGCCTGTACGAGCAATTCTATTGGCCGCTGGCAGGGGCCTCCTCTGCCATCAGCCAATGAAGTGCACCTGTACTCTGTGTGTTAGAATGAGTGTGTCTGTGTGTGTTAGTGAGTATGAATAAGTGTGAGTGTTATCATGTATAAATTTGTGTGTTTACATATGTGTGCCAGAGTGTATATTGGATGGAGGGGCAAGGGGCGAAGAAGGCACAGACAAGCTGTTTGGGGTCTGTTTGGAGGCAATCATGGGACAGAGTAGCTGTTTGGGGGCAAATATGGCACAGGAAAGCTGTTTGGGGGCACTGACAAGCAGGGGCAAAGAAGGGCACAAGCAGGCTGTTTGGGGGTTAGAGTGGCACTGATAAGTTGCTTAAGTTGGTACTGTGTGACATGTTGCTTGGTGAAGTTGGGGGCACCGAATCCCTGTGGTTACTAGTTATGCCCCTGGGCAGGGGTTAACAGATTTGAGGATACAGAGATGACACTTTCACACAACGGATAAAATCATGAATATAGCTTATTAACCAAATGAAAATACATGCATAAGAACTGGCAAAAAAAAAAAAGAATGAAACAGATACATATTTACATTTCTTCTTGCACCGGGAGACCCTTAAAGTTTTTCGCTGCTTTACAGTGTGAGACGGCATGCTGGGCTAGACGCCAGACACCAAACACTGATCTGTGGCAGTATATCCAGTTACTGGAGGGGTCCCATTTTTATATTTTTTTAGTAATACATGAAAGTTTTTTTTCCACAATTTTGTGGTTAGTTAAACAGGGTTCACATGCTGCAACCCAACATCCCAGGTTCAAGGACATGTTCAACTGTGTTAAGCCCCACTAGAACATTCTACATGACATCACTTTTATTTAAAGTTTCTGCTTTTATACAGAGCAAATAGCATATTAACTATTTTCTCAACAATTAACCCTTACAACTACATGCCTTCATCAAATTATTAACCCTTTTGTGCCACAATTTTCTCAAAAACTACAGTGTTGTATATATTTTTATTTTCATTTATATGCTTGGATAATTGTTCTTGAATTACAACACAGATATTATTGAAGATAACTTATAACAACCGATAATAAAAACTTATATGATATGGAAATATAGATTACTATGCTGTTACTATGCTATTACTATACTATACTATGTCACTCTGCTGGGTTCCTGGTCAGAACAAGAGAAGAGATGCTGTGTGTGAACAACGCGAAGGCAGCCTTGCGGGAGGGCGCAAGAGTACTGGGACCCACAGGTACATTGTCTATCCAAGGGTGATGCAGGCTTTCGTTTTCCTAAGGGAAATTTGGGGTCCTACTCTAAATCCCTAGTTAAAATAAATAACAAGCACACAAAGTTATAGTCGGTGTGGCAGGGCCGGCCCTACAATGGAGCCGAGTGGGGCAATTGCCCCAGACGGCACTTTTGAAGGGGCGGCACTTTGCCACTTTGCCGCCCCAAGCGCTTTTTTTTTTTGGAAGCAGAGGAGAGAGGGGTGCCGAGTGGTTTTCGCTTACCCGCTTGGTGCCCCTCTCTCTCCTCTGCGAGCCCTCTAGCTCGGTCTCGGTGCCGGCTTGTAATGCTGAGCGCTGGAAGTGACGTCAATTTCCGGCGCTCAGCATTACAAGCCGGCACCGTGGCAGAGCAGGGAGACTCGCCGCAGGACTGTTTAAAGGTAAGTACAAAGAGGGGGGGTAGATAATGGCGTCGGCGAAGTTTAAAATGCCGCCCCCCCCGTGTCGGCAGGGGGGGGCGGCGTTTTAAATTTCGTCCCAGGCATTAAGTCTTGGGCCGGCCCTGGGGTGTGGGGCAAGGCGTGTTGTAAATGTCTAACATATATATAGAGGGTGGATTATTCTAAGGAAACATGTGAAGAATGCTGCTGTTAAACACACTGGCATTAATTATAGGAAGAAGAAAATAATTTGCCACATCATACGGTAAATAAGAAATATAACTGAATTAATTGGATGGTTGTCAGCGTTCTTTGTTAAATATCCTGTTAGGATACAGATTATTTGGCTAATTTGCATGTAAATATGCTGTTCATTAAAGGGAACCTTTAATTAAAATGTACTTGTTTTTCTTTTGAGTATAGTTTAAAACTTGTGGCTATGTGACTTGTTTTCTGTCTTTGTTCCCCATTAACATATTTTCATTTCACAAAGCATTTATATAATGAGAAGATGATGTTAATTTCAATGATTATGCATAACAGACTAAAGATTAGAAAATAATGATAAAGTTAAAAAATGAAATATTCTGTTAAATCACATTGTAATTTGTATACCTTCGGGATATGTGGTTACAGATTAGGTTGTTTTTCAGCAAACGACAATGCTGATATTAACAATTGAAATACTAGAAAATGAGTATATCACTTTTTTTCTACTACAATGCCCATGATTCTCATGTAGCTACAAACTTGCTTAAAATTATGGGAACACTCGCCCCTCCCTCACCTGATACAGTAAATAACATACACTCTAGCACACATTTTTACACACACTAACATTTTCTCTAACTTACACACTCACGCTAACACACATATACACACCTACACACATACTCCCTCTCACACGTACGCATTCATGCTTACATACACTTGCACATATACATTAATGCTCATACATAGACATCTATGCTCACACACAGTTACACATACACCTTCATACACACACAAACACACATAGAATCTGACTCTAACATACAGCCATACATACTTACTTACTCGCTCCCTCTCTCCCTCTGTCACTCACTTACCTCACCCACGCATGGATGGGCCCTTTGTAAACAATGCTGGACCGACCTGGGAGCCAATTGGAAGTAAATATTCTACAAAAGCAAGAGATCTACTTGTTCACTAATATACGTAAGGTGTGTTTGTTCCCTATGTGGTCTATTATTTATACTTGAAGTTGTAACAAAAAATGTGTTATCTAGCAGCCAAGATATTTTCCACAGGAACTGACCCCTAGACTCTTAAGAGTTCATCACAAAGATTAAATTGTAGTTGTTAACTAATGGTTGCAACCAAATGGTTTCTAATAACTGCCCTTATTATTACCTGTATTAAGGCAGGTATTTCAGATGATGTACCAACAAGAAAACCACCAGCTGGGAGGTATGATATAATCAAATCAGATTAGAATATATATATAGGGGGCAGTTCCAGATTGTATCATCAAGAATTTGCCTATTCACCCCAAGAGTTCTCACGTATATATTATTGTTATTAATGTAGGCTGGGCTTACAGTTTCTTCTAACACATTTCTTCTAAATTCGAGATTTCCATGAAAAGCCCTTTTGCCTTTGAATTATTCTGTACAAAGAAGAAGTCTAAGCCATTAATCAGCGGGAAGATTGATTTGAAATAGATGGCAAGGTGTGAATAATTAATGTATTTCTTCATTTTAATATAATACCACCTACCACATCTAATACAGAAAGAACTGATATCCTGGTGTTCTATAATGAGAAATGGCAAGGAACGCTTGACAAGGTGAAAAGGTGTACCACAGAAGAATCTACACTTCTTTAGTCCACATGAAGTGTCCTTATACTTGATACTGATGTCTTAGGCGCATGATATATATTCTTTTAGCAGTTTGCTAGGGTAGAACATTCCATCCTCTTTCTGTGCATTAAGCGATTCTCATGGGAGCATAATAGAACATACATCTTTGATGGATGAAACATCGAGGTCCATTAATGTATAACTGCAAAAAAAAGGAATTTCTCAGTCGTGATTTAGGTTTCGGAAAAAACGCGGAACTGTGTCATTTTGTGGTTGCGGTAAACATACATCACAAATACCAAGCTAGATAAGAATCGCATGATTTATACAACTGAACTACCATAAAACTATATATACAAAGCAAAGGGCAATATTTATCCAGGCTGCCGACAAGCTTTCAACAGAAACACTATTGCAGGCATCATTAGCGCTGTCATTATATGTGTATGTCACACTTGCCAAACTCTTTGATGAATGGAACATCCCCGGTTCATACGCTTTAGTCCCTGCTATGAAATTCAAAGCTCAGCAAGTGGCAGTGAATGGCCAAGCACCATTCCAATAAAAAAGGTTCTCTTAAATTAGTCCTGTCACCTCTGTGATATTTATGTCATTAAATGTAACCCCAAAAACACCTATATTTTGTGTCTTTTTTAGCAGAAGGCTAAAAGCATATCTATAAAACCAGTATCAGATCAAGCATTTATATTATTTACATTCTATCGAATTACATGGCCTAGCATAATAGTAAAGTTGTATCAAATAAGGATTTATTCAAATACTTTACAAAAATCAGATGTAGATAAATTATAGATTATGATTTAAATTGGAATAAATGCCCATGTTAAGCATACTTTAAAGTCGGGGTGGCAGCTTTCGGTAAAACATGTTTAGAAACAGCACATACTCTCCTTCTTTCTCAATGAATGGAAAATTAAGGACATTTTGCAAGAAATTCCCAATCCTTTGGGCAGATGCCAAAACATATAAAATTGGAGCATTTGTTAAAACTGATAGTACAAGCTATTAAAAAATAGGAAGTTAGTAGAAGTATATATATGCATGTTATTAAAATATTTTGGGATTGTGGAATCACTCTAATGCCTCTTTTGTTCAAAATTGTAGGTCACATAGGAAACAGCCTCCCATCAGAAGTGGTAGAGGTTAAAACAGTAAGGGAATTTAAACATGCATGGGAAAGGCATAAAGCTATCTTGAATCTAAGACGAGATTGGGGACTGATTGAGATCAGGAAAGATGGCAGACTAATGGTCAAATTCTATGTTTCCATGGTTACATTTTGACAATCCTTTAAAGTGCAATATTTTATTGATGGTTATTTTGCAATTTCTGGCAGTAGAGCACAAAACTAAACTTTGAATGTGCCATTGAGCTACTATTGATAAAGGCTTTTAAATTCGAGAAAAAACAAATGTTCATATATGATCGTGAATGTAATTATTGCACTCTTCTACAAAGCAAGATTAAGCTGCTTCCCTGGGATCTTCAGTGTTAAAGGTGATCCAGAAATTGATGGATTTAAAGATTGTATTATTATTATTATATTCAACCCCACCAGCAAATGATGTTCTACATTATGTAATATACAATACTATCTCATTAAAACTTTTGTTGGCCTTAAATCCCAGTGATGATTCTCCGTGATTTATGATTTAATAATAACTGGATAAGTTTGAGCTACCTCTTTTAATTAAATTCAGAGAAGCTACATTATGTTGGTTCATGGACTTTGTACATGTCCTCTTTATAAAAAATAACGTCCGCTGGGTGTACTTTAATGACATTTCTTTTTTTTTCTTTTGACCAGATTTACTAGAACTGAAGCATTTGTTTTAATGCAAAAAATTTTTTAGCTCTCTGAGAAAAGTCTGATAATGGAAATGATGGGAAATAAGGAGGAATCCTTAATAAGAAATAAAAAAAAGTTACATTGGTATAGCGACTAAAGGTTACTTCAGATATTCAGTTGCCATCTAGTAATCCAACCTCTGGTGGATTTGATGGATTCGTTTGATGCCTTATGCCTCATTAGGCCAAAATGGATCAGATTATTGCGCTGTTAGAGAACACCTGCTGTACCTCATTGCCTTATCAACCATTCCTTCCAAAAGTCACCTGTGATTTTATTGATTTATATTTTAGGCCCAATTACACACTATTAAAAAAAATAAAACAAACACAATTGACACAATAACTTACACTTCAGCATGATAAATTCAAATAAGGCTTTGTAGTTTATCGTTAACGGCATGGCATTTTAATTACTAAGCATTGTAAGGTTTCTACAAATTATTATAAAAGTGGGTCAAGGTTAAAATACCATACTAACCAACCTTACAACCTTTAACAAATGGGAGTGTAGTGGCGGTTAGCAATTGTACTGCTAATAAACAACTGCAAATATTTTTCCGACAAGGAGATAAAAACTACTGGGTACTAAATCTACAAACCGGGCAACAATAGGTTAATGGTATCTTTCGAGGCAGAAAAGGCTTCTTAAAACTGTGCTTTATTATTTGTGCTCAATTGGCATACATTACTTTGCCTAGCATACTGGACTATTTAGTTAAAGTTTAATAATACATAATGCCATATTTTTTAACTGCATGTAACACAATTGCCATTTACATCTATTACCCCGATGTGGGCTCTATAGATCATGGGGATGCAATGAAACTGAATACATTGAATAGTTGGTGGCAGTGTTGTCTATATTTTTACTTCAGCAATGACGAGGAATCCTGTCCTAATTTAATAAAACCACAACATGTCGGCATTTAAGTAAATTATTTCTACCTAAATGTGTGACTCGTATAGGCAAAACAGAATTCTATCAATATGCCGTTCCAATCGTGCCTTTGTTTTTATTTTATAGAAGATGCCATGTGAATTTCCAGTGTTTTCATCCAGATAAATGAGAAAAAAGTCTTTTTTCAGGGTCATATTTTATTTTTTGTCATTCTCTGTTACTTCGTATATATTTTTTTTGTTTTAATGCTATTTCATTTGTCTTGGCACTTGACATTTCTCCTTAGTGATTCAAGAATATGGATACATTTTTCCCCATCGCTCAGAGCCATTGTTTGTTTATAAACAGCTGCATATTTGTTTTTTTTACAAATGAGAAGACAAAAGAACTACACATATTGTCAAAAAAATGAAAAACATTACTCCTTGATCTGGAAATCTTAAAATATATTCTCTAAGTGTCAGAGAACAGGCACTGCGGATGGATTTATGCAAGACTACAACGCCGTGCCCTAAATTTAAACAAATTCAGAAAATCAAGACATTAAACCCAATTAATTCTAAGTAACGTTGTTTGATGTTTGCACTTTTGGGGTCAAGCTTGTTATTCACCTTTTAAATAAAATATTAATTAAAAAAGGATGCATATAATCCAATGCGTGCCTCCAATGTCTATTATTTCCTGGTCTTATAATTGTAAATAAGTTAACCCTTATTTTAAAGGCAGTTTTTTTAAAAAATATTCATCATTTTACATTTAAGCCATTGAAATATTGGTAAATATTAGTAGTAGAATTATACAGGGAAGGGCTAATGATGTTACATGTATTGTCAGTTGTGCACAGTTCAGTCTGCTGTGGTTTCTATAATCTTATCAATTATGAGCTGCATGGATATCATGTATATGCAGCTGTTACATATTGACAATGGATTATTACCCAGAAGGGTAAATCGAAGGATGTGTCAGCGACAACAGATTTCAATGTAAATGACATGTGAAATGGGAATAAAGTGAAGAGACTTGAAAAATATCCTATGCATGTCTTAGAAGCTAAGATTGTACATTGGCGTGCAGAAGAACCCCGTCGAGCTGTTGATACTACTGATCCTGTAAAATGGACACAATGTTATGGCATATACAATTCTAACCATAAAAACATAGAATTTGGGGCACATAAGAAGCATTCGACCAATCTAGTCTGCTTCACGCTACCTATAGAGGCAGGGCCGGCCCAAGACAAAATGCCGCCTGGGGCGAAGTTTAAAATGGCGCCCCCCCATTATCTACCCTTCCTCTCCCTGCCGCCCCCCATTATCTACCCTTCCTCTCCCCCGTACTTACCTTTCAGCAGTCCCGCGGTGAGTCTCCCTGCTCGGTCCCGGTGCCGGCTTGTAATGCTGAGCGCCGGAAATGACGTCATCTTCCGGCGCTCAACATTACAAGCCGGCACCAAGACCGAGCTAGAGGGCTCGCAGAGGAGAGAGAGAGGGGCACCCTCTCTCTCTCTTCTCGGCTAAAAAAAAGGGCTTGGGGCGGCAAAGTTGCCCCACTCGGCTCCATTGTCGGGCCAGCCCTGTATAGAGGGTCTTTTTTCGGGCTATTTTGTATTTATACTTTATTCGTACTTCTGGTGCCTTGCTTCCATTGCTATAGTGCCAGAGACCATATTATAAAATGAATAAGAATTAAAATATATAATGTAACACTTCATTGAAAAAGTTTCTATCTGCAATGCTATTTATATATTTTAGTGAGTATTAAAATACAATTAATTTTCTAGCAAAGACTCTCACAAAATGAGCAACAAACTTTTTAGTACAATTCTGAAAATATCTACTTACTTTTGTCAGCCTCTTTTAACTGCATGTTTGATAATACTGCAAGGCACTGTAATGGCTGCTTTTATTAACAAGTAAAGTGAATGAGCTGATTTATAACTACAATCGACTACTTGGTGGGTTTCAATTAAAATTATATAATAAAATGTATTTGTTTTCTTCTTCCACAAATGTACAAAAATGTAAAAGAAGAAGAATTATTAAAGACATGCTTCCCATTAAACGTGGTAATACGTTCATCTGAACCGTCACAAAATAAAAGTCCCAACAATGTATCAAGCATTTACACAGCAGTATACTGAAAGAACCGGTGTTTTTTGTGGACCCAGGATATGTGTGAAAGAAAGTTGACTTATCTCTTTTCATTTGAATGGTACCAAGACAAATGTAAACACAAAAAAAAATTAAAAAGCTATCAGTCCAAAAATAGATAATCATTAATAGTACTAATAATGCGTAATAACTGGCGGCTGTACCACAATAGAGCCTCCGTGCATAGCTTAGAGGAAAGAAGATAGAGGGGAGATATGATAGGAACATTTAACAAAGGAAATACGTTTATTTTAGAGGAGAAATGTTAGAACAAGATGCCATAATCTAAAACTGGCAGGTCAGAGGTTTAGATGTAATTAAAGGAAGATTTATTTTACGGAGGGGGTCGAAGTTAAGTGGAACAGAGTAACATCAGAAGCGGTAGAGGCTGATACAGTGAAGGGATTAAAACATGCATGGGATAGGCATAGAGCTGTGCTGGATCTAAGACAAAGATTCTTAGAGACTAAGAGACAAGGACTGATTATGGTTTGACTCTCTACTTCAGAAAAATGGTCAGACTAGATGGGCCAAATAGTTCATATCTGCCATCACATTTTATGTTTCTTTGTTTCTAAAGAAACTGTGTTTGGCCTTGTTCTCTAAAACATCAAAATATCTTCCCCAAAAGGCATAAAGCTATCTTGATTCTAAGAGGAGACCAAGGACTGATGAAAGGTCAATGAAAAATGGTTATAATCTGCCATCAAATCCTCAGCAGGTTAACACATTAAAACCATAATCATATTTACAAATATCAATATAATATATATATATATATATAATGAACATTGGTTTTCCCTAGACAAATTTCCAAGGATGAAAAGTCATTTTAAAACTGTATTGTAAGCATGTTCTACACACAGCTGTTACCCATTTATGTATGAATGAATGTAACCTTCATTGTGACACAGTAACAGGAAAGGAATTAATGAATGTACTATGTTGTTTTCAATACTTGCTACAAATGTATAAAAATATTTATTTTTACTATTGTGTAAAAGATTCCACCGGGAAAATGATATGAGATGTCAATGAGTTTTATAGTTAGTATCAGAAGTTATATAAATGTTACTGTACCAGAATTCCAAGGGCAGCCACATTTTACTAGAGCTCATCTAGACCCCAGGTGTCCTTTCAAGTTCCAGCTACACTCTGAGCCACTACATACCGGTAGGCTACCTCTTTCACCTGACTGTTGGGTTAGGAACCTCACCCATCAACATTCAATTGGGGCAGCAGCTCCCTGTGAACATTGATTGCACCGACCGGGACAAGGTACCTCCAGTGGACACTTCCACCTGTACTCTCATGGTACACACACAGACCAAATGGCCTCGTAATGATGCAGTATCCAAGCCCTGTGACTTCATTTTGCCCTAATGCACCCAAATATACATGTTACCTGCTGAGCATTATCAGGTGCTTTTTCTACATGTTTACCTTCAACGCTAGACAAAAGTAAAGGTGGCAGAATACAACTATCCACAAACGACTACACTCTCATATCTAGTGTGCATTTGATTGCATCCTAACTTCCCAGGGCAGAAGTAAAGCTCTAGTAAAATGTGGCTGACTCTGGAATTCGTGTACAATAAAATTGATATAACTTCTGATACTAACTATAAAACTCATTGACATCTCAGATCATCTTTCCCGGTGGAATCTTTTACACATATTTTTATACATTTGTAGCAAGTATTGAAAACCACATAGTACATTAATTAATTCCTTTCCTGTTACTGTGTCACAATGAAGGTTATATTCATTCATAAGTAAATGGGTAACCGCTGTGTGTAGAACATGCTTACAATACAGTCTCAAAATGACTTTTCATCCTTGGAAAATGTTCATCTTACAATAAATAAATATATATATATATATATATATATATATATATATATATATATATATATATATATAATTGATATTTGTAAATATGATTATGGTTTTAATGTTGTTAACCTGTTGCGTTTCAGAGGATTTGATGGCAGATTATAACCCCCTGGCCCATCTAGTCTCTGGCATTTTTTCATTGACCTTTCATCAGTCCTTGGTCTCCTCTTAGATTCATAATAGCCTTATGCCTAT
The DNA here is from genome assembly GCF_027358695.1 of Spea bombifrons. Taxonomy (NCBI): domain Eukaryota; kingdom Metazoa; phylum Chordata; class Amphibia; order Anura; family Pelobatidae; genus Spea; species Spea bombifrons. The sequence goes on along the minus strand of NC_071087.1, from coordinate 30,247,082 downwards.
CCTAGGCACATTTAAATTCCCTCACTGTATTGGACTCTATGACTTCTGCTGGAAACCTGTTATGCTAACCCATCACCTTCTATGTGAAGTTAAACTTCACTACATTATATCTAGGGCTTAGAGTGTCTAATTTTACACTATGACCTCTTAACTTTGTGGAATCCCTTCATGTATTTTAAAAATGCTTTTATTACATACTCTGTCTCTCGTTCAAGCAATACTCGTTAAGATCTTGTAATCCTTTTTGATCATTTTTTATCTATAATGAGCAATTGGTGGTGAGGCACTCAAAACACTCAGGAAGGTAATCAAACATTAGAATGAATATTCCGTTAAAGAGGCAGCAACAGGTGTTTAGTACTGAATGTTTGGCTGCTTACAGGTAGTCTGGGTGAGAAAATCAAAGCAATACTTATGTAAAGAGCAGACCACAGATTGTATTTAATCCATTAACAGGACTGAGATTATGATTAAGGCAAATGATTAAGAGCTGAATCTTCCTGGAAAGAAGATTTCCTGTGGTCTGCACTTCCTACGAGAATTGCTTTGATTTTCTTACATCAAGACTTGAAATACATATTTGCGTGACAGAGATGCCAGCTGCCAGTTTAGTCAGGTACAGGGTAAGAAACCTGGATTATAAATAATTACTGCTTTTATATACAACGATTGTAGGAGGATATATATATTTGTTTAATTCTCTTTCCTAACCAAATGACTATTATATTTTATATGAACCTAGCTTCAATACTTCGTCGTGCTAGTTTAGCAGCTAAACCTCTATAAGCTTCTGTATCCTGCTTTCGTGGTTGGCAAAGTTAGTTCCAGGGGGAGAAAAACAATGTATCTCTATAGTTTTCTTTTTAAAAAAATGTTCTGCTGAATTATAGCAGCAAGAACTGTCAGAAAAGACAATAACATCGAAAATAACATGAATACTAAGAATGAGGGGGAAAAAAATACCTAGTAGAAAAAGGTTCATCTCCTAACTAAAATAATTGTATTATTCTGGACTACAACAAAGGATGTCTATAATGTGAAGCCACAGGGGCACCCGTCCTGGGCCCAGGTTTACCTTGGACACTCTCACCCCTCTTCCATCCTGTACTGGGCAGCGGCATATAACTTTAAAAGCTCAATTAACAGTTTTTTTTTATTCTGTCTTTAAACTGTATTTGTTATGGTTTCATTAATTTGAACAGTGACCTTCTTCTGTTTTTTTTTTGTTTTTTTGGATTTATGCATAGATGAGGACACTTTACTTGGCACACTGACATATTGTAGAGTGTAAAATCAATTAATTTGATAATTCTTATGACATGACAAATTAAGTGATTTGACAATTCTTATCAAAAGACAAAATGAAGTAAACGAGTAAAAGACAATTTAAGTAAAATGGCAAATGATGGCGTTTTACAAAATAAACAATAGCTGCAGAAGTTTAAATTATATGCCCACATCAGCAATAAGAGAATTAGAGAGAACATTCTAGCAACAGTCGTATTGAGAGACATAACGGGGTGATATGGTTTTCAATTGAATCTAATTCAGATCTTTTATTTTAAATGATTAGCTTTAGAAAGTATTTACTTGTTTTGGTTATTTTTTAAATACGTATGTGCTTTGGCAGCCTCTTGGCCAGGACACTCTTTGGAGACTGTTTCAAAGAAGATTGCTTTGACAGGGGCTGCTAGAAATAACAAGGTGTTGTGAAGTATCTTATTTTGTCAAGGCGCTCAAATAGTTGCCATATAAACACATGCAGGAATGCATTTAGGCCTACATGGATTAGACTTCTCGTTTCAACAATATTTCATTTCCTTTCTATGAACCCCACAGAGCTGCAGGGTCTGACAAAGGCGAGATCAAAGCCTTATCTGACTGCTTGGAAGTTCAGCAAACTGCAGTAAAGTACCACAGGTACTGCACACTGTGCGGCTTCGTGAAACAGATCATTAAGGTACTAGTTCAAAACATCAAATGACAGTACTCAGTCTTGTGCGCTTTCAACTCCTAGGTATTTAAACTGAAAATTTAGATCAAGAGCAATAAAGAAAAAATGTATCACCTGCAGCATCTCAAAAGTGTTTTTTTGTGTTTTAGTATGTTTTTTATTACATACTAGCATTGATATTTTATATATAATATTGTTTCATAAGAAAGCCCTGCTTGTTGTGTTTGAACAGAACCTCTTGGCTATCTACTTCTCCCCTGAGTACTTCCGCAAGGGACTGCCCGATAGTGTGATCTGGCATTCAGAAAGTATCAGTGTACGCGAGCTAGCGCCACTACACTGGATCTGTTGGCAGGAAGCAAGTGATGCTGGTTCCTGCTGACAGGGAAGTGTCCATGCTGTCTTTAGACAACCTAATCTCTCATGCAGCAAAAGGGAAATCTACTAAAACCCAAAACACTAAGGTCCATCCTAGCAGCTTTTTTCATGGGCATATCAGTATGTTCAAAGGGACAGCAACGGGTTAATAAATGTGCCTTGCAGCCGGTCTCAGATTTACATGCATGAGTCCGAGAGGATGAAATCCTGCACTGATGAGAACTAACAAGATTGAAACAGCTGTGTATAGATGAAACACTCTGGCTCATGCAATTCCAACTCGGTGCTATGCTCAAAGCTATGAATAAATAAATAAAAAAGTAATAAATAAATGTAGTAAAACAGCAGGCATATACAAATAAGGAAGCCCAAGTAACTTAGCATTAGAAATGGAGTTTGTGGAAATATTGAAAATCTCTTCTATGAGTGTTACCCTGAGCAGAAAAGTGGGTGTATAATAGACTTGAGCACATGAGCAAAACCGATTCAGACAATCTTTCTCTCGTACATATGAAGACTGCACAGTCACACTACCATACTTGTCCATACTTGTATACTTGTCCATACAAACAATTAACAGTGACTACATATGCTAAACAATACAAAGTTAAACAATACTATACACATGCATAATATAAGATTCAAAGTCACGCTACTCTAGGCACAAATATACTATTTGATATACAGTGACCCCCACCATACACACATGCATACTACCTTATACACAGTTGACCTACCCTATACACATGCAAAGTACACAGTGCAGTCACACTAACCTAGACACAAGTATACTAAGAGGTTCAAGGTGACTCATCCTTATAAACATGTGCTTCTGTACAAAGAGACCCCAAACTTTGCATATTCACACTACCCTGTACACAGTTGCACTACCCTATGCACATGAAAACTACACAACTTACTTTGTTGTACTTTGCTTCCCTACATTATTTTAATTATTTCATTTGGCTCTCTTTCTCCTTATCTAAACTAATTAGGGCTTGTTACTGTTTATAAATTACACAGTGTCACCAAAAAGTGACTCTCCCACCGCCTGCCCATAACACGAGCTGAACCTTGTCAATGTGGTTCCCCTTTCCATTTAACAACAATCAGTACACACAAGCTCCAAATAGTGATAAAGTGCGCTCAATGCAATCTAATATATAAAAATCAACACAGAACCTGAATATATCAATGTATCCCAGGTTTAGCGAATCTTGTAAAGATATCTTAAAGGAAAAATAAAAACCAGAACAATAGCGCACTACAATCCAAATAAACTATCCCTCCACAATGTTGGTTGCACTCACAAGGGAGAAGATAATATAGGCTTCTCAAGATGTACACCCCTCCAACACCTCCAGGTAGGCGGTAAACCCTCAGTAGGAAAGAGAGGACGTGCTTCAAATATGAAATCTTCCTTTTATTTAAATATCTACGTAAAATTAAATAATTAAATAAAATTTCAACGTAAAACTAAATAAATAAAATTAACTTACTATTTGTTACTGTTTATAACTCCAATAAAATGTAACAAGTGGTAATTAACTATTGGACGAGTTCCCAGAAAATCTGGGAGAGGTTCCAATTAGTTAAGACAAGGACAACATTAAGGAAACCAGCCAAAACAGACAGACAGAATTATAACAAATATTCTGATGGGGTTTTTTTTTTGTTTATTTTCAATTGTTCCACCCTCCTTTTCAGAGATTTGTATGAATGCATGAATTAGACAAAATGTATTAACATTTAAATTCATATATACCCAAATGAACAAGTCTAGTAACCAGCTATATAGATATTGTATTGCATATAACTATAAAAGTTTATTTATTGGATCTACCCTCTTTATGGACAAATTTTTTTTTTTAAACGTATTGATATTACCCATGTACTTGCACAAGTTATACGCTACTATGAAAATTCAGCTCTTAATTGTCATTCTCCAAAAAAATGTACTTATACATCTAAAAATGGTATTAAAACAAAGCACGAAAAATTAAAAAGGAGAATCATTGTTAACCACTTTATGGCATATCATTAGTTTAAACGGGTTTAGAAAGCGATCTACGGTTGCTTTCTTCACCCAAATGGTGTTGCTGTAATGCCTCAGACTGACAAGATGTCCAAATTCCCCCAAAAAACTCACCTCACCTTTTACCTTCCAAATAACCTGACAAATCCATGCATGGGTGGTATCACTGTACTCAAGAGATGTTTCTGTACACATATTGGGGTGATTACAGCTTAATTAGAAATGGGTTAAAATACCAGTATTTGAAATGCCCTGGGGTGTCTAGTTTTAAACATATATGGTTTGATGGGGTAAACTGAATTGGCTGGCTTCAAAGATGTCTCAAATAGGACATGGGGCAGAATTTTCAATGTGTCAAAATTTAAAGTTAAAGAACCGAATTGTGCATGCTCCAAATGTGGCTTATTACCCACCAAACAACCCGACAAACCCATGCATGGGGGGGGGGTATCATTGTACAGATGTTGTTGAACACATAATGGGGTATACCAGGTGCTGTAAATTCATACCTGAATTAAAATGTGTGACAAAACATGCAAACCAATTACTACCACAAAGTTTGACAAAATCTGGTGGTAGAATTACTGTATGGAAAGAGTTAAAATACTAGCATTTAAAATACCCTGGGTGTCTTATTTTCATATAATTTCATATAGTTTGATGGGAGTAAATTGAAGTGGCTGGCTTTAAAGTTGTCCCAAATAGCACATGGAGGCAGAATGACCATATTTGTAAAAAAAAAAAAAAAAAAAAAAGGTTTTGATATGCTATATGCTACTTGTTCTTATTGCCCTATAAAATGCAAAAGCATTAAAACATTGGGTATTTCTAAACTCAGGACAGGACAGGACAGTATAGTAGAATCTATTTAGCAGTTTTTTCATTAGCTTTTGTTGATGAGTAAAAGATTTTTCAAGTAAAAGCCAGAAAGGGCTTTAAGTAGTAAATTATATGATATGATCACAATAATGACATCTAAAGAAAGCCTTCCCTTTCCTGAAAAAAAACCCAATATATAACTTGTGTGGGTACAGTAAATGAGAAAGAAGAAAATTACAGCTAAACACAAGCACCACAGAAATGTTAAAACAGCCACTGTCACGAAGACTACAAAAAATAAAATCAGCCATTGCCATGAAGGGGTCAGGGGAACATGCTAAAAAGTCATAGGTGTTGGGTACAAAACTCCCTCAGTAAAGAAGGAGTTACCTCCCATGTACTTACAAACGTAATGTGCTATTGTGACAATACAGCTCTTCTTTCTAAAAAATATATTTTTTCCAATAGCTTAATTATCACTTTATGTAATATAAAATGTGCTTAATTTATGTATGACTAGTTTATGAAACATCCTATACTTCTTTATAGGTGTCAAATGCTTTATTAAATGTGTGACTTGTTCTGTCAGTATGTGTGAGCTCCAGCTCACCCTCCATCTGCTTTTCACGTTCATACTTTTTATATCACAAGCTAGGTGTCATACGTAAACCTGTTCTTTATTTTTGTATATCAATATGTTTGGCAATTATGTGAATTTGTAGAAAAATGAAGTTATCTGGTTTCTTAATTACCCTACTGGAATAAGGTAATATAAATAGAGGAAAAATAATGTTTAAAGTATAAAAAAGTGCAGAATTGTATAGAAAATGGTGGATCTTTCATGTTCGTACATAACTTCCCAGAGTTGGCTCCCTGTTATTTGTAGGAAGCAAAAAGGGGGAAGTGGCTGAGATAAGGGGTGGGAACCCTTATTAGGGTTTGGCAAAGTATGAAATCATAGGGTAAAAAAACAATCAGTACAAAAAGGTTAAACAGAAAAACTTTTAATCACGAGGGAGGTTGTTATGCCCAATTTTATTCTGATGGCGATGATTGCTGGTGTATTGATGGAAGATGGAAAAGATGGATTAAACTATTATTTTCATACTTTGGTAGCATGAATTTTCCACTTTCTGTTCACGTCCCCTTTTATGAACTAACATCACTTTTGATACATATAAGTTTCATTTTGGGATGGCTTTGGGAACAGGAGTAAAACAAAACTATGAAGTATAGATGTGTAGTAATTAAACACTTCTTTCACCCAACATGCATCAGGCAAGTTCAGTGCTTACAGACAAAGAGCTGCAACTCACCTAATATTAAAGGGCATATCAGCAGTAGAAAGAAGGAAGGTGCTACCATGGTTTAAAACTGCCACCCGTGAATAGTGAACAAATGATATGTGACAACTGTAGTAAAAGAATAAAAAGGGATTCTGTCAGTAAGGAAGGACTAAGCACATCGATTGATGAAGAAAGTGACATGGAGGTGGACACATACAGGATTGAATCAGCTATTCAATCATTAAATGAAAGTCTGAGTAGTGTTGGAGTATCACCTATCAAGAGAAAGAGAATGAAGGAAGAAGAAGAAAAACTACTAAGATTGCAGAAGTTGAAAGACAAGATATTCCACATGCCAGCCAAAAAAACCTATGCCTGATAATCAAGGTTGTAATGATGCTATACCGCAATAACTAAAAGAAATATTTGAAGAAACCACAAAACAAAGTGAGGTTATAATTTTGACCGCTCCCTAAAGACTGGAGTATCAGAAGAATATAGTAAGAAACTACTATGATACGTAAAGGTAAGCAATTAGTAAAAGAGTCTGGAATTTTATCAGCATCAAATCCTAAACCCGGAAGGAGATTGGACCCAAATATTGCTGAGAGTGTGAAGAACTTTTATTGCAATGATGATGTTAGCAGAATTATGCCTGTTCCCAAACCCAACCCAAAATATAATTTAATTGTATACCATATTGTCCCCAAAAAAATAAATATACAATTTTTAGATATTCAAGGTCAAGGAAAACACTATGTGATGTTGAAATGCTTTGTTAGCTTCACAACAAGCCCTATATGAAGGGTCTACCTCAAATAGTAGCAAAGTTATGATTTTTCGTTGAGCTTGTAAGTGAAAAACTTGTTATTTTTACCACATTGGCAATGCTGCTTTGTAATGAACGTGCATCACTGAGCGCTAAAATTCTGTATATGGAAGTTACTCTACTTCATGTCCTCTACCATCCTACCAAACTTCATAAAAATCTGAGATGGTTGAGTTGGACGCTGAGATGATTTGGCATGGAATAGCTCTCCTGGTGAGTTAAAACACTGCCATCTGTGAGATGGTCAGGTTGAAAAGTCCATTTTTTGTGATGATTTGGCATGGAATAACCAAGGAGTCTTTGTTGAGCCAGTTTTCAAGATTCCTGGAGAGTTGAAATGTTACCACTTATCAACAAACACCTCCATTCTACATAATGTGGAAGGCAAAGCATTTATTTGGAGAGCATAGTGACCCAATAGTTTTTTTGATATCTTAGTGACAATAAATTATTAAATAATAATATAAATGTTACTTAACCACCCAAAAAAACTATTTCTGAGGCTGCCATTGCATCTGCTGGTACAAAACAGGGGGAATAAATAAATGGGTAGTAATGGAAAGTGACAGATATAGTCTAATTTTTACAATTAAATTTATTTTTTGGGTTTAAAATAACTTCAGTTGTAATTCACCCTATGAAGTTTAATTTATAATTAAGAAAGTGAATTGATATTTACAATACCCATGTTGACATTTTACTCTTCGCAGCTTTTTCACTTTAAAAAAGTGTATCTAAAACCATACTATAAATACATTTAAACATTAGACTCAAAAATGAACATTTTTAAATTATATATTTTGGATCTTTCTTCGGATCCCAAAGGAACCAATTTAAACATACTGTTTGCTGGCAAAAAAATAACATATTTTTATGCTAGACTATTTCTGAACATAATCATGTGCTGCAGAAGCCTGTTTACTCTCCACGTATCCTTTATTTTCAAGATATTTCTAATAAATAAAAAGTATTTGATTCAGATATATTTAACCCCAGACAGATTTCCATGAAGAACACATTTACGGAACTTGCAAATAATGTGCTATGCAGCTAACTACAAAATGCGCGTTAATGCCTTAATCTGATTCTTGAATAAATTATTATTTTCTGTAAGTAGTCAACGCATCATTTTCTGTTGTACCTCATACATTTTTATAATTAAACCAGATGTTAAATCTTCTCTAGGGGAAAGTGATCTTCCAAATCCACAATGTACTTTATCAGTCTGTCATCCCACCGGGTTTCAGGTTAATGTAGGAATCATACAGTTAGTCAAAGGCTGTGTGTAATGCTAATCCTTGGCAGCTCCGCAAGGACAAGCCCAAATTAAACAATGTGCGTCCTAGGGGTGCATGCTAAAAATAATGTTCACACAAGGCACTCTTCAGGTGCTTATTCTTCTACCATGACTGTGTTGAAGCAGTATGATTTTTAATATATTGTTTGCTGGCAAGGGCTAATACCCTGTAGGATTTATATAAGAAAGGCATCAAGCCACAACTGCCTGTATGCGTTTAAAGTTTACAAAGAGTTGGAGAGAAACATTTTATAATATATATTATGTTCTCTCTCTCTCATTGTATCTCTCTCTCTTTACATATAGTATATACCCAAAGATATTTTTAACTATTCTCCATAATCACGTTAGGCTGACATGTTAGCCACCCCCCAACCGCCAACATATAACAAAAAAAAACTACAATCCATTTGAGATAAGTAAATATTATAAGATACATAGAATGTGAAACATGACAAAAAATACCTAGAAATTCTGAATTGATGGTCAATGAAGCACTTAGTGACCTTGTTTGCTCCAAGGAAAGAGGCTGGTCCAAAAACGTGATGTTTTCAAAAATTAACAAACAATGAATTATCTGCAAGCTTGACAGCAAAAGATTCAGAACAAAATTTTTTTTTTATATACTTCCATTTCTATACTTACCATGAATGTGATAAACGTCAATTACAGTCAAAAAAGGATGCAATACATCCTCCAGCCATATGGCTCAGCTAGTGAATGACTGTATATAAACATGCAGCTTTATGGTTATTTATTTGCAACATTTTTTAAGCTTCTGGTTTGTTTTTTTTATTATTATTTTTTTTAGACTGGCTTCTTTTTTGGGCTAAAGATAGGTGGGTTTTCTTGGCATTGAACTCTCAATCCCTTGTTTACAACCCACAAAATGAAATGAACTTGTAAACAACTTGTGCATTAGTTAATATACCAGTTACCTACTGTATATTTAGTCTGGCCATCCGAGTTAACCCTTTACGTCTTTATCATAGTTTATGGAGAGGATTGTGGGTGCAGACTGCCCAAATGTTCAAGCAGTTGTTAGACTACAACTACTGCTAGGTCTCTAAGGATGAAGGAAAATGCAATTGAAAATCTGAAAAAAAAAATGGATAAAATCTAATTCTTCAGCGCAGATAAAAGCCTTTGGCTTTGTTATATTAAGGCAATTGTGATAACTATATTGTTTCACTTAACAGCAGTAAGCACTGTATAAACATAATGCAAAGTATTGTATTGTAAAAGACACTAATAACATCTGCTCATTCACTACAACTAGAAATAAAGTTGTAATTTCCAATGATGGTAAAAAGGAATAACTTAAATAGGACAAACTAACAATTTGCAAGAGAAAACACCTATTAAGGAAGATGTGTCTAATTATTCAGTTGTTTATAATAACTTGCTGGTGAGAGTCTACATTTTTTTATCATTTTAGTCTACATCATTTCATTTTTTTTATCATTTTATGTGTTCTGGTAACAATAGGGACAAAACTGTGCTAGTGAATATATTTTTTAATATCCAGGACAAATGTGTATATAAATGTAATTTGTTTAACAGAGAAGTCCCATTTTATATATTTCTGCAGACCTGGAGGCTGCCATTATTGTGAGTCATGTGAGATTTTGGGCTGCTAAAACAGCACACTAATCCTATCATCTACAAACTTTCATTACCCAGAGTGACTAAACCAAAGCCATTCTGTTTACAGCAATAGTGGTCATGCCAAAACAAGCTCAACTATAGCTGTTTATAGTATATGTTCAAAACCTCAGGGTCACAGGTTCAAATCCTGGCAGGTCAACTTAGCTCTTCATCCTTCCACGGTCGATAAATGAATTCCCATAATTGGGTAATAATAACATCTATTAATCTGCTGCTGATTCTGTTAATTCCGAGAGCAAGTGAGCTAAAAGTGCTTTGAGTCCCACTGGGAGAAAGGCGCTACAAAGAACACTAGTTGTTATATTCTTATGTTGTGTATATGAAACAGAGACAAAATGCCTTTACTGTAATATATTTTTGTGGTATAGTGGGACTGTTCTTTCCTTACCTCCACCACCAGAAGACTTCCATTAAAGTTGGATGACTAACATTTACTCTTAAAGCCTGCCTTTATATAAATATAACAATTTTTATTGTTTTTACCTAAAAAAATGGGCTGATGACCTTTTGTGCACTACTACTCCCACCATACTCATACAGAATCTTGATGAGAGTTGTATGCCTTAAATTATGCCATGCTTGTGTGCATATGTATTTCCACCTAGAGTTTGTTTCTTTAGGATTATTATTAAATTAAATTGAATGTATGATGTATTATTTAAATATGCATGCTTACCTTGTGATAGTTTGTGTACTGTGTTTGCTAAGAGGTTGGCAGCTTTTTAGAAGATGGTTTTGCTTTAGTTATGTTTATGTTATCCTTAATTTATGGGGAAACAATGGGGGATGATATTTTGTTTTTACATGATTTACCCTAAATTAGGTACCTCTAAATGGCCTAACAATGTTTGCTGTTGACACTCAATTTTTTATGAATTTGAATTAACTTGCAGGTCTAATATTCTTTTGTACCTGTCTTCTTTTTTGTAGACCTTTTCTCTTGGAGTGAGTGATGCTCAAATCTATACATGGACAGATGGTCTTAGAAGAAAAGATTGGCATGACTATGAAAGCATCCAGAAAGATGCAATGCGCTCAGGTAGGACTATATATCACAATTATAAGTAGCCATTTACTATATGTAATGAAATATGAAAATCCAACTTGTGGTTTGTCACATTTTGAAAGAGAAAATAGGTTTTTTATGCTGTAGGGTATGCAGCAGTAATACGCAGAAAATCTTTTTTCAGTTTACCATCACCAATAGACCTTGTACATTTTGATATGCAACTCAGACATCCAGTATTTACCTTTTACCTATTGTAATCCACCCTAACTCCCTCTAGATTGTAAACTGGAGCCCTCCTCACCTGTTTCTGTAAGTCAAATTGTTATGTTATATACTACTTGTTATGTCCTGTTTACCCATTGTACTGCACTATGGAATTTATGGTGTTATATAAAACAATAAATAATAATAATAATAACCTTAACTGTATATTATGAAGCCAGAATGTGCCAGAATTGCCTTGATTGTTTTAACTTTTCCCATTTATAATTGAACCCACGAGGCATCCCCTTAACGCCTCATATGCCTAAAGATAACTTATTTTTTTCAAAAGAAACATTTGCTTTAAATGTTACACAATTTATATGGCAAAAAAAGTCAATTGAAATCAATGTAAAATATGTTAAATTAAATATAATAAATACACGTTACAATGAAACTGTACATGCGTGTAAGTATAGAAATATTGTAAATAAGGAAAATACTTTTCCATATAAAATCGAAAATAAATAGATATAATAGATAGTGTATTACAGTTATAGGGGTATCTCTAATAAGGGCTCTAGACAGCATATATCTCATGTCGTCTGTTGGTGAAGATAGGACTAAAGGTGTTAATTGGGTTTTTCACCAAATGTTTGTCTAGATCATCCGAGTAGGTTTTCCCCTTAGGCAACTCTCCTCTACTTCTATGCAGTAAATTAATAACTCTTTTTAGTTTCTGATCATGTATTTATGTAGTATTATTTAATAGGCATCATCTTTCTAAGCATCCAGGGTTGTTCATGTTAGAGGTAAAACCATTTCATTAGGTATATTAAATCCATGGGAAAGGCAGCTCTATTTTTACACTGATACACTCTTGCCTAGCATAGTTTTTTCGTTTTTTTTTTTGTCATTTTAGAAAATGTGAGACAATAAAATGTTTTCCACCTAGAGGATATGCAGATGATCCCAAATGACCTAATTACCAATACACAGATGTAAGATGTCTTCCTTAAAAAGGCAATTTCTATGTAAACTAGCCTATGGCACTTTCTAGGTAACACTATATCCACTGATGTCTTGCTGAAAGGGACAATCACATGATACCAAGGTAGATAACTAGGCACCACTGGAAATAGGTCTGTTTTCTCAAAAGCTCTTATCGGAATATGTAAAGTATGAAAATATCCATATGCTGTGTTAATACCCCTACATGGCAAGACATTTTAATAACATCCAAATTGTAGGTACATGAAAACTAATTATACTAGTTGTACAACTGGAAGATAGTTAAAGTACAGGGCTGCATAATATACTTTAGCTATATAAATCTATAAAGTATAATAAATAATGAAAACTTAAGTAAATAAGACCTTGACTGCTTAGACACATAGCATATCCCAAACGAACCCCTACCCCACCTGACCCAATAAGGACACTAGACACCAACTTTGTGGGTATCACATTAGCCACATCTTTATTGACATTAGACCCTCAGACCAGCGACACCAATTAAATAATAAGAAATGTTAAATAACTCACCAGCTGCCACACCATAGGCCTACAGGCATTTGTTCAAAGAGCACAATAAACCAGTGTCCTAGCCCCACATAAGCCTCCCAGAGCCTGTTTTTGGCAAATAATTCAATTGGCATTGAATTTCAATGTGGCCAAGGGACCATCACCGCAACTGTGACTACAAAAGACATATACAAAGCCAGAGAGGAAACATAACAGCAAACTCACAGCATTCTAAAGAGGAATACGCACCATCATATGTGAAGAGGGTGGGCGTAAGGAAACAGCTGTCACCTCGCTGGTGTCCAAAGGAAAAAAGATAGGGAATTTCACGTCACCCTAATTTATACCCAAAAAACTTCAACATAGTTATAGCCACCCCTCCAGTAGCATAACACTACACTATACTGACCCAGGTATGGGTCAGCAGTCCTGATACCCCATTCCCTATTTGTCCAGGGGGCCCCATTATCATATAGTTGTTCTCGCTTTGTTTTTCCCACTATTTTCTAGCTAGTGAATAATATTACAGTGGTTTATAATGCTAGTTAGTCATATTCCTAAATCAGTGTAGATATTGGTTAGCTCTTTTGATGGCACAATTATTCAGAATGAGACTACTATATTCATGTGTGATTATGCAAAGACAGACAGAATTTCTAAATAAAAAGGCCAACAGCGGCAATATTGTTGGTAGCATTGTAAACATTAAAACTGAGAAAACTCTGCTTAAGAATTAATTTACAAAATGTGTGCATTTTATTGATGAGTCTAAGATGTTATGAGATAGGTCCACTTAAACAGTGGGGTTCATGTTTTTATAAGATCATGGTCTGCAAAACTGTACTCCTACTAGGCTTTTATTTTTTCACTATAACTGTTTTGGGTTTATATTCTTCTGTAGGTTCTTTCATCCTACAGAAAGCTGCATGAGATCAAAAGCTAACTGAATGTCCAAACTTGTAAGCCAAAAGCCACCATATTAAGCAGTAGAAAAATTGATGCTGCTTCTGTCCTTGATATATATATATATTTGCTCGATTATAAGACGACCCCCCCAAATCTGAATTAATTTAGGGAAAAAAGAAAAAGCCTGAATATAAGACGACCCTATAGGAAAAAAGTTTTACCAGTAAATGTTAATTCATGTAAACTATTTTTTTTTTAATAAAAGCTATGATTGAGAAAAATATTTTGGTTTTATTTCCTTCTATTTTCCAACCTGCCCCCCAGTTATGCACATCTGCCCCAGAAATGCCTTATATGCCACTGTGCCCCATGATATGTCTTTTGACCCCCTATGTGCCACTCTGCCTCCAGAAATGCCTTATACCCCTAAATGCCACTCTGGCATTTAGAGGGTTAAAAGGCATATTATGGGGAAGAGTGGCATATAGGGAGATTTAAGGCATTCAGGAGGCAGAGTGGCGTATAGAGGGTTAAAAAGGCATTTCTGGAGGCAGAGTGGCATTAGGAGGGTTAAAAGGCATTTCACAGAGCACTCTGCCTCCAGAAATGCCTTATGCCCCCCATTTAACACTCCCCCCCTCCAAACTTACCGGTGCTTCTGACTTCCCTGTCATGTAGCCGGGGCAGCGTGTAGATCCCACGCAATTACGCTGCAGTCGGAAGGAGGCGTGGCTAGCAGCGGGGATTGTCTGCGTCCATCGCGCAGACCTTCCCCGACTGTCAGAGATCTGAGTTCCCGTCACCGGTGCGGCATCTACACGCTGCCCCAGCTACACACCGGGGACTCAGAAGTACCGGTAAGTGGGGCCGGGGGGGTTGAGACAGGAGGATCCAGGTCCCCTGCAGCTTCGGAGGATCTGGATCTTAGTCGTCTCATAGTCAGACCTATTTGAGGTCTGATTATAAGACGACCCCGATTATAAGACAAGGGGTATTTTTCAGAGCATTTGCTCTGAAAAAAACCTTGTCTTATAATCAAGCAAATACGGTATATATGTATATATACATATATATATATATATATATAGACATACAAAGGCAAAATGCACATAAATACATGCATTCATACACAGGTATGCTTAGTAGCCACCACATGAATTCACACAGAGAGATCCCAACACACCTGAATGCATACTGACTGCCATAAATGCTGGTCTCAATCCCTACCAGCTTGTCTTGTTCTGTGCTTTTTCCTTACAAGTTTTGAGCCACACAGCTTCCATTTTTACTGACTGTAATAATTGACCACTAAAGCGGCCTCTTACTGGCTGATCTTGTCACATAATAGGAAGTAGGAACCTAACTTTGCCACCACTAATGCCAATAATAGAGTCTGTATCTCTGCAAATACCATTGCTTCAGGAGAGGGGCCTCATACACCTAGTGGTCCCTCATCTGGACCGCCACACCACTCATCACAACAAGTTGTGTATATACGCTGTGCAGTGGAGACAAATAATAAATTACACTGCTGTAATAAAGCATCAAGTACCAAAGTACCCATTTGCCCCATTGCCAATCCACCCCTGGGTACTTTTATATTTGCTGATGCTTGTTTATGTCTCTTTAACCCATTGTAAATGAATATGTGTTTTGATTTTGCAGCTAGTAATATGTATCAATCACACAGCCATAATTGGGCACATTCGCCTGCTTTGTCTAATGGCTGATTGGAGCCTGATGACAAATATATTTTGTCACGTTGAATTAATGGAGGATATCAAAAATATTGATCACTTATTACAAATCCTACCATACTTTAAATTTTAGAGTCTGACAGAACACCACTAGATTTCTAGTATAGCCCAGCAGAACTAACGGGTATACCGTATTTGCCTGATCTTACAGGTTTTCTGTCATTTATATAAAAAAAAAACCCTTAGTACAGACTAGTAGACATTTTGCTCTATTTTACATTTGAATCACAAAAGCAGTCTATCATGTATAAAAATGCACATGTGATTTGCATGATTTTCCATCACTGTCATTGAATACAGGCTAGGTTGGAAAATAATCTATCCTAGCCTAAATACTATAGGAAATCATTATTGGCAAAGTCAATTAGGATAATGTGCTAAGGAAGGAATATCGTGACTGAGTTGAGAAACACCTCAGCAGTGATATGGGTAGAGAATTATTATAGATCGACATTAACTTAGTGTGATTATAACAGAATTATACATGTTTATTGTCACCCAAAAGAAACATTATATCAATTTATGAATAGAACTAGCGGTTTGACAGAAAAATGATAGTAGGCCTTAGGTGGAAAACATTTTATGTCTATGCCAGTAGTAGAAGAACCCAAGGGGGATTTGGGGTTTGTTTGGGAAACCTAGCAAAATGGTGCAAACCTCCTTATTAGAGGATTTTATTCAAACTGTCCCCACATTTGTTTTAGAAATCTCTATGCCTAATCCCAGAGAATCCCAACTGGGTATAGGATGACCAGTTTACACTGCCCATGGATTACATTGTTTGACCGAATAAAATATGTGGCCTATACAATGGCTAATAAGTATATGTGAACTAATTTCCATGTCTTTGTAGATCATTTGTAAAATGTTTCATGATCAGTATGCATTTAAGAGAGACCAAAAGCAAGTAACTATTTCCAGAAGTATGGAATACTATAATATGCATGCATAATACAAATTGTTATGATTTCATCCATTTTTTTAGGATACCAAGATATATGTGAGGTGGGCCAATTAATCCCTCCTGAGAATATCTATTTCTAAGAATTCCATCCTTTTTTTTATTCCTATATATGAGAAACAGGGTTTAAGAGTAAGATGTGGCTGTAAATCCCTTTACTCCAAACCTAACACCCTTTCTGGATTTTTTTTTTCCATCTGTGTGAATGCTGGTGACTGTTGGGCAGGACCTGCCACAATTCAATTCGTTTTGGAAATTCTGTATAATAAATATGTTTGTTGAGTTTTAATATTTCAGTTTGGCTAAGCAGTTTGACAATTTCATTTAATCTGCCAACCTTCCGAGGCAAAGTGATGATCGATATATTGTAGGCAAACACCCACTAACACCTCTCCGGATCTTGCAAGGACTGCCAAAAATTCTTATGGAATACGATATTAAAAATAAAGAAGGCTAGTTTAACCTTTCAGCACCAGAAGCATAGGGACAAATATGTCATTTAATGGTATTTTGAGAAGTTATTTCATTCCTTACTGCTCATTGTAAACATGTATTAGTTTGTCACAGTTTCTCTGAAAAGTCACAAGACGGATGATATCCCGCTACGGTGACCACATGTCCCAGATTGCCCAGGACAGTGCTGCGAAGGGTCTCAGGTCCTGGACAGCCTTATGAGAACTCTGAGTGAAGGAGGTGTCAGCCAATCATGAGAGACTATTGAAAATTCCTGAGTGTTCAGAATCCTCTCCAGATTGACTTCTTTCACATGGAGCCCAATGTAGGCTGCAGCCTGTAGCAGGTGTGTGTGCGTGTGTGTGTGACTGTGTGTGCATGTGATTGTGTTTGTATGTGTGACTGTGTGTCTAATGTCTGGCAATAGAGGAGTTAATGCTCTGAAACTGCTCATGTCTGGTAACTGAAACTGATACTGACTTTATGTATGTTATGATGTTTATTATTACCATTTATTGCTTTATATAGCGCCATCATTTTCTATATATATATATATATATATATATATATATATATATATATATATAGTATATGCCTGTGTGTATAATCTCATCTGCTTCATACATGTCTCTGAATGGCAGAAATAAAATGAGGTCACCCTATATGCAGCATGATAATTGTTATGTACTGTTCAACCTAGCAATTTCACCTGCAGCCAACTGAGTAGTCTGTCACCATCACCTGTCTCATGTCTGCCGTGTCTTTAGCTGCATCAGGAGACTTCCCCACGGAGATATTATTTACTTCTTCCCATGACATCAAGTATAGCAGACTGCTATTTTGCTGTTTGACGCACAGCTGCCTTTGACCATTGTTTTCAATTAATCCTACTAAGCACATTCAGGATTTTAAATAATGTATGCAACGCAATTAGTAACATTTGTGCAAAACTACCTTGTAATGATTAGCATGTTACATAACAGTATATCCTAGGTTATCCTGGTGTAATGTACCAGCGAGCCGGAAATCTAAAACCGCTGATCCGTTTTCTGTTTATATGTAAAATTAAACTCTTACATATACAGCAATTTATTAGCTACAGATGTATAAGTCCATTTTACAATGCAAAAACACCTGAGACTCCCTATCTCAGTTCCCTGCAGTCCAAGTGCTTGTTCATAGTCCTAATTTTGCTCTTGTCTTTACACGACCAAAAAGTGCGTGGGTTTGTTTTGCCTGTAAACACATTTCTAAGGTATTTATGAATATGCAGCATGCTTGTAAAATAAGCTGGTTTGTGGAGCAAGGCAGGGAACCAAAAGAGAGTACAAAAAAAAGAAAGAAGGAAAGAAATGTTAGAAACATCAAAAATGCAAACTCCTTTAAAGTAAAAAAATCCGTAAAATAAACAATAATTTTATTTTGTATTGAGGAACATAAAATCTGAGTTTTGGTCTTCTTTATAGACCATTCAGACCATGGCGTTTCCCTTCTTCACATACAGAATCCTCTGGCAGACTGGGGAAAACAATAAATGTCATCAAGTATCTGCCAATATCTGTCATTATATATATATACATATAGGGCTAATTATGCTGTTAATAAAAAATAACCAAATTGAATAGGCTTAAAGGCTAATGATTAAAGTGAAACTGGGTATGAGCCACCAGTTTTTACCCACTGACAATATGTCGCAAGTGACGCTGCTTGAAACATTGGATGTGGTCATGTGACACATACCTTACAGGGCTTCTGGGAAGGCTTTTGTAGACTTGGAAAGTTTTTTTTGCTTAGCTGTATTGGCCAGAGTCATTTAGTGGTGGACCATGTACAAATACCTTCCTAGCAGATTATTTTTTGAAACCAGCTAACAAAACATGGACATTTTAGACTGGGGGCCATGTTGTGCTCCACAATTCAGTTCAAATCTGTCCCTTTTACCAACATCCTGTCTGACTACCTGGGAAATGTAATGGTGTTTTGAAATCATTTATAGTTTGGTGAATCCTAGCAATCCTTTGTAAAACCACTGGTTCATATTCGTAATATGGCTGAACATCCCATGGTAAGATACCTGGAGCTCTTTCTTATCTGGGAAAGTGGCTTTGTGTAGGGATGGGGCTAGCCACAACAACTTTAGGCAGAAGAGACTAGGGGGGGCAAGGGAATGTGAGTAGAAATGGGTAGGAAATTCTGCTTTGCTGGTAGAAAGAAGAAACTGACATGGAGATGTGAGGAAGTAGGGGTCCACCGGGAACCTTTGTGTCAAACCTCATGGATTCTTTTGTATTCTCTCTCCTCTTATGCTTACAACACTTCATTGAAGAAAACTTCAACCGTTTTCATGATAATGATGAAGATAATATTCA
The DNA here is from genome assembly GCF_027358695.1 of Spea bombifrons. Taxonomy (NCBI): domain Eukaryota; kingdom Metazoa; phylum Chordata; class Amphibia; order Anura; family Pelobatidae; genus Spea; species Spea bombifrons. The sequence goes on along the minus strand of NC_071087.1, from coordinate 30,227,636 downwards.
TAATAAATAGTGGACATTTAAAGTTATGTAGAACTAGTGATATTTTATCACAGGTACAATCATTAGTAATATAAAAAGAAGAAATCAATTTTACATACCTTTGCTCTCTGATGAGATTCTACATACTTATTGGTAGTTCAGATGGTGTTGTAGCATAACCTCATTAGAGAAGTATTTTACAGATGGCCTAGCACTATATTAAAAAGCAATTGATCTGTTTCTACTGAAATATGCATTACAGTTTTAAAAGGAACCCTTTTAAAAAGTCATGGATCGAACATAATGGTGCTTAAGTGATTCTTTAAAAGAATGTAATATGATGATTTATTGTAATTGTAATCAAGCTTACAAACTGGACTTTAGCTTAGTGTTCATTATCTGTATAGGAGCAAGGGTGGAGTATAATACATATTCTGCTTCCTGTAAATGTGTCTTCTATATACTTATTTTATGTTAATGAACCCACTAACCCTGAACCATGAACCATCATTAGAAATTAGCACTGCATTCTGCATGCTGATGTTGCTATTTAGTATGCTTTGGGAAATTACACCAGAACTGCAATGGAATTATTGATAAATATATAAAACAGAAACTAACAGCTTAACTTAACTAAACCTGGTGAAGTTTGGTTTAATGTGTGTTGCAAAAGTGGCATATTCATTTTAAGGCACTTCATAAACATACCTGGGAACTTTTGGCCTCTGGCTACCCGGAGCCTTCCCTTGCGGGACGTGGCCAGGACTGCCCACTAACGCCAGCGGGCGGTCCCGCTGATGTCAGTGGGAGGTCCCGCTGATGTCAGTGGGAGGTCCAGCTGACATCAGGGGGAGGTCCGGCTGACGTCAGGGGCATTCCCACTGACGTCTGCTGGAAACACCCCTAATGCAAGGGAAAATGGGCAGGGAGCAGGGCGTGTCAAGGCTCCGCTCCCGTGACCCGGAGGATTCGGTTCTGGACCCGGAGAAGTGGTGCTTCACCCGGCAATCTCCTGGTCAAACCTGGAAAGTTCCCAGGTATGGTCATAAATCAGGGCAACACCACCAGCCAACAACTCTGAACAATGGGACTTTGCATTGTCCCAGAATGAGAAGTCTGAGTGAAGGAAGTCTCAGCCAATCAGATGGGACTTCTCAACTCCCCTGAGTTAAGAAGCCTCTCCTGATAAGCTGAGTCCCAGGTATATGTGCTTGACTGTGTGTATGTGACTGTGTTTGTTTGTTTTTCACTGTGTTTGTCTGTTTGTGTGTAATGTCTGGTAATTGAGGGGTTAATACTCTGAATCTACTCATGTCTGGAATGATTGTATGTTTATAATTAAATATGGGGGAAAAAAAAAGTAAAAAAATATATATATATATATATATATATATATATATATACTGACCAAGACTGTTTTTTTAACCATATGCATATTTTTGAGCATTATATAGCTGACGCCTTTATCTTTTTACCATTTACTTTGAGTTGTTTACTAAATGTCATTTGTAGTCTCCTTATCGTCTGAAGTTGGAAAACGATAGTGATACTGTAAGAAAGAATCTTTTCTACTTGTTATTGTTATCAGCTGTAAGTAACAGTCTAGCGCTTGTCTGTTCTATCATTAAATGAGAGAGGATTTCGGCCGTTACTGCTACTTGATGATAAGCACTTAAGTGAACAGAAAGTATATAGTACAACCTGTAGATAGATTTTTTTATTTAGTCTGATTTCAATCAAATATTGCCCATGGTGGCTGGAACCCAGAAATATTTATTTTTGGCACTATCCATACTACGTTGAACTAAAAAAAAAAACATAAGTAAGCAAAGTAAGCCATTGGAATAATGGCATTTGCCTTGCCTAGGATACATGAGTTATATTTTCTAATTGTGTATATTTTATATGTAGTCTTATCATATACAATTATAATGCTTTTTTATGTCTATTCATTTAAAGAAGCACTTTGCATCGTTGCAGTTATGTGATAGTAGACATTAATTTTCCTGTGCAGTTTGATTCCCTCTCCACCCCCAAATGGTGCAGAACATCTGGGGTAATAAACATTTTCAGGGCTCATCCATCATTGTCAAACCATGCCATCGCCCTCCTCATCTTAGGCCCAGGAAAAGGGGCCAGCCAAAAACTAATAAAATAAAGATGTTAAAATAAAGATGTTATAAACAAAAAAAATGGCACAAAAGTAATCCATTTTGTGCCTGATAGCAGCACATTACAAAATGGCCATTAGTTGTGTGGGAACATGTATATATACTCATGTGACCACAGTGGTTGTATAATGTGTTGCATCCTCTATTGGCTTGAATGGTTTTGAAAATAAACCAGTGTAATTATGTTTACAAAACAAAGCAAGCATTCAGTGCATACCCAGAGAATACCAAAAAATTAAAAAACATCTATCTAATGCATAAATATTGGGGATTCTGTCACACTGTGTCTGGCTCAATGTATAGTGATAGGGATTACGCTGTACCACCGTCAATGTCTGTCTCAGTATATAGTTTTAGGTGTTATGCTGTACCCCCGTCAATGTCGGCCTCAATGTATAGTGATAGGTGTTATGCTGTACCACCTTCAATGTCTGCGCCAGTGTATAACGATAGAAGCTATGAAGTTTGAAAGTGTTTGTGGGGGGGGTGCCACATACAGGATCCGCCCCAGGTGCCAAATACTCTAGGTATGCCCCTGTAGCTTGCCACTGTGTCAAACTACCCCAAGTTTGTCGAGTCCTATATAATTTATCATGGGTGTATAACGTACCAAGAAGCTGAATTAGTGGGACTGAATTCTAACCCAAAGACAATTTAAAGTCTTCTCTAGACACCACACTAAGTAAGCAATAAATATATTAGACTGCCATTTTATACATTTAACATGGAAACAGCCACTTTAATTTCCTTTACAGGATCGTCATTAATATCCTTCTCCGTTAAGTAATCTCTCCCTCTTGATGATTTGCAAATTATTATTGATCAATTCAAGCAGCCTTTGAAAGAGTGGAGTGAGGAGAAGGGAGAAATCTTCAGGAGGAAATGGATTAGATAATACCGCCTCTGCCACAGGCTGCCACTGATCTCATCTTTCATGAGGCTAACTTATGAATTAGATATACCCAACCCAATTAGACTTATTAACACAACAGAAGCTATGGGTAGTTTTAATTAATAAATTGCGACACTGCCCTAACTGCTGACATTACATATTCTGGCATCAATCCTTAAAGCAGATCTTTTACTTTTCCTAAATAATACGCTGTTCACCAAAGAGATCCATGTAGCTGTGTTTAGCAAGGGAGAGCTGGCACCTTTTGGCCTAGGGAGCCTTTCTTTATAGCTGCTCCTGGACTAAGTGAGTGGCACCGCAGGTGCATTGTGGTCATTCAATGCACCTGCCTGCTCCTGACCCCTGGACCAGCCTGCCCCAGGGTTTCAAATTAAATAGATAATGTTGGCTCAGGCAGTCTGGGGCACATGTCCGAGGTAGTTTTAATTCATTGATTAGATTAGTTCATGATGGCTTTAATAAGTTTGTCATTAAGGAGTTAAACAAGAAAATATTATGGAATAAACAAGGAGAAAAAAAAGAACTGAAATGGATGAGACCTCAAAATAGGGAAAGGAAGGTTTAAAGTAAGAAAGAATATGTGGCTGTGAAAAAATGAGATAACAAAGGTGTTAAAAGACGAAAAAAGGTGAACGAATGAGAAATGTAGCTCTATTGTACATCCTTATAGCTTGTTTGTAAGGTTGACTGTGTACGTGTGTATGTACAGAGGCCCTGTTAGCGTGTATTAATAACCTCCTAATACTTTACCCCCATGCTGCTTCATTCATTAGCATGCTCAATGACAGCCCATACACACCATCGGATATTAAAACTGATATGTATGTGACCCTACATGTGCTCCCTAAATATGATTCTTGGAGATTTCACTGGTATCTGCAGGCCCCAGAGATGCAGATTACTGGGATACAATGTCATACCCCAGCTTTCCTGGTTCAAAGTAACTACAGAAGCTGCAAGAGGACAGAGGGGGTACTAAATGCAGGCAGATCCAACTGGGCCCTCCTCTGTGCAAGACCTAGAACAGGGGCACCATATGCCCCATAAAAGCACAGCCCTGCAAGGACCCTAAGCACCCTCTCTTTTCTCCTACCTTGTCACCCATAACTAGGTGATGCCTCACTGAGAAAAAATAAAAGGTTATTAACAATGTGTAATTAATTAAAGTAAGATATCATGGTAAGAAGAAAAAACACAAGAGACACAAAGGGAAGATAAAGCATTATAGAAATTGAGAAGAGATTATAACTGACTGGTTCAAACTGACTTTGTGGCAATACACATGTTTTTTTATTTAAATATTGTAAATATTTATCTTCCAAGATGAATATCCATGTCAAAAGGTCCATTGCTCTACTTATACCTTCAAGCTCTATTGATTATGTTCAATAAGGTTTATACAAAAGACCTACCCTTGAACACAAAATAGACCGACATAAGCAAAATCGTGTAGTCTCAGCAGTATCTGTAAAATGTCTATGGAATAAAACTTACTCTTCTATTCCATTATTTGAAATCTGTGTCTTATAGAGATAGGTAAACTACTGCATTGAGTATACTATGGCATGTTACCAAGATATATGTACCTACCTTAAACAGTATTTATAAACAATCTTTAAAAGGAGCTTTCTATATCTTTGTATATCCAGCACACTGCCGGATCACTGCTTTGAATTCACCGCATTAAATTCACATGAATGTATAGTTTCTTGTGTGCTCTAATACCCCAGCAGCGCACCAAGAGCACAAGGGACTGAAAAAGAGAAACTGAGTGATCAACATTATTCTCAGGACATCCATAAAAACGAGCTCTGCTTGTGGATATAGCATTAAGAAAGATGAAGGTGATCTTTGGTAGGAGATTGTTTACTATTCAATATTTATACTGTAACTGTGGAAGCTTTTTTTAAGGTTTTCTGTAAAACCTACATTTATTGATAGCACAGAAACATCAAATTTGATAGCAGGTGAGAATCATCAGGTCCATCCAGTCTCCCTGTTTTTCCTCAAGACTCAACTAAAACCTTAACCTGTATTTGGTCTTGTCTTGTATGCCTATTCACGCATATTTAAATTCCATCACTCTCTTTACCACTGCTGAAAGGCTGTTTCACTTATCTACCATCCTCTCAGTAAATTAAACTTCTTTACATTTAAGACGCTGACCCTCTAGTTTTAGATCTTGATCTTTATTTATCCTTTCAAAACATATCATAGCTGTATTTTGGTTTCCTCTGCTATAGGGAAGTGACTTTATGTTCAGGTATTCATCTATGTAGGCGTTACATATATTGTATAAATGATGAATGTATATCCCAGGAACAGCTGGACAGTATTAATTTTCCACAGTGTAAGATGCAAATAAATAAAATATATAAACAAAAAGGCTGCCTACACTTCCAGCTAAGGGTGATTCCATTCCAGTATTTTAAAGGAAAATGCGATAAAAATGTAATAAGGGGAAGTTCAAGAGTTGTATCAATGTGTGTATGTTTGGTTTCACGGTTTAACATTCTATAACAAATGAGAAGCCTATGCACTGCTTACACCTTAACGAGGGACATCTATATTTTTCAGGACAAGATAAATCATTCATATTTATCTAGTTTAGACAAATAAACCTAATTATGCCCACATAAACTCCAAATTAAATGGTGAAAGCAATTTAAACTGAATAATTTCCTTAAAAGCCCTCACCCCCGCCTTAGTAAATTTATCCAATAGATGTGGTTATATAATACACACAAAAGAAGGCAAAACCCTACTTTGAAGCAACTTCCAATTCTGCCTGAAAAGTGGGAGAAATCCTTTGACTCCAAAATGGCAACTTGATCTCTAAGCTATAGCTAATCATGTCCTTATTAGCCTATATATTCTTATTTGCTAAAATCATCCAGTCCATAATTGAATGCATCAATTCAATTTCATAGCACAAACAATTGGTTTTGATAGTAAAACAATTCAACTTTTTTAGTGTTCTTTATAATTAAGCTGTTCCTCTCTTCTTATTAATTTTATTGGCCCACTTCTGAACTTTTTTGAGTTCCGTAATATCCTTTTTTAAGAACAGGTCCCTAGAATTGCACTGCATGTTCAGTTCTTACCATTTAACATTTGACTCATGACATTGTTGGACAAAATGTATCCCTTATCAAACGTTTAAGTAAATTCCGCATCTCATATGTCAAGTTTACAAGTCTATAAATACTGGCTGATATTTTGGCACCATGCCAGGTAAGAGAGACTCCTTAACTATCAAAAGCAATTGCTCTGTGGGTTGTATGTATATATATATTTACCTTATATACCTTATTATTATTATTTATTGTTTTATATAGCGCCATCAAATTCCGTAGCGCTGTACCATAAAATTAACATTTTGTCCGTTATCAGCCAATCACATGTTTGCCACAAGCATTTTGTTGCATTCATTTGCAAACCCAGAGGCAAAAAAAGAAATTAAAATGTCTGCCTTCTCCTCATCTTCACTAAGCAACTTTCCAATTTCAGATTTTTTTCTTTTTTTAACTATTTGATACATGCTTTACATTGTTAGGTATTACCAGGTATCTCCACTAACATAAAATCTCTAATGAGATCCACACATGTTGATTTAAGCAGTGAATAGCATAGGTTCTAAACATCTGCATTGTAACTTAAGTATCTTAACAGTTTGGGAAAGACTGTACTAAACATGTTACAAGACTATTAATTTTCTGAAGCAGAAAGACAGCAGGGGTTGATAGAGAAAAGCACTGGAGGTCATAATTGAAAATGACAGAGGAGGCAGAAGTCTGCCAGTCGCCTAAAATGGCAAAAGACAGCGGGTGTTCTATCATAGTAGTATGACGCCATAATTGAAAGGAGAGCAAACCTTGATGGTGAAGATGCAGACAGAGTATGATGAACTTAAAGCTTCCTTTACCCTTTGTTTGATTTTAGCACACTCAACATGTATAAGGGTTGGGAGATCGTTATATCACACTAAGTATGCTAAGTATGCCACATGTATGCTTAAGATAACTTTCTTTCTTCCAAGCTTATCTAAGACACTGTTTTCCTTGTATGCCCAGGAAGTCCGTTTGGACATATACCAGCAATCGCAACGTTGAGTCACATTATCAACAAAAATACACTATTTGGCAAAATTGATTTTTTTTTCCTTCAGAACTTGCATTATATATCTAACCAGTATATGACATTTCACAAAAAAAAAACATTTTTCTCATTTAACCCTAGCCAGACAAACCGCAACATTGCTGAATTTGGCTCACCCATACGACTCTTAAATCCCTAGGATGATACCTTAGGTTTATACAATTATTATTCTTGGGAGCTCTTGAGAGTTTTTGTCACTAGTCTTGCAATTTGTGATGCCTTAAACTTTGGTCGTAAAGTGTATGAGATTTTCAGCGACAATGAAAATTTAAGATAGAGAATTGTGTTTCAATAATAGGCAATCTAGACTGAAGCACTATAAGAAAAGATGCCTTTGCACAAATGTTGATTGATATGAGAGATTTTCCAGAGACAATATGGCTCTTTTATGAGCTGCAGAAACAAAGAAAATGTTCGGATGACAAGAGGTTAGTAAACTCTGCAGTGGGGAGTTCATAAAGATCTGTATTTTATTTGTATAATCCTCAACAAAGGACAGAAAGAGCAATTATGTTCTCAAAAAAAATTAGCTGGATACATGGTGTCTTGTTCAAGCGAGGTTTAGAAAGAAAGTCAAATTCTTTTCAGCAGATTGCAGATAATGGATGTAGCATTAAGGAGGCATGTACAGTACGCGGAAATTGAAAAATCAATAAAGGAAAGTGGAGAGGAGGATTGTAATAAGATTCTGAAGCTTAGAATAACTGTCTTGAAATGGCATGTGAGGTTAAGTGATGAAGAAAGTCATCAAGTACTGGAAGCCAGATATACGAGTGGATTAAGCCTTTGGGTTAATAACGTTAAACCTTTACAGTACACACGCAACATAATATCACATCCTTGGTTTAAATTGGTTTAGTTCTCTTTATTTTTATACCTCTACACATTTTGTACACAAAGAGCAAAACATAATGGCACATTCGGAAACTAAAATGGAGAAAGTTTCATGGCTGGCAAGTATCTACGCAACAGGGTTATGGGGAAAAGGATACGGGGAGAGCTTGTACTCCAAACCAACCACATTAGAACATGAAAGATTTTGAAAATAGTTTTTTGAATGAAATATAATAATCATTATGCAAAAAATCTAACAAACCATTATCATAAAGTTTACTTTAGCCATTTGAGTATAAAAGCCAACAAAAACTATGGACAGAAGAACCACCACAGTCTGTTGTTGCATTTTTCCAGTCTTCTTCAGTCTTACAGTTTGAAGGATAAAGAAAAGGCAAAACAACCGTAGTACTAAGTCTTATAGAAAATTAAAAATAACTATTTAAGAACAACTAAGATTTTAGAACAACTAAAATGAAGATATAATGATATTAAGTCAAAAGCAACCTACAGTAAACTAACAGAGATAAACACATAGACAGTACAGCTTGGAGAACTGAAGATGGTGCTGTAAGTGACTCCAGCCAAATCACAGCATCCCCATCTGGAACAAGAGACAAGCCAGAGTATTAGGTATTGCAATACATTAATAGTGGAAGTGGAGGTAGATAAACTACTTTAAGCTATTACAGTGTGACCCATACCCTTTTTCCCATGTCTAACGTTATATTTCTCATCATACAGGTAACTTAAGAAATTATTTTATATAAATGGTAACTTCCCTCTATTCATATTGAATGACGGAGGGTATAAAAATAAAGAGACTTCAGAATTGTGAATCAAACGTATATGTTTATTCAGTATAATATATATATATATATATATATATATATATATATATATATATATATATATATAATAAACAATAATTAAATTGAATCAGAAAATAAATCTATAAAGCAGCATACATAAAAATAAAAATAATAATACTTGCCAAAAAAGATGATTGCAACATACCCATGGAATGAAGTCTTTGCAGTGTGTCTTTGCACGTAATTAATTTTTCTTATTTTTCTTATATACCCATCTTGGTTATAATATATACTTCGAATATTAGTTTCTCAAAGACAACTGCAGGGCCTTGAACATAGCACATACTGTATTGTTTAGTATGTAAAAAAAACTAAGCACAAAGCACGATTATAGTTAACCATTTTCTTTACTATTTATTAGTATGCTTATAACATTATGAATGAAAGTGTTCAATTTTAATATATTGCATCAATCATGGATAATCTATTAATAGTATACAAAATAAAACTGCAACTAAACTAGACCGGAAGAGGACCATGAAATCATGAAAGTACAGCTAGACTGAATGTTCTGAGTATGACTGACTGCTAAGGTTTTGCTCAAATGTCATAATGTGGCGATAGCTCTTCATGGTCTTGACATATTACCTTGGCCCCTATCTCTAGGTGTGCACATTCAAACCACAAAAGGGCAGTAAAATACTATGAAAACACCAAACTTACACCACAACTGGTGGACCCTGGACTTGGCAAATCTCAACAATGACTGTGGACAGAAGGTTGTTCCTTCAGCCGCTATGTTTAAGATTTTAAGATCACCCCATCAGATCGGTTTTTCCTATTTCATTTTCTACAGGTTAAAAAATTAGACAATCATGTGTTAAAAATGGGAATTGCAAACAGAAACAGGGTTTGGCTAAATGGAAAAAAAAATATTGTTATAGGTAACATATTGTACTTATATAAGTTGCGTTTGAACGCAGGGACAATTGCCCTATCTTGATTCATTGACTGCATGCAAAATATGAATTTTTAATCAAAAGGTACACTGAATACAAAATACATGACAATGCGTTACTTGTAATATATACATTACAAAAAAGTGTGTTACCAGTAATTGTTAAGCATCACCTGCATGCAGTGCCTGGATTAGTTCTTGATTGGTGGTGAATGATACACATGGGAGTCTTTAATTAGTGAAGGCAATCAGTGAGTTGTTGTAGTGCTCCTAAGGAATAAGTAAATGGCTTGCAAAGCCTCTGAAATGAGCTCCAGGTGTATTAAGCAATTGAATTTGAAGAGAAAAGTGGGCAACTTATAAATAAGGCTTTCAGCATCTGCTGATCATGGCAACTATAATTATCACTCCCTCTCGAAAAACAAGAGAAGTGGTTAGCAATCCAGGAGCTAGGTAATCCAGGACACAAGCACTGCGTAAGCAAAAAGATTGGCATTCAGCTATTACAATACATATTTTTATGTCCAGGTGCTTAAGTGACCCATAATATAGAATTTATAGAATAAGAGTTTCTTCTTGTTGTTACAGGAGTTTTGTTTCAGACTTTCTTGATTGCAATCAATCATTCGCTTTTTCCCCAGACTTTTACTTATAAACTCAAAATAAGTTGTTTTAAGTTGTAATTATCATATATGTTATTATTGATTATTCTATTTATTATTATTATTATTATTTACTTTTAGATTATTATTTCGTGGACTTTTTATGCTTTCCTAACTCTAATTTTATGGAATATGTGTGGAAAGTTACTTTTTTTTCCTTTTGGAAACCTTTGTTACGTAATATATTTGAATGATGACCCCCGTTAGTACTTTCAATCTTTTCCCGCAGCTGTGTAATATAGATAGTACAGCAGTTTAACACAATGATGATTTAAAGAATAATATACGTAGCTCAGCTTCTTCCATTAGTCACCCTTTTAGTCACCTTTATGTAAGCACCAGTAGCTTAGTGGTATTGGACTGTCTGGATGGACAGAAAAGATAAAAACAATACAGTTGTGTGAAGAAATATTGTTCCTGTCTGATTTTTTTGTATTGTTGCATAGCTTCACATTTTGGTCAGATTGTGTTCTGAATTTTATTAATGTATAGCAGTCTGAGTGAACGTATGCTACTTGGTCGGGTGTTTGTTTTGTTTGATGTTCTTGGTAATGAAACATTCAGTCATCATGTATGAAAAAGTTATTGCTCCACTTAGTGAACTTGCACAGGCCTTTCTAAGGTTCTAGGGCATTACTGAAGCACTGCCAGAGCCATAGCAAAAGCATAAAATCATCCAAAGCATCCACTAGAACGCCACAATAGAAACAGCTGTTTGAGTATAGGAAAAACACTCTAAATTAAACCTAATAGACTGATAAAACACATAAACCACTAAACTGGAATCTAAATGTAACGGTAAACAGTAATCTGTATGCATGTGTACTTTTTAAGAACACAGTCTGCATAGTGTATGCTCACACACCCTCAGGGTTAGTAGACGGAGCCCAGTATGCAAGGCTGGAGACGTGGAAGAGTCAGAAGCGAGGTACCGGTAGGGATGAGGCGTAGGCGAAGTCAAGACTAGCATAAACGATAGGCAAGCAAAGGGTCAAACTCCAAGAAGACAAAAGCACATAATCACTGAAGGGTATACACGGAAAGCACAGTATATTTGAGCACTGTGTATACAAAAGGATACAGATTTATAGGAAGGAGGGAGGGGTACCCCCTCTGACGTCATGATTGAGCCTAATTCCAATTATCTGGGATTGCCGCCCACTGTCCTTTTAAGAAGTCGTCTGGTGCGCGTGGTGGAACGTGTACTCCGTCTCTTTGTTGGGAAGGCCCTCCCCTCGTGTTCCAGCCGTCCTGAGGACTGCGGTGCAAGGAAGGAGATCGTGGCACCGCCATCACCTGGGAGCACGCAGGTCCACAACTCCAACTCCAGGTTGAAAGGAGGACGCGGTGTAGGAAGGAGGTGAGTACCACGATGGGGACCTGACAATACACACATATTTGTGGCATTTGCTAAACACCTTGTGTAAAAGGGTTCTTTATAATTTGAAGCCACATGTAAAAACATATTAACTGTCCAATTAAGGGTACAGAGGGTTCTTATAAAAGCCTACAATCCATTTAAGTGCCGTTTTGAGGTAGCGTTTAGAGTTGTGAAAGAACTGAACCTTTTTGTGGAGGTATAGTGAATGACGGACTTATGACTCTTTTGGGCCGTACATTTGTAACACCTATGTTTGCTCTGAACAAAATCACACACAAGTACTCCACATAGTCACAAAATTACTCAAAAGATGAACTACAATAATGTCGTTGGTTCCGGAGCTCCCTCCATAAAGAACACTTTGTACAAACATTCCTATATTTTTTTTGTTTTGCTCAAAAAGTGAATTTTTTCCCAGTAACAGTGAATTTCGTTATTAAAAGTTTTTTAAGCCATGACAAATTAAAGTAAAACTTTGATAAATCACCTAATAAGGTATGTTTAATATACAGACCTTAAGAAACATGTTTTTTTTTCTCCAAAGGTCTTACAAAGTCCTCAGGGAAGATAATGCTCAATATAAGAACAGATAATAAAATGAAAGGTCATGCAAGCAAAAGTTTTCTTTAAGCTCTAAACTACTTTTGTTAGGAGCTGTCCTTTTTTAATATATTCTACTTTGCAGTTTTGCTCAGTATTGTTAAGCACAAGTTGAATCACTTTCTTTGGTTTACTATTATTAGATAGTATAATTACGTTGGGTATGGATGACTTCTTAATGATTAATGTGTTTTTATCTTTCGGAAAAAATCCTTTTTTGTCTTCTCTGCGGCGTGTTTATTCCTATTAAAAAAAATGTTAATGAAGCCTCCATATGCTTACTTATAAAGTGCTATATAATCTACAAAAGGCACAAATGAGTCTTGATTTTAGAGATTATTCTTCCAACAGCAGATTTGATAAAAGAAGAAACAGATTATGGTTACACAGTTTATTGAACTAATATGGTTTCAACCTCCTATTTATAACTAGTTACATTTAGAGCTATACTAATTAGAAATGAAATCATTTATTTTGCTTTTCATTGTAAAGTGGAATTTAACCCCTTAAGGACAATATATTTTAAGTATCATAAATGTATTCATTGCCTACGAGTTACACTGCATATTTTACTTGTTTATTTTGATTCCACACAATTTTCAAAGTTCGATAATGATAACAAAAAATAGATCTAACATAAAAATTTTATTACAGGCAGTCCAATATTTTTTTTCAAATTTTGAAATGTGATATTTTTGTATTAGTTAAAATTTGTTTCAGTTTAACACTCTAATCCAAAAAATTTGAAACATTCAGTTTCAAAAAACAATACTAGTAAGCTACTATAGTGGTAGGTTTTTTGTGTCAAGCGTCCTCCAACGTTGGGCACATGTTAAACTGTGATGCTGTGCTGTTGTCATATAAAATATAGTTATTATTATTATTTATTTGGTCTAATACTCTGAAAAGGGCAAATGTGCTGATTGCTTCCATAGTTGTGTCTAATTCTATCATACCACTAGTCTCCTTCCATAGAGGAACAAATACCAAATACCAGCACAGTATCAGAAAAAGCAATAACTTTTATTTAAGGAGGAAGGAAAAAAGACTATTCCCATATAAATAATAGAGAGAGTGTGGGGGCTAGGTCTATAATAAAATATGTTTTCCATTTGGAACTCCAACCAGAAATAAATACTTAAATGGTTATCATTGACTGCCAGAGACCAAGTAGTATAACATACTTTTGGATAATTAATTTCTGCATGATTCTACTGAAAGTCCTGCAATGGTCAGCAGTTTTTTTGATTGAAGTTTGTTTGTGACACAATATCCAATCCGAGCCATCCAACCACTAATTTGGTTGAATTATTGGGTGAACATTACGTAACTTAATTAGTGTTGATTAAGTCACAGCAGAATATGTAACGTGATATAGAATGTTTATTGCTTTCACTTTCACTAATAATCATCATAAAGGCAAGAAATAGTTCATGTGGTGTGCAGTGATTATTATTTTCAAACTTATTTAATCACATTGTTTTTATTCATTCTTGCCGTACTTAATGTGATATAAAATGAATATTATTTTAAGTAATCATGTTAGAATCAGCTGAAGAACAGTTCATTTTAATTGCTTTGAACACAGGAAAGTTTTTATTCAGTCAGCTTTAGAGAGAGATGAATGGGACAATTACACAGCTGGAGAAACGGGAGCTTAAGGCTGCATTATGTTTAGGTATAGAGAAGAATATTTTTCTTTTTCCCAGTATGATTTGCAGATATTTGTGGCAATAAAACTAGTAATAACTATATTGAGTAAAGGGGGCTCTAGGGTAATCTGAACTTAAATAAATAAGGCAAATGCTCCTCAACGCCTCATAGAGGTCTTTTAGAGGCATCTTATTGAGCAACATTTCTGACTGAATATGTTTGATTCATGGATCTCTTGCTGGTATGTACTGGGCAGGAGTAGCAAGTTAAAAAGGTATCCTGTTGAAGTTTTTTGTTGATGCTCTATATTTCCTGACCATTTAGCTGGGCTAGCCCCAAGACTACAATTGGCCAATTTACCTATTATAGTAGCAATCTAGACCAAAAATCCAGTTTCTAGCTATTGGTGGTTACTAACCGACATGTAAACTGCACTTATTGTTGATGGATGAATTACATAGGCCACTGTTTTCTTAAAATGCAATCAATATATTGACAAAATTATTGGGACACCTCTAAATGATTGAAAACAGGGTTTGGGCTAGGTCCAGTAAAGGAAAATTGTAATGCTTCAGCATACCAAGATATTTGGGACAATGCTATGCTTACAACTTTGTGGGAACAGTTTGGGGAAGGACACTTTCTATTCCAGCATGACTGTGTCCCAGTGTATAAAGCAAGGTCAATAAAGACATGGTTGGGTGAGTTTGGTGTGGAAGAACTTGACTGGCCCACACAGATCCCTGACCTCAACCCCATCAAACACCTTTGGGATAAACTGGAACAGAGAGTGCAAGTCAGGCCTTCTTGTCCAACATCAGTGCCTGACCTCTCAAATGCTCTACTGGATGAATGTGCAAAAATTTCCACAGAAACACTCCAAAATCTTGTAGATATCGTTCCCCGAAAAGTGGAAGCTGTTATAACTGCAAAGGGGTGATCAACTGTCCCTGTTGGTATAATGGTTTGGTGTCCCAATACTTGTCCATATAGTGTATATGTATACATATATATATGCGTGTGTATATATTGCTGTTTTCAATGCCTGCATTGCTTTTCTGCAGTAATTTCTTGTGAGAATGGACGTTATGAATCTTTATAATCAATTAAGGAACACTGGCCGTTATTCTATCAGGGATAGGTAAACTGCCAAAAGTTCACTTTCTTTGCAGAGATTCAAAGCCAATAACACTCATGTCCTCTAAAATGTATATAAACGCAAAGCTGCCCAATAAAAAGAGAATTATTAATGGCCCTATTTCACAATATAAAGCATAATCAATTAAGTGGAGAAATAAAGCTTAAGAATACTGAATTTGTAAATTTGGAATTTTATGGGTTTTTTCTCAAATGAAATCAAATGGAATATTGAAAGGTGGTGGTTAATAAAAGTTCATAGTTCTCAACGGGGCACATTTTCTGCTCAATGAAATAGAAATATGAAACAAATACTTGTGAACCAAATTAATTTTACAGGTCAAGAGACAAGATAAAAGTTTGGATTCCTGATGAAATCCACTAGTCTGATTTCCTGTTAGGATAAGCATACCCCCCCCCCCGTTTCAGGTGTCCAAAGCAGGACAACTTTGTTTGGTGGCATCCCTTGAGGCAAGGTGGGACAGAGCTAGAGGCTGAATAAGAACAAGTCCATTTGCCTACTTTCCCCCTTGCAATATAGTAAAGCAGAACACAGATATTACATCATATTCTGGTGCACAGCTCACTATGATGCAAGGTGGCCACATTGGAGATAATATCGAAGCCTGTGTTGTAAAACTACAGACTTTGATTTCACAGCTCAGTGAGCCAGTAAAAGGAGCAGCACAAGCTCTCTATAACCAGCCCATGATCCCCACCAGTGCCCAGGACTATCCTATGGAAAGTGGGACACTTGTTAGGTAAACATTAGTGATCAGTGTAAGATTATCCATTGGAACATACTAGAAACTTGCATAGAGACCTCTGAGCTCTAGAGACCCCTAAGTGACTTAACTGGCTCTTTTACAGGATAGTTGGAACCAGGTACTCTATTAAATGACCTGACAAAAGCAAGTCAGAAAATATTGAACCGTTGTTCTCTACATAGTATGAACGTACCAATTCACTTCTCTAGCCTAAAAGCAAATGAACGACTGTCCTCAGCCAAAATGTATTCAAGCAGTAAGTGATTGTATCACTTAATAACACCTCAACGTGCACCTTGAGAATGGCCAAACCACTTAACCACCAATTAGACCAAAGCAAAAAAAATAAAAAAAATGATGTTGGGGTGTGCCATTGCCACAGCAAATGCTGAATACAGGTAATATCTAATGGAAAACTTGTAACAATCTCTCCAAATAACCTATATAAACTCCTACAAAGCCATTAGACAATGGCATGTGTATGGACATTCGTTGAGCTACAACACAGGGCTAAGGAGCTGAGGAGATTTAGAGAGAGAAAGAACGAGACAGAAAAAGTTAACACCAGCGGTAGTTGACAGTGAGTACAGGAGGGAAGACTTGCACAATAAATACACATAATACACATTTGCATATATCACAAACACTGCATCCATAAACTTTACACAATAACAAAGTGAATATGTGCCCTAAAATTATGAAATAATGTCTTATTATCAGTGTAAGATAAAAAGTAGAAACTCCGAACTTATCTCAGCTTGTGTAGCAGGATCAGTTCTCCATCATAAAGGATCAGAACCTCACAAGGAGAAAAAAAGGGAATAAAGTGCATAGTGCAGTATTGTCTGTATCAGCAATAAGCACATATAGATGATAGATGGATTGCACTCACTCGTTCAAGAGCAGCATACTGCTCACTATATTCAGCGCTTTCAATTTTACCTGTCAGGCATCTGTGTCAAATATGAGATGTCACGTCCCTCCAGTCTTCATTCTCGAAAAGAGCAACAGAACATCATTCAAGTAAACAATTTTTTTTATAAAATACCTTATGCGGGTCACCCGGATCCCTGCTCCGAAGTCCTTCAAGCCGTCTCTGTAAAGAGTATACAGTTCTACAACTTGGGATAGAATGTCCGCAATGCTCCCCTACAACGGTAATGGTGTGGTTTAAAAATCTTATTGTACATAATATGTCGGTATTGAAAGGGTTAAACATCCTTGGTTTAATTGGTTTACATTTTCTTTACTGCTCATGTGCAGTGTGTTTAATTGGTTAAGTGTATCCATTTTTAGACGCACACCTCATTGACTCACTTTAAGGTTTTCTATGGTTTCAGACAGCATTTGTAGTGCGGTCATACTGTCAAATAAACGTTCGCTCAATGTGAGATTGGGGCAGGCCATTGGATTGCTTACTGTGTTTCCTTTTAACCGTTGAGGCCAATTAACATTTAGCCAAGTCACTGACTTTAGCCCCGGGAGTCTTAATCCAGCATTGCCTCGTATGATCATTTTATTTTCCACAGGAATTATATTTAAGGGGACAGGAAGGGAACTACAAACAAAGAAGGGGAACATCATCATCATCATCATCAGGAAGCTGATTCTCTCCTCACTTTTGCCTATAATGTAGTCTGTGTCTCTGTTACAGGCCTCAGTAAAAGTATGGTGAAGCATGCCAAACGAGTATGTTTCCGTTACATAAGATGTTTTTTTTTTATTGTGGCATAAGATATGTTTTGGTTATTCTGTGAAAACAATTCAGCAACCTGGCCTTGGTGGTCATTTTCATCTAATTTTTTTTCTGCCCATTAACAACCATTTTTGAGGTAGTGGTATGCAGGCCTTGTTATAATACTATATAAATATAAAAATATATATATATATATATATATATATATATATATATATATATATATATAGATCTATATCTATCTATCTATCTATCTATCTATATATATATATACATATAAGGATTTTAATCTATAAACACAGTTTCACATATATATGTATTGTATGGAACAGTAATTGAATCTAACAGATCCACTTTAATGAAAAGAAACATAATACGGATGATATCAATGTTATAGTTTCTTATATTAACATCACAACCAATACCACTTAGCATCACATTTCTGACATGGCTTTATCAGTTTTTTTAATCCAAGCCAAGACATTTTAAGCAGTTATACCGTTCGGTTAACAATTTTTTCAGAACTTAAGATGGGCTACATTGATTGACCTCAAAGAGTTAAATTATTTTGTTCCTGCTTTGGCTTCTTTTTACTAATTGTTCTAAACACCTTTCGAATCTTACATTTCTTTTTTTCTCTCTTTTATAGTTACGGCACCTGGCAGGAGTGCCCTATTCTTCTTGTTCCTTGCCAGGTTTTCTCAACATGTGTTGTATCAGCTGTAGACAGCTGATATTATTTTTCTTTGTGTGACAGTAATTCTGTAGTCTACCATCTGTTGAGTTTAAAGACCTGTCCTATCACTTTGAGCCATAATATCTTTATAACATGCAGATTTTTTTCATTTCACGGTTTCCTTTGAATTAGTGTAATGCTTTTAGTACGATGATCAATAAAATACATTTTCAACCGAAAGTGGATGTTCCCAATAATTAATTTGATTTCTAGTTAGTGTATCACAGTGTCTTACAGCACAAAAAAAAACATTAGAAATAAAAGGTATCTACACCGTACTCAAAACAAAAGACTTAACTCCCCAGCGATTCAAGACTTCCATTGCGCACTTAACCAAAAATATAGCCTGAGATGTGTTCTACAACTAAACAATTACAACTAATTTGTATTAAGCTGTTATTCTATTTCATCACACGTTTGACAAGGAGTGATTAAATAAAAAGGTTCAAATCAAAGTGAATGGCTAAATGAGGTAAGTAAAACTAAAAGCATTCTCAAATAATTATGCGCCTTCCCGATGGCATTCATACAAAAGGTTACTTTACTCTGATTCAAATTTAGTGGTTATATAAGAGAGATTAAAACAATGTTAAGCAATTTTAAAATATTCAGTCTGTTGTGGCTGGCATGTGTGTATGATGATATAAATTGCAATTCAATTATTTTGTTAATTAACTTTGGGGGAATTATGGAACAAAGTTTTGTTTTTCATAATTTGCATACTGTAATTCATTTGTATGGGAAGAGTAATAAATTATTGGGTAGTAAATTTTTTGCATTACTTTTTTTTTCACATTATAATTCAGCTGCATGAACATTGCAGAAGGAATTTAAATAAATTTAAAGAGGTCGTTAGATCCCAAACTCATAGAAACATATGATTGGAATGCAGCTAAAAAACATTCGGCCCTTTTTTCTCCTGATGTGAAGGCTAATCAGTCCTTAGTCTTGTCTTAGATTCAGGATAGCTTTATGCCTATTCCATGCATGGTTAAATCCTCTTACTGTATTTGTCTTCATCACATCTGATGGGAGGCTGATGCACTTATCTAACACCCTCAAGGTAAAGGATAACTTCCATTCCTTACATCTAAACCTCTGACCCTCTAGATTATGACCTCTTGTTCTCCTCCTATGAAATAAACTTCCCCCCTGTGATTTGTTAAATCCCTTTACATATTTAAATGTTTGTATGAAATCTCCCCTCACTCTTCTTTACCCCAGGCTATACACATTGAGATCCTTTACTCTTTCCTCATGAGTTTTATCCTGGAAACCATTTACAATTTTAGTTAATATTCTCCTGGAGAAGGAGTCTCTAGAACTGTACACATACTCTATTGAGGTCTGATTATACATCTGTCAAGTGGCAGAGCCACTACCAGACTTCCCCTACAGACCCTGCAATGAGACATGGCATATCCTTAGACTCCTGCAGGTGTAACAAAAGAAAAAGTCTAAGACATCTACATCTTTACACTCAATCAAGAGATTCCAGCCTGATCCAGCAACCCCAATCCTGGCACATATGTCATTCCCTGTAATCCATCCTGGTCATGCCTCCTCCTGTTTACCTTAAACTGACTCTGGTTTGCGGATCTGGATTTATTATCTAGTATACTGATTCATGTTTAAGCCCAGTCTAATTTTGACTTTTCGGCTGTTTAGAGTCATTTAGCTAATAACTGGCCATCATCTTTAGTTAGCCTGCCCTGATCATTTTATTATAACTATGGGCCTACTAAAAGCTAATTGCTTAGAGAAGTGGTACAGAACGTGTGAAGTCCTGAATACACAAATGGGGAAAGATAATAACAGTAGAAGAGAGACACAAGTCATGGGAGGAACAAAATTGGTGGTTAGTAAATGGTTATCCCAAAAAACCCAGGGGTCACTCCAGGTTTGCTTATCATACTGAGATTAAAAAAGTCACAATTTTGGAAAGCAAATCACAGATGTTTCTTGATTGGTATCAGATGATACGCAGATATAAAGAGAACCAATGTTAGCAAAGAAAATCCACAATTCACCAACGGCTTCCTGCCCCTGGGCCAGTCTGGAAGCCTTCTCCACATGGCTGGATGCCCATTTCATTCCCAACAGTATCCTGAAAGAGGAGGATTAAAGTCACTATCTACCTACTTGGCATGCAGAAACATATGTGTGTGTGAAAGGAGAATTTCCTTATCATTCACCCAGCATCGCAAAACAATGCCCATTTTAACTCTCTGCATCCTGTTGAGCAGGAAATTGGGTTATGCGTGGGGACTATGCCCCACCTCAGGCTTGGTGGCCCCCCTTTGTTAAGAGTGTCATGGAATTCTATTTCTAATATATCAATAATTTTTTATCTATAAATATTATATTAGGTATCATCCAAATAGTAACAATGCACCAATAACTGCTTAGTGCTAAAAAAAAGTTGTACTGCAATTTCAATGTAACATCGTAATTCCCATAGTCAAAACAGTGCCTCATCGAATAGCCCTCTGCCATATTTTTACTGCCATCGATGATGTTATTTGTGATGTCATCACTACTGCATTGTGATGTCAACTTAATTTTTACATTTAAGGAAGAAATTAAGTTTGGCAATAACAAAAGTCGCTTTGCCATTGATGCAAGGGGGCTTTTACAATTTTTGGATTGACACAGTAATTTGAATTTGAAGTTTGCCTGTGCAATATGTAGAAATGTTTTTGTTTGATAATAAATTGCATTTTCTATTCATTCACATGGAAATTAACCTTTGTTTTTATAAGTGTTGCAAAAGCTCTAACTTGGCTTCAATAATGAGTAAAGTTAATATCACAAACACTCTGTTGCATTTAGGTACATATTACTGTTAAAAACTGGGTATCTGGGTTCTAAAAATTGCTTACATGGCTGGTAAAAGCAAATTATTATTTAGTGTGAGTGATCATTCGGAAGCATTGCTCCAAGTGTATTTAATTATTGATCCTTCACTGTAACCATTTTGTCTGCGTCTAAATGGTCCAATGGTGGCAATTAACTGATTACCTTCTTATGTGCAGGCAGCATCGTATGTACTAATTAGTAGCTAAGCCTTTAATACAGAAACATTAGCTGTTACATTGCAATCTATAAGCCCTGACAATCCTATTTCTGTAGTCAGCCACATTCTACCTTGTTTCCTTTCTTGTACATATTAAAGTAGGTCCCTTTGCCTGTGTTTCTCTCCTTACCTGTGGTTCCCCGCTGGGACTGTCAGCTCAGCAGGGAGCGGGGCTTATTGGGCAGCTGAGCGGAGGTCATAAACATGTCCTTGCAGGGGCATTCAGTCCTATTTTTAGTCATTTTGTGTCATCAGTGTTGCAAGATTTAACCTTGTGCACATAGATGGCTGCCACATTTTCAGGATAAGTAAGATTCTCTATTTAAAGTGCCAGGGGATGTCGATTCTTGGTGCTTTAAGCATTCACTGGACCCTGCATTGGAATTTTTTCTTGTACTTGCTCCTGTCTGCTCTGATTTTTGTTCCTGCCTTTGCCCAAAAAACTTTAAGCAGTCAAAGGTCAATCTTCTGATAACGCCCCTCAGGTAAGGTTAAACATCTTGCCTATATGCAGTGTCACAAGACCATTCATGATCCCAAAAAGAGTCTCTGCTCCTCTTATTCT
Organism: Spea bombifrons; assembly: GCF_027358695.1. Lineage (NCBI taxonomy): Eukaryota > Metazoa > Chordata > Amphibia > Anura > Pelobatidae > Spea > Spea bombifrons. The sequence goes on along the minus strand of NC_071087.1, from coordinate 30,205,538 downwards.
AAAGGGAGTTGGCAGACCAGGGCATTTATTTTGTCTTCTTGATCAAGTCCAAACTCCAGGGTGCATTGCCTCTTGCTCCTCAGTCTGCTTTTACTAAGTGAGGCTTTTGAAGAACCTGCAGTTGCTTTTAGTCAGATCAGATTTTCTCAGAAAAATACAGAAGATTTATATTTTTCCTATATAGAATGCATGCAAGATAGTTTCCACTATTCACTCTGCTGTTGCTATGGAAGAACCTGAGCAAGATAAAAAAACACTTTTATGTTCCGTTTTTCTGCCAAGAGAATGCGTACATCTCCTGTACATGAGGCTGTCTCTTCTACAATTAAATAGAAATGGAAAACATCTGAAAGATAAGTTAAATGTGTCAAAGAGGACCACAAAGCGCTTTCCCTTATATGAGAAAGATACAATCTTCTAGGCAGTTTCTAAACTGGCCCCAACAGTAGCCAAGGTAACAGGAAGAATGCCTCTGGAAGATGCCTCATATTCTTCTGATTCTATGGATCACAGAGGAGAAAGTACCTTGAGAAAAGTCTTTGAGGCAGCAATTTAAAATTTTTGACCTAGCATAACTTCTGCTTGAGTAGCTAGGTCTGTTAAAGTCTGGCTTTTTCAGTTTGATGAATATCTGAGTGTTCTGAGTCCTGATTTGCTCCACAATATCCCTTTAGGTCACTGATTGACCTTGTCTATGAGAGTCTTAGAATGTCAGCTAAAATCTCTGGCTGACTCTGCTTCCGAGTCCTGTCTCTGTGGCATACCTTTTTGTGATTAGTGATCTCTTCATGGCAGAGCTTGAAATACTCCTCGAAAAAACTACTGGAGACAAATTTTGGTTACTTTAAAACCATCAGTCTTCTAGAAACAAAGCTGTATTATTTTATAGATTCCAACAACTTGAAGACAAGCCTTACTCCTTTTGTAATAAATCAACATATAATGGCAAAGTATCGGTTTCTTACACAATGTTGTGTCCTGTGGGATGTCCTCTTAGATTGTCCCTGGAAGAGTTTACTGCTAATCCTTGTCCTACTGTATCTTCCTAATTTCCAGATCTCTAGACATTTTTTAAGTAATATGATCATGGACCTTTTGTAAAAATTAGTTCCGCTATGGATCAGGGCAAGGGAGTTTACTCTTCAGTCTTATTTGTACTCAAGGTTTTGGGGGGCTCTCACTTGACTATAGATGTAAAATGCCTCAACAGGGTTGTCTCCCAAGTTCACTTGAAAATGGATGGAAGGTCTTATCCACAGAAGCCTTCATATGTTCCATAGATCGTAATGGTGCTTATCTGCATGTCACAACATCACATTTGTTATTCTTGCTTTTCCTCTATACAACAAACTCCTTCATCTGCAATTTTAGTCTTTGTCATTTGGTCTGTCTCAGTCCATTAGTATTTTCACAAAATTTATGGTCGTAGAAGTTCTTCTGTAGACAAAAGGGCATCACAATTGTTCCCTATTTAGATGACTAGCTGACTGTGGCAAGCTCAGAAGTTGTTATCCAGGAGCATATGCACCTAACCCTCCTGCTACTGCAGAGGTTGCACTGAGATTTTAATTATCTGTCTCCAGGACAAAGGATATCATAACATTCCCAAAGCCTTTCTTCCAGAAGACACGAAATTTGGTTCATCTGTTTTATAGAAATAAGAGGGTGTCTCTTCACCTCATAATGACCTTCTTGAGCCATATGACTTTTTTGGACTATAGGCTCACTGTCTGTCCTTGGATCAAGAGATGGCAGTTTTCCATTTATGACTTAGAGTAGCAGGGACTTACTCTGGGTGGTAGGTTCCAAATGAAGTAAGCACAGCCTATGGCTAGATATAAGAGGCCGCACATTACATTTCTATGCTCACGCAGTATGCTGCCTGGCAAATCCAGTATGGAGCATTCTCTGCCAGCAGCTCACTTGGTATTTGTCCAATGTGCCAGATGGCCAGTTCGGGGCTGAAGAGTACCTACATGGGACTTGAACCTAGTACAATTAATTGATTGATGAATAAAGCATTTCTTCGCCATGTTTTATTATCTATTTCCTTGGCAAGAACAGTTGGAGAATTACAGGTGTTGTCCTCGGTTGACTGCTTTATGCAATTCCATTTAGATAAAGCCATCCTATTTCTGTTTCCAGTTTCTGTTTCTTGTCATTAGTCCAGCTACTTCCAATGGGAAAGAAAACGTCTTACAAGGCCTGGATGTGAATGAGTGAATTCCCTTTAATATCAGGAAAGGCTAAGGGATCTAAATATGCATTGCTTTGGCTAAAAGAGATGGGAGATGTGATAGCATTTAAATACCGTATTTGCACCCACCAAAATTTGAATATTAATTTAGGAAAAAAAGAAAAAGCCTGAATAAAAGACAACACTGTAAGAAAAAAGTTTTACTAGTAAATATTAATTCAGATGTAAACTATTTTTTCATATTTAATAAAACCTATGATTGAGAAAAATAAATTTTTTGTTTTTATTTACTTTTATCTGCCAACCTGCCTCCAGTTATGCACATCTGCCCCCCAGATATACCTTATACCCTGTTATATGCCACTCTGCCCCCCAGAAATGCCTCTTGACCCCCTATTTGCCACTCTGTCCCCCAGATATGCCTTATACCCCTATATGTCACTCTGCCTCCCAGATATGCCTTTTAACCCCCTATATGCCACTCTGCCTCCCTGATATTCCTTTTAACCCCCTCTATGCCGCTCTGCCTCCAGAAAGCCCTTATACCCCCCATATGCCACTCTTACCCTCCCCCAACTTACCAGTGCTTCCTTAGACTTGTCACCCGTGATTCAGATTCCTTGGAGTCTAGTGGGGCAGCCAGAGGACGTCTGCGCAATGCGCACAGACAACCTCCACTGCTGCTGCCAGCTCTTCCGCCGTGGCTTCGATGAATGAGCACTGGAAGGTCATGTGATGCCGTCACTCCTTCATAGAAGCCCCGGCAGAAGTGCCGGCAGCAGCGGAGGTTGTCTGCCCGCATCACACAGACATCCACCGGCTGCCAGAGAGGAAGATCCAGGTCCCCTGCAGCACTGCAGGGGATCTGGATCTTAGTCTTGTAGTTAGACCTTTTTTTGAGGTCTGATTAAAAGACGACCTTGAATATAAGACAATGGTTTCATTGTAATATAAAGCGATACATACTGGTTTGAAAAAGTAATCTATGTTTCCATATTATATACGCTTTTAATGTATCTACCAGTGTGTAGCTGTGAGATTTCAATTTTCTGAGAAACTGTTGTTATATAAATGGAACAGTCTTCCATCAAAATTGGTCGAGGTTAATGAAGTAAGATCATTTCAAAAATGCATGGGATAGACATAATGCTATCATGAATTTAAGAGAAAATCAAGGACGGATTATGGTTTGAAAGTTTACATTAAAAAAAATGGGCAGACTAGATGGGCCGAATGGTACTGATCTGCCATCAAATTTGAGGAGTAAATATAGCAACATTTAGTTTGAAGATCCTATGTTCCTAAATATATTAAAATAATAGATGTCAATGAACAATTGCACATCATGCTTATGTATTTTGAGAAGTTCAATTTATTTTAATTCCAGAAATAAAATGGTTTTCAGACAAATATTTCACTTTATTTCATTTTTTCTAGCACACACAAATTGATTGAAATTCAATTAGAATTAAAATTGATGGAAGAATGGAACATATTACGTGTTTGTTTGAAGAATTGTCATAATCTGGAAACATTCTTATTTCAACTATTTACACAATCTCTTGCATGTGACATTTTAGAAAAGTAATAGAAGCAATATTTAAAAACAAATTGTGCTAGGAAAAACAGGATGCCATTAATTGTTTTAAATGGAACAACTGCTAATAAGTTTGTATTCCACAATTTATTCATATTTAACTGAAAAACTATTTTCCGCAAGATAATACTGAAAGAAAAAATACCTTCTCAAAATGAGCTATAACGCAAAGGCCTTCAATATTTTATTTATTGTTTGCACATTATGTCACTTGCTAATCTGGAGAGTAAAGGGGCTATTGCCCCTAGGCCAGTCCAAATTCTTCATACACGGCTGGTCCAACCTTCTTGCCGAGGGGTTGATTCCAGTGAAATTACGTAACACAATTTAATGTGACCCTGCAATAGTAGGGCGCCAGCTTGCACAGTATGTAAGCAGTTATAAAGACAGGTTTATAGATGTTCTATGCATGAACATTTACCCAAGCTAGGTTAAAATGGCCCTAGTGTGTTTGGGAAAGGGTAGGGCTACCATCAAGCATTTCCTGCAACATTTGTAAAAATGTGGCACTCTAGACATGTGCTTAGTATAAATAACTGGAATGTGATGGGAGGTCCTGTACCCCGACTGGGTACACCTGCCGAAAGTTGCTTCCTTCCCAAGACTTTGGTGATTAACACTCTCAGTGCTTGACAGAACTAGCGATAGAGAGATGAAGCAGGACTTGTCGGAATGGAGCCGTGCTGACGCTGTAGCTGAGCGAAATCTAGCTGATGCAGCGCATGCACTGTCCTGACAAGGACAGTAAGTGATTATAGCAGCCCACCCCAAGCATCAGACAGAACTCATGTTGAAGTGAAAAACAAAGAACACTTTATTGTGAAAACACACGGCCTTATATCCAAACACTATCAGATTATGAGATAATCCCATCACCACAAACAATACCCCACCAAGACAATACCCCATCCCAAGAGTGCTCCCTCTGCCAACCACCCCTCGCCTGAGCCCCACCACCACTGGTATATTTGTGCAAAAGTACGCACAATTTACCATTGTGACCAACATTACGTTCTTGCTTATTACTTTTAACCCTAAATATCTTGGGGCCAGGGGCATACAATCGCCTCACTAACTTCCTCTCCTCTAATTCCCTCCTTGACCCTCTACAGTCTGGTTTCAAACCCCTTCACTCTACTGAAACAGCTCTAACCAAAGTCTCCAATGACTTGCTCTCTGCCAAAGCTAAAGGTCACTACTCTATTCTAATACTACTGGATCTCTCTGCTGCTTTCGATACTGTTGATCACCACCTTCTTCTTGACTCACTTGCTTCTATGGGCATTCGAGATACAGCTCTCTCCTGGATCTCCTCATATCTGTCTAACCGTTCCTTCTCTGTCAACTTCTCAGGCAACACATCATCACCCCTTCCACTTTCGGTTGGTGTCCCCCAAGGTTCAGTCCTTGGCCCTCTGCTGTTCTCTCTTTATACTTCCTCTCTTGGCAAACTAATCAACTCATTTGGCCTCCAGTATCATCTATATGCAGATGATACCCAAATCTACCTATCTTCTCCTGATCTCTCTCCATCTCTCATGTCCCGGATCACCAGCTGCTTGTCTGCTATTTCTTCATGGATGTCACAACACTACCTGAAACTTAATCTTTCTAAAACGGAACTCATTATCTTCCCTCCCTCCATCTCCACTCCACTACCTGAATTCTCTATCACCATTAACAACACAACTATCTCTCCTACTAACCAGGCCCGATGCCTTGGGGTCATCCTTGACTCAAACCTCTCCTTCATCCCTCACATTCAGTCCCTCGCCAAATCCTGCCGCCTGCACCTAAAAAACATCTCTTGTATCCGCCCATTCCTCACCCAAGAATCCACAAAAACTCTGGTTCATTCCCTTATCATTTCCCGTCTTGACTACTGCAACACTCTTCTGGTTGGCATTCCACTGTCTCGACTCTCTCCTCTACAGTCTATCCTAAATGCCGCTGCTAGGCTCATCTTCCTTGCACGTTGCTCCTCTTCTGCTTCCCCCCTCTGTGAAACCCTCCACTGGCTCCCGATTACCTTTAGAATTAAATTTAAGATCCTGGTACTGACATATAAGGCCATCCACAATACTGCTCCTCCGTACATTTCCGACCTCATTAGCAAATACTCTCCTACTCGATCCCTACGTTCCTCCAATGGGCTAAGGCTCTCCACCTCACTCGTCACCTCTTCCTTTTCCCGTCTACAAGATTTCACTCGAGCTGCCCCATATCTCTGGAATCTGCTCCCAAGGAACCTTCAGAATTCACCCTCCCTCCAGACATTCAAGAAACATCTAAAAACCCACTTCTTCAGAGAAGCCTCACCATCTTAGCTGCTAGAACATCCTTGTCATTGATACTCCCACCACAATACCTCTCACCCTTTCTCAATGCCTTATGTTTATCACCCCATTTTCCCTCTAGATTGTAAGCTTGCGAGCAGGGCTCTCTCCACCAAATGTATCGGTTTGTCTTAGTCTGTCAATTCTTGTCTTGTCATATCCCTTGAATTTATGTATTGTATTAAGCGCTGCGTAAACTGTTGGCGCTATATAAATAAAAGATAATAATAATAATAAAAAAAGTAATAAGCAAGAACGTAATGTTGGTCACAATAGTAAATGCACCATTACTGTTTTTTTCATGGAACACCAGGGCTGTTGATGCAACTGGATACAAATGATAGACAGAATTGTCACATGTTATATTTATAAAAAATATAGTTCAGCAGACAAATGTAACATTCAGGTTGCTGGAGACATAAAAAAGTTATGAAATAGTGAAACAATAAGTATGGAGGGGGGCAAGGCCATACTGGGGATGACTAAGTGGCCCTGGCATTTTAAGAACAGAAGCCATGAGTAAATTGTTGGTGCTCTATAGATAAACGCTAATAATAAATAATAATATGATATTGTGTTAAATATTTACAGATAACATTGTTAAGAGTTATAACTGACTTTTTGGGTGAGGTTATATTAAACATTCTAGTCCTACCTGAGTGGAAAATAGCATCTAAAGATACTAAAAAAAATCCATAAGCAGCACAGCTCAATAAGAAATGCATATTTTATTTTGAAGAAAATAAGATTAAAGGAGTAAAGGATTGATTAAGAGCAACGGCCACAAAGTGAGACTGGTAAAAAGGAAGGAGAATTTTCAACATTCATTGTATACAACGTCATATAATATTTTATATATATATATATTTTAAAAAAAGTTCTAAAGTTATTAGCAAATAATTGATATATTATTGACCAAGGTAAATGGTAAGGGAAATTATATACAGATTTATTTTTCCACATTTTGAGGAATGATCCTTCCTTGCTATATCAGTTTTGTCATGCTCTACTTTCCCGAGATATATTATATGGGTTAATTTCCAGCAAGCAGTAGACAGCTTGAAAAAAATACAGATTTTATTACGAGTGCTCTGTTCATCCGTTCAATTAGATAAATGTGTTATACAGGAGAAGTCACATCTTCTACTTTTGACCTGATATATGTTTGCATAATATTTTCATATTAAAAAATGAGAATTATTTGTTTAATCCTACAAACAATAACTGTAACGTATAACTTTGGCACTATTTATTTCAAAGCGATACAAAAATGGCTTATGGCGGTACCCTTGTGTTCAGACCTGATCTGGGAAAATGCCAACAGGTACCTGACAATTCCTACAGTTTATCTCCATCTTTTTGTGTAGCCGGTGCCCTCTTATCATGCCAGTGGCTACATGCTAAAAAAGTAGCATGTGGCCATGTATGTTCAGGAGGCTGTCTCACACTTGCGATTTATCAATCGTTACCAGGGCTGTCAGTCGGTCCAAAATACTGGAATGTTTATGTTCTCTCTCACTATTCCTGTGAAAAGCTAATTGAATAGAGACATGAGTTAACAGGGTATACTTACCAAATCGTGAGTTGAAACACTACATTTCACTGCCTAAAGGGACAATAAACCTCATCAGAGAGGGCATAAATTGGCCATGCATAATGTATGGTGAAATCAGTAACCTGAGAAGCCACTAATTTAACTAGGCCATTATTTACGGTCAAGGTAGCCTTTCTTGCTGGAAAAATTGAGAGACGATGGCCTCACATAAAGCATAGTTACACTGGTAAGATCAAATGTTTCTTCTGCCATTTCATGTGTGTTCAGGAAAACACTGAGTTCTCAATATAATTAAAATTACTGCTGGCTTTGTTAGTTCTAAAGATGTGCTCCAAACGGCCTAGCAAAATTCATCCTTTCGAGAACGGTGTGTCAGTATCAAGTGGTCATCTTGTGAAGCCAACAGTACCTTTCATGTACGAGGCCCTAATCAAAGAGTACAATGCGGGAATGGGTCTGAAACACCTAATTAAATCAGCTGACTTGGTAAAAGACGTTTTAATGCCACACGAAATTAAGGTTTTCTCTGCCGTTTGAGATTTACCGTCTCGTTCAATAATGTATGTTTCTAAAATCTTTCCTTGTGCCCGAGTTGTGCCTCAGACATCATCTTGTTCTTAAGCATTTGTGCAAATGATTGCTGTGATTTTAAGATAATTCAGTTTTTATCGCTTCTGGTTTTACTTTTTTTGTTGTGTTTAACCTATTGAGTACAATGCATTGTGAGCACGTACATGTACGTGCTTTGTCGTGAAGTGGTTAATTTGAGACAACTGTGACGTAGTCCTATATATATGTATCTATATAAATATTTTTGATTCTTTATCTTTCCTACTCATTTATATGTATATATATCTGCACTTGGTTTCTCCAGTTTGACCTTGTTTACTGGAAGTAGTATGCATTTTTTGGTTGACAGAAATTTCTGTGCCTAATGGGGACTAAAGCCTTTAAGGGTCATGTTTTTGCCCTCTGGGCACGTCCATAATAGACAGAGGACATTTGCATTTGTTCTCATACACCCAAGAAACACCTCGGGGCACATCAATCTAGACAGAGAACATTTGCATTTATTTATCATACACCTAAGAACTACCCAACAACACAGCGGCTAAATTAGTGGTATACTTGCGTTTTACCAATAAATGCAGAATCTTGTGGGTTTTCGTTTGCAGACAGTAGTAGGAAATGTTTTTCTTACCTCATTTCTCTTTTACAAAATAAGCTAAATTTTACGGTATGTAGTGGAAATTGAACTTGGCAGGCATACCATTACATTGCACAAAATGACATGACACAGACAATTTAACACAGGGAAAGTGGCTGTTCAGCAATGTGAAATCTTTAAAAGGTGCAGTTCCTCCCAAAAGCTTATAGAGAAAGTCAGTGGGACATGAATTGTTTATAGTGATAGCTTTTTATTATTCTTATAAAATCAGGCAACTTTTAACATATCCTGCTTATAAATCAATCTATAAACGTAGCTTTTAGTGCTATATATATATATATATATATATATATATATATATATATATATATATATATATATTGTAATAATTCCTGAGTTTGTGATGATCCTAAAGTTGTGGCACACTACTTTAATTCAGATTAGTCCTAGCCTTTTTTAGAATGTTCTTTGTGGAATTTTAAATTGAGCACATAGGGCGCTCAGAGAATTTCAGGCCATTTCTTTCAGGTGTCGGCTTGTTGTAAAAAAAATGCAGTTGAAAGTCTCAGTGGCTGGATGGAAACAGCTCCATACCAATTCATATGAGTTTTTCTTAACTGGACAATGTTGCCTTTAAATAATGGGTATTTAACATGTTTTACCTTGATAGCACAGTTAAAATCTACAATATTTAAGCAAACTTAACTTTTCATTCATTCGTTTTGTCTTTTAGGTAAAGGAGAACATGGCAAACCATATCCTCTTACTGAAGTAGATCAAGATGATACTGTTTATAGAGAAAATGGTTTCAATATATTTGTCAGCAATAGCATTGCTTTGGAGAGATCCTTGCCTGACATCCGACATCCTAAGTAAGTAGACTTTATTATTAAAACATCTCTTAGCTCTAAAATATTATGAGACATGTTAAGGGTCCAAGTTATTTAGGTGAATTTAATGTGATATATATATATATATATATATATATATATATATATATATACATACATATATTTTATATATTCTATATGTTTACAGTAAATGAAGTAGTTTGGGATAATCTTAATATCCAGTCACTTACTGCTTTTACTATACTTTTACACTCATTTACAAAATAAAGACATTCTTTCAACAGAATGATGGCAGCAATAATCCAAGAGTAGGAATAAATGTGTATGATTATTATCATATATTTGAACCTTACAAAAAAGGTTTGAGAATAACTCACCAATGGCGGACAGCAGCTTAATACATACCTGCTTGAGAGCATCTAAAATTCCAGCACTTTTGTGCCATTACGGAGGAAAAATCTCCACCTACATATCAGTCTAATCTTGCTACAAGGGCAGTCCAGAACCAAAATGTGAGGCAAATTTCCTCTGCGCAAGGGAACCAACAACCGCAGACGTACATTTCAGCCTTCTTTTGACTTGTCGATGGGAATCAGTTGGTATTCTTCTAGGTAAGGAATGTCTGTACTCCTCTTTACATCTGGGTTTGCCCCGAAAAGGTCCCCGAAGTTCAAAGTACCATATAAAAAAAAGTTTGACATCAACTCACCGAGGATGATAGGAAGGTTAATTTCAAACCATTTATGATATATTTGAACCTCAACTACTACATAATTATTGTTTAAACATCCAATGTATAGTCAAGTAGGAATACCTATTTAGAACATATTACCGTATTTGCTCGATTATAAGACGACCCTGATTATAAGACGACCCCCCAAAATCTGAATATTAACTTAGGAAAAAAAGAAAAAGCCTGAATATAAGACAACCCCAAAGGAAAAAAGTTTTACCAGTAAATGTTAATTCATGTAAACTATTTTTTTAATAAAAGCTATGATTGAGAAAAATATTTTTTTTGTTTTTATTTCTTGTATTTTCCAACCCTATTTTTCTAACTGTCCCCCAGTTACACACATCTGCCCCCAGGCTTGCCAGGCTTGCCACTCCAATATGGCACTGTGGCCCATGATATGCCTTTTAACCCTCTATATGCCACTGTGCCCCATGGTATGCCTTTGGACCCCCTATGTGCCACTCTGCCTCCAGAAATGCCTTATGCCCCTATATCCCATTCTGGCATTTAGGGGGTTAAAATGCATATTATGGGGCAGAGTGGCATATAGGGAGGTATAAGGCATTTCAGGAGGCAGAGTGGCATTAAGGGAGTTAAAAGGCATTGTAAAGAGCACTCTGCCTCCAGAAATGCCTTATACCCCTATATGCCACTGGCATTTAGGGGGTTAAAAGGCATATTATGGGGCATAGTGCCATATAGGGAGGTATAAGGCATTTCAGGAGGCAGAGTGCTCTATTAAATGCCCCCTTAACGCCACTCCAGAAATGCCCTATGCCCCCATTTAACACACACCCTACACCCCCATTTAACTAACACACACACACACACTCTCTCTCTCAGCCCTCTCTTACCGGTGCTTCCAGCCGGGGCAGCGGGTTGACGTCGCCTTCCGCTGCAGCCGGAAGGAGGTGCAGTTGGCAGCGGGGGTTTGTATGCGTCCGTCGCGTATACTTTCCCCGGCTGTCAGAGATCAGAGTTCCCCGCACCGGTGCGGGAAGCTCTGATCTTTGACAGTCGGGGAAGGTCTACGCGACGGACGCAGACAACCCCCGCTGCTAGCCACACCTCCTTCTGGCTGCAGCGGACGTTGTCTACGCGCATCGCGTAGACGTCAACCCGCTGCCCCGGCAACACAGCAGGAAGCACCGGTAAGTGTGTGTATGATGGGGGGGGTGAGACAGGAGGATCCAGGTCCCCTGCAGCGGTGCGGGGGATCTGGATCTCAGTCTCCTAATCAGACCTCTATTTGAGGTCTGATTAGAAGACGACCCCGATTAGAAGACGAGGGGTATTTTTCAGAGCATTTGCTCTGAAAAAAACCTCGTCTTATAATCGAGCAAATACGGTATATATTATGAGAAAAAAAGCCTTATCTCTGATTTTGGGGCCTACAAAACTGCACTTTTTATCTGGGTCACTCCATGTTTCATTCCAGTGGTTAGGCCACATAATTACTAAAGAAGACTGAACACATGTTTGAAAACTGGATTCTCTATAAAAGGAAATGTATAATAAAATCTCAATACCATCAATGTTCCATATTAAACTTACAATTTTACTGTATTATTACTTATGTTAAATTAGCGTGTAGTAAAAATAGGTCTGGATTTCCTGGAATTAAACTTAATGAGGAGGGCTGTGTGTATGAATATGATCAGTTAAGCTAATAGATCTAAGTCAATTTTATAATTTTACAAAAGCAAGGAAAACCTGAATTGTGAAGTTATTTTTATTTTTTATTATTATATTACCCATTACCTGAAATCGGATTTAATTTAATTTACATTACTGTTTCAAAATTAAGTTAAAATAATTAAAATTGATAAAATAAATGTAGTCAGTGTAATTTACAAAGGGAGGTAATCATTTGCTATTCAAAATGGCTGCTTGAGACATTAGCTGTCCTCCGAACATCCTGTTTTTGACACATTAGGTGGGCTCGTAGCCAGTATGGGAAAATAAATCAAAGCTGTCAGGTTTGGTCTGGGCAGCATTTTTCCCAGGTTCTGCTTGAAAAATAGAAGCAACTTTGCCAACAGACTCCAACTAACCCAATGACCCAAAGGAGGGGTCACTGTCCCACAAATTGGAGACAAATTTTATAATATACTTTTATAATATACAAATACAGGAAAACTTCTTCAGCTACACTGTCAGGTTTACAGAGATTATAGTAGATTAGAGCAGTTTGTAGGGCAACATCCACAGGGTCGATGACTGCCAACATTTTGGAGGACAAGATGCCTGATATGCTAAAAGTACAACTACCTACCCGAGCCTTGCAATTATGGGAATTGCAGAGGCCTGTTGAAGATCTCAATAATTGCGGATGACGTAATAATTTAAAGGTCCATTGACAGACAGTCAGGCAATGTGTATGGGGTCATAGATTAAGGACCCTTGCCAAAGGCTTCAGAAACAGATAAAAATAGCTCCCAAATAATGTATAAAACACAGTGTAAGTGAAAATAATCATGGACAAAACACATAATACAGGCAATGTATTCAATGATATCTGAATGATGACAGCACAATTAATAAATAATGACTACAAGGAGATGAGAGGGTAAATAAAGGCTCCAGGCACTCAAGAGTTCCAGTGTCAGGCAGATTTATTGAGACAAAAAAACAACGTTTCGACCTCACAATGAGGTCTTTTTCAAGTACAAGGAGACGAGAACCGAACAACATTGCCATTTCAAAGATATATTTCCTGTAACATCAAAACACAGTGTTACAGATGCAGTTCAAGTGAATAGCACCTTAGGGCACCTAAGGTAGAAAGACCTGTGGATATGAACAGATTCACTTGGCATTATCTGTATTTTATCTACCCTGTTGGATACCATGATCTGTCGTAGTTTCCCATGCTTTCGACCATTATATCAATGGGACATCTTGAATTAACTTGATGAGTGCCAGTACTGCCAGTCTTCCCTATATGGGCTTTGTCTTGAGCCCATTCATGAAGACACTGAGAGCATGCTTATATGTAGTGCATACAGACATACATCCTACAGGGCTTTGTACATTTCATAATATAGAGTTCTTCATATAGTTCTCTGCTCCTAGGTACATCTAGAGTCAATGCCTACAAGAGACTATTTCATCAAATTTACATTTATCTATGTCCCCAGAGTAACCTTCCTTGTTGGAGACAGAGAAGTTCAATATACTTGCAGTTAACGTTTCTATTATTTTGTGGAAATGCCACAAATCTTACCTGTAATCGAGCAAGAGAATGAGTATGTGTGTGTTTTACCACCTTCTTTACACATAGAAACATTGAATTTGAAAGCACAAAACAATATTGGCCTATCTAATCTGTGTCAGGCCTTCCAGTCTCCCAGTAAACCCACAAAGTTGCAATACTGCAATGTTGGTTTCTTAATAATGTCTCAATATTCTGCCATAAGTTTACTTGCAATTGACGTGCCTGCATATACTGTGTATGGTTTGATATAGGAACAATGATGTTTTGGACTGAAGCCTCATTGTTCAAGTATACTGTTTATGCATTTTTTTGTTATTGGTTTAAGGGATATTTAGTTTTTCTTCCTAGAATGTCTACATTTCGCTAAGAGAGTCAATAAATCTGTAATTATACACGTATGTATTATGGTGAGGTATAAATTGTGATGTTCCAGTGCTATCATGTTAAAGCTAATCCTTAAGAAATAGTATTAATCAAAGGTGTGATGTACTGGATAACCAATTGGTTCAGGCAAACTATCATCATTAATATATCAGTACAACTGGCCTTACCAACCGTCATGGTTTTCTTCAGTTCTAGGAAAATTAGAGCAGATTATCCATGGTACCTAAATAGGCTTTTTTTGTACAAAAAAACAGACTTCCTAGAATTAAATATTGAATAACCTAAATATTTGGAAATATAGAGGCAAATATAGCTTTCCACTGAAAGTGTAGTCAGATTAAAGCTTTTTGTTAGGACCTACCTGGTCCTGATGTTTTTGGAAGCTGGAATCCAATGCAGTGCCCACTAGCACTGCCCACTAGCAAAAAGGACAGGAGAACACATACATTAGAGGCATGTGGCCCCCTAATGAGTCTTTTCTACTCACGCATGCACGATGCACGTGCTAGGGCTCCTGCAGGCTGCACAAACGGACATGTCTTCTAGTAGCTCATCTGCTGCTTAGGTAAATTGGTGTCTTGATGTTTTTTTTTTGTTTCTATGGCAACAACCTATTAGTGCCTGCTTTTGTCTCACCTAACTATTAAGTCTAAATTGAAAAAAAATATGAACTAAGCAAGATTTGAAAAGATAAAAGAAATATTTCTAGGATATTCAACATTATTAGAAATTATGTTCTTAATGCTTCATTTACCTGCAAATATAAATTCAGTAGAGTGGGTAGCGTCTTTTGTAGCTTTTGAAGGCATTTGTATGTTAGTATGGGCACCAGGTGGTTGACAAGAAGGCATTGTATATAATATCACACACCAGGATAAGAAAGGCCAGCTTTCAAATTACTGCTAGGCAGGGATGCTATTTTATAGAATAGAGGGTCATATAATCCTGAAAGTATTGTTCCTACTTACCGCACAGTCTTCTCATAAATCTTTACGAGGAGGAGATAAGGAAATAGGAAGGCATCTGCTTTTATGCCTGCACTTTACATCTGAGAGAGGTTGCAGAAGAGCCAAAAAGATTCAGTCAGTCATATGTCAATGGATGTTTTTTTTTTTCTCCTATAGAGTGATCCATCAGAGAATACTGTTCACAAAGCTGTGCACTGGCAGCATTTATAAATTCACAGAACTAGAGAAGACAACAAAACTTACAGGTCTCATTGTGCAGAAATACTGTCAGTGTCAAAAATGTTAGATCAAACACAATACAGTTTCGTCTTGAATGGCATAATATTTTCTGCCTTTAAAGTTATAGCAGGATCTATTTTTGACAAACAATCTCAGTAGTCTGGTGGAAGGTCCTGATTCATCTGTTCCATAAACTTTTTGTAAGTTATGAAAAAAAAAAGAAACATCATGCCCAAGTATCAATCTTTAATTAAGTCAAATAAAGCCTATTTACATTTTCTTACATGAAGACTTTAGTCACGGTCCCCAAAAATAGATAGCAGCAGCAGCTTCTTAGATGTCTTTGTAGTTTTTTTTTTACTGAACAATATTATACATAATTATAAACAGATACTTAATAGAAAATCTATGGGAAACATAGAGTACAAAAAAACAACTTGAGCCCTGATATTTCACCAGTAATGAATGATAATGTAGAGGAGTCACTATATCCTCAAGTGGTCTGTGAAGGGTTAACTCAGCTGAAGTTGCATGCTCTTGCATTCTAACACCTGCAAAGCAATTCATATATTCACTAGTATACAGGTTTATTGTGAGTAGATGCAAGTCTATACCTTTGAGTCCCTATGTTTGCTCATAGAAAGGTGCTAGGTGCTATCGCAAAAAAAAATCAACCCCAAAACATTCTTCTGATATTTCAGTTGCTGGTAGAGAAGAACGATGCTTAGTCTTTTGGTGTGATGAGATTAATATTACCCAAACTTGTTTAGTATTGAATGGTAACTCTCAGTGCAAGCTGAACCTGGTGGCTGTTATCCATGGCAGTAAGCAGTCACAGAGAATTGGAGGTAGACTAATCTAAGTCAGAGTATCAACCAAGTGTCTCCTTTCTAATACACTTGACATCTTTTTGTTTTTATAGCAATGCCGGGGCTAACATGTGGCAATGACAATAATAGTGGTAGCAACATTCCAATTGTTCCTAAATATTACACATAAAATTGAGAAGATTGAGGAGAACACTGCCCTGTTGGATTTTGTTACAGCCCATGATGTTAAACAAGCACTTACAAAAGTTGTTCAACTGAAATGGTTTTCAGCTTGTCCAAACGTTGGGTGGTCATCAAAGGAGTTGTAGTTCAACAGTAGCTGGAGGTCAGGTTTTAAAGGTGTAAAACCTGTAATCTCAGAGAGTTGTCCAAGCAACATATATTGTTTATTAAGTTGTAAAGGTGGTACTTATAAAAACAGAAATGTTAATTTCCAGTACTGGATCCTCACTATAAAGAATACTCAGTTAAGTCATGTGAGGTTTCTGTGTTTGCTTTGGTAGTATGTTCAAGGCTTTAGACCTTAAACTACAGATACTCTACTTAAAAAGGCTTTTTTTGCACCCTACTATGACAATTTAGCAGTTCAACTCTCACATTCACTTCACATAAAATGAATCATCAGGAGGTGTGATCAATAGCAATAAATCATAGTGTCGGAAGAAAAATAACAACATTCTTTGTCCTGCAGATTCTGATAGTAGAAGTCAGGTTTGACAATTCATATTACTAGAGATGATGTTAATTATGTTTGCTATACAAAATTATCAATGTGCATTTAGAACCTATGTACATAAAGACAGTCAAGTCCTAGCTTTTTTGTTGATTTTCATTTTTCAACAATTTAAAATTGTGTTTAGTGCATCCACACAAATTTTTCGAGCTGTCCCTTACATTGGTCCCGGTAGGTCTTTGGGACCCTTCCAGCACTTTAAGGCATGTTATTTGGAACTGTTCGGGATAGATTAGTAGAGAAAGAGAAGTGTTTCTGCACCCCTCTTTCTCTGTGAATCTATCCCTTCCTCAAAAAGGCAGAGCCACGGGGACAGCCTCTCCCCCATTCCCCCAAGCGATGGAAAGTTTGTGCCTGGAAGTCCTTTTGCGGAAGTGCCAGGTTCACGGAGAAGCAGACAAACAAAGAAGACACGGGGAGATGCGGATGAAGAAAGAAGGAAGACCAAGAAGAGTCAAGAAAAGAAGAGGAAAATTAAACAGGTTATGATATAATGGATGTGGGCATGGTTTTAGTGGAGAGGGGCATTTCCTTGGACCCAGGCAGCAGAAAGTAAATTATAATATATTATATATTTCTTTTAAGGTAAAAATGTCTTTCATTTGAAACTATATTTATTCATGTAGATAATATTTATTACCACAAAAATATAAAAAAAGTGAGCAAAATTGAAAAAAGTTATTGTTAATAACTAGTACAGTTATTACCACATATATAGGGTTTGTTATGCTAATGTGCTTCCTTGATACATTATTTATTTATGAGTAATACTTTTGGGTTAGGGCAGTAAATGTGTGTTTTTTTTTTACTTTATATCCCAAGTAGGAAGGGTACACTGCACCAATTGTATTATATATTTTACAAACAAACCATTTTAACTTGTCACCAAATTGGTAGCCTGGACTGGCTAACTGAATTTATTACTTAAAAATTATGAAATGCGCTTCTTGAGAGTACTGACATAGGTAGACCCTAGCTGTATTAGACAGGGTTTAGTTTGTGAATAAGATATACAGAGGCAGGTTGCAGATTGCGAATAGATACACAGAAGGAGTTACACTGTTGAACAGGAGTCTGCACCTGAGGTTATAGAGTCTGTTGCTGCAGCGCTGCAGGACTAATTAGCAACCGCTAGAGATACAGTTAAACCTTGTCCAGATGGTGGTTAAGGAGGGACACATTCATTTTTGTATTGTATTGTTTCTCTATTTTAGTTTTATCTTAATAAATATTACGTTTTATCAGATATGGTTCTTTCTTTTCAAACAGTTTATCAGCTACTAGGGTTTTAGTGGCCAATAATCCTATCTCTTAGCAGAGCCATTATTTGTGTTTTGCTCTATTGAGATTTTAGTCGGAGTGATTCCGTGCCTCTGAAAAGTGTTTTCTTTGCACCATCGACTGGCTTCAAGCAGCCAGTTGATGGTGCAGAATTTTAGAAAAGGGAGGACGTTTTGTACTGCAGCTTCTCCTAAAGGTAATTTCATTTTATTGTCCCACAGGTTTAATGAATACAAAAGTGATTACAAAATAGATTATTATGCATTTGTTGTTTAGGAGTCTTGCTGGGACACTGGAAATGTGGAAAATGTGTCAAATGTTTGGTGGTTAATACGCCTTATAAATTATCATTCGGAAGGGGTCAACCGGCTGATAAAATATGCACTTGTGTGATCTGTAATTTGGTTTATTGTAGTGTGCTTCAAAAATACACATAATTGTTTATTGGAATATGTAAATGGCTTCTTAAAATAATGCATAAAGGTTACCTTTTTCTGCCCTTCTCCCACAACAATTAAGTGCAAATCTCAGTTGTCTTCAAGGGACTGTAATGCACTATGGTACAGCCACAAAATACATGGAAAAATATCTCTGAAGTCTCATATTCATGTTCTCATCATACTAACATCACCTTCCTCCCTTCTTTATTTCTTCTCTTTTTTCTTTTGATTTAACTTTCTTTCTTTGCATTATATCCATCTCTCTTTTTTATTATTTCCTTCTTTCTTAGCTTCTTTCAGGGTAGGAGAGAGGAGGATGGGTCAGTGCAGAGGAGCACTGAACAGGACAGGTCAGAGTAATGGGGGGTAGGTTTGGGCAGATCAGAGGCTGGCAGAGGAGGCAGGAAGTGGTGGTAAAAGTAGTGAGGGCAGAAAGGGGCTGGGAAGAAAGGAGTGTGAAATGGAGTGGCTGGGTAGAGGCCACACGGAGCAGTGG
The DNA here is from genome assembly GCF_027358695.1 of Spea bombifrons. NCBI lineage: Eukaryota > Metazoa > Chordata > Amphibia > Anura > Pelobatidae > Spea > Spea bombifrons. The sequence goes on along the minus strand of NC_071087.1, from coordinate 30,186,530 downwards.
GCAGCAGGGAGACAGACAAGGCAACATAAGATAACTGTCCTTGTCGGGATTAAAGTGCTAGATGAGACCAATGAACAGCATGTGCACATTGATTGGACCTTACTTTAACCTCCAACCTGTGTGACAATTTTCACTGTAACTGGGCTATTATATATATATCAGACAAGAGGGCAGGCTTTATATATTTCATATATTTAACCTTTAACCCCAGGAAGAGGGTGATGAACGTTTTCTCCCCAACCTAATCGCCAGTGCACCTTTTTTTCTAAAAAGAAAAACATTTTGTGAGTATTTCAAACGGCAAGTTGCTGTTGTTAATAGGCTTAGAAAGTTAAAAACAGGAATACATTATGTCTGCACTTACTCCCTATTTTATGGGCAGCAGCAAGACATGAAAAATAGCCAAAGCACTCAAAACCAAACTTAAAGATTCATACTTTCAACAAACATGAAGCTTTAGTACTGTATTTTGGCCAAGGCACTGTTGTATATAAACCCATTATTAGGGCTTTTATGTCTATAGAAAACTGTGATAGGCTCACACCCAGCAGATATTCTCAGCTATAAAAGATGGACATCAGGGGAGGGAAGAAAGGCAGAGGTATTTTGGTCCCAAAGAGAGGCTATCGCTCCTCAACTGGGACAATTGGTACGTATGTTCAAAAGGAATTTATTTATGGTACAGGATTTGTTTAGGTATTTGCTGATCTTTGACCTATATAGAATTTTTGATGATATATTATAAGTCACTAGCTTCTTTACTGGTTACTCCAAATGTATCATTAGGCCAGATTTGCTCCATTGTATGTTTATTTTAATATGGTCCATTGATAATTATACACTTTTCTCCTTGACATATGTTAATAAGATATGCAATAAATCTAAATAAAGATCAGTACTTTTTAAATATACACATACCATATATAAAATCAAATCTGCATAACAGATGGGTATTGTTTAGTGGCGCCAAATCCCAAGACAATCCTAGCTAATAAAGCTTTTAACGACACGTAATGAATTGCAGATGCAGACAAGTCCCCCCCAGACAAGTTCTGCATCATGTAGAGCAGCGGTTCTCAACCTGTGGGTTGCGACCCCTTTGGGGTCTTTCACAGGGGTTGCCTAAGACCATCAGAAAACACATATTTCACAATATATAATTACATAATTTTATGGTTGGGGGTCACCACAACATGAGGAACTGTATTAAAGGGTCGCAGCATTAGGAAGGTTGAGAACCACTGATGTAGAGAGAAGTGGAATGCAGTCATTTGGGTTTTCTTCTTAACACCCCTTCTGTGATGTCAGAGATGGGAAGACTGAGCAGTGAAGACAGACAGAATTAAGAAGCCCCCTGAAATGTTTTCAACAAGAACATACAGCAAAATGGAGTGTTATTTTAAAAAAGAATGCATTTATTTAAGATGCCTACCACAGAAAGTTGGGAAATAATGTGGAACAGCACCTTTAATAGATACCTAACATTTGCATCCCATCATTAAACCTCTCTCTCCTGAGCCAACAAAGATAGGCAAGTAGGAGTAGGTGTTGGGCACCTTGGAAAAAATCCTACGGACTCCCAAGATTGTGTAGTAATAATGGGTCTGGATTATGCTCTCTGCTCTACTCTGTACTGACCTGGTGCATCAAGCCTCAGTGTTTTAAATGTTTTTAATTTATCTAGGCCACCTTTTTCCCATAAAGCAATTATTACATTACCAGCAGTTGGATTACTTAAGGTACACATATAATCAATAATAATGAAAAAAAAATATGACTAGTGATGACCCTACCCAGCCATTGGGATAAAACTCCTCATCAGATTACTCAGCAGATTACAAACTGCCAAACGTATATTGGCATTTTGGAGCAAAGGGTTAATGTGAGTCAATACCAGTTTTTTATATTCTTACAAATTATGTTGGTTGCATCTGTTAAACTATCTTTTAGCCAAAGGTCCATTGTGCAAATGATTTTCTATGTGCAAGCCAATATCAGAAAGGTTTTCTTACACAGGAGGTGGTTATACAGATAACACCTGCTTCACTTTACTGGTTAGAAAATTGCTTTAATAGGGTCAAAATTTGCAAGAATTAAAAAAATAGCACAATACAAGAAATGGATAAATTTGAACACTTTGCTTTTATCATAGTATTTGGAGGTAAAGCAGGTAAAAGTGTATACATAAAGGGATTGCATGCCTGTTTATGCTCCAATTAATTTGCATTGTATTATATGATAAGGCTATCATTCTGCACATCACCTTTCCGTCTCACACACTGTAACACCATATTTAAATACACATACTCAGACAAACACTGTATGCTTACACACCATACATTGTACACTTATACAGCCCAACACAGTATACTGAACCCCCCTCAAACATTCAAACAATATACATTGACATACCACACTGTACACTTACACCGCATTCACTCTAACTTTGTACACTGACACCACACACGCACACACACACACACACTCTTTCTAACCCTGTACACTTACATCCACACACACACATATGACGCACACACACCTACTCATTAACACTCTATACATTGTCACCTCCTCACGCACACATTTATTCTAACCCTGTACACTGCCATTCCCACTCTCATTGTAACACTGTACACATACACTGTCTATATACTGCATGCCTCTTGTTCCTTTGTGTGTTCACCTCACTATTGGATAGGCACAAACACACGCTACACATAACTACCTACCGTAAGCATGACTGTGAGAGTGTGTGGTGTTGTGTATGTTGAATATATTATGGAGGTTAATTTTAATTCATTTTAACCAAGACCCCATTTTGTATTTTCAATTGAAAGAAATGATAGTGTCCAGTAACATTAAAAACACCCATTGTACAGCGCTACGGAATTTGATGGCGCTATATAAAACAATAAATAATAATAAAAATGTCCACCATGAACCATGTCTGTGCTTATCCCTGCTTACAAAGGAAAAAATAAACAACGTGAAAGGAACAGAGCCCATGCCTTCTCTCATGCAATCCCTGCCCCCCATCCCATGCCTCACCCAATACCCAGTGTGATCGGGGTTAATATGAATTAAAATACCCTTGGGGCATAGAACCTATATCTGTCCCATGCCTACCACTTGCCCATTGGTATGGGGAAGGTTAAAGAGTAATTAATTATTTTGGCCTGCAGAAAAGCCCACTCTCAATCATCATCACTCCCTATATCCATTCCCTATATAAAAGTAAAAAAAAAGTAAAAAAAAAAAAAAAAAGTAAACCCAAGCCCAATGGCAAAAACGGCTGCTGGTTGTATGGAAGCGTATATATATACAACTAGTGGCCCCAGCTTGCTTCCTTCAATGACTAGAATGTAAGTAAGATCTTTAATTATAAACCATGATTTTAATTTTGTTTCAGATATTTGCAAATCTTGTAGCTTGTTTTAAAAGACCTCCTACAGGTAAATGCTGCAAAAATGAAATCCTTAATTCGAATAAAAAGTCTTCATTAAAATATAATATTAAGCTCAATGATTTTAAAATCAAAGCAGACCCCAACCTGCTTGTAGTTCTTTATTGCTTTTTGTGCCGGTTCTTAATTTTTTTAATACAAATTCAGTTATCTAGCTGAAAGTTTAATATTAGCTGCCACATTTCGATGTTTGATAAGACAGATTAAACCTTGTGTGAGATGCTTCCATTTCTTCATTTGTAAGCTAAGTTACAGTTTCATGTGCTCATAGGCAATCAAAACGTCAGTGCACATTTCAGATGGCATTCATTATTTTTTTGACAGGTGCATACCTAAAGAAATGTTCCTTATTTACATTTTCTATTTTTTTTTCCAGCTGTAAGCACAAATTCTATTTGGAAAAGCTACCAAATACCAGCATAATTATCCCATTTCATAATGAAGGATGGACATCCCTACTGAGAACGCTGCACAGTGTGATTAACAGGACGCCCGACAGCCTGATCGAAGAGATTATTTTGGTGGATGATTTCAGCGACAGAGGTAAAGTCTTAAAAGGTTAAATCAAACCTTTCTGTACTTAAAATGTTGAAATGAATCTTAGATTTGTGTGTTTAGAAATTTTAATTTTAACGAACTTTGCCAATTTTGATCATTCAGACAAAAAAGGAAGGACTCAAATTGCCGTTTGCATTTTATTGTTTGTTTCACCCTCGCTCGCTCTTACTTATGCTCTCTCACTCACTCTCATGCTTTCTCTCAATGTCTCTCTACCTTCTTTGCCAACCTCTTCTGTCTCCCTGTCCCCTTTTCTACAGCTTCATTTCTTGTCTTGCCTCTTTTTGCTTTTTTGTCTTCCTTCTTCTGTCTTCTTTCTTGGGTATGCTTCTCTATGGTATCCGCTCCGTTCACCTGGCCTGCTAGAGCACTTCTATAACAGGGGGGAGCTTTGACACACACCATAGGTACAACCTTATCCCTGATTGGAGGAATGAGCGAGAGGCAGACTCCAAGAGGCCAGAATACTGTAGTGCAGATGAGTGCAGCTCGGTCTGTATTATTCTGGCCTCTTGAAGTACTTCCACAAAAGGGCAGAGGCACGCCGTGGCCCATGGGGACAACCTTTCCCCATTCTTCCAATCGGGGGAGAGCATGTGCGCAGAGGTTCCACCCTGTTGCAGAAGCGCTCTGAGAGCCGCGGACCAAGAAAAGAAGACAGAAGAAGCCAAGAACTAGGAGAGGCAAGTCAAGACGGGACACTGAAACGATTTGGGGAGTAGGTAGGGAGACATTGAGAGAGATCATAAGAGAGTGTGAGTTAGAGTATAAGAGGTGTGAGAAAGTGAGTGAGGGTGAGTGACAAGAAAGGACAGGAAATTAAATTAGTTGTCTGAAAAAAAATCGTTTTTGGCCATGTGTGCACAGGTCTAATGTATATTAAATTGGCTTGTCGTTTAAATAATCCGTGATATGTGGCATTTCAAAAAATCAAAGCGGAAAAAAAAACCTTTAAAACGTAACCTTTAATGAACACTTTAAATAAGTTTAATAAATAAACACTTTAAATACTAAGTTTTGTTCACTCCACTTACCAAGACAATACAAGAGTTGCACTTGGTGACAATTGACGCAAGATGCCATGGCTTGGGGGTCGAAATGTTGCTACTGTTTGTGTGCAGACATTAAAACACCTCACAACCTGAAGTGCTGAGCCCTTGTCTATCTATTTGTCATTAAGGGTCTTGGCTCGTGCAGCTGTTGATTTTTTTGGTGCTGCTGGCCACTTCTACTATTGCATGCCATTAGTGAAATAATGTTTAAAAACCAAATTAAAAAAGCCCAAGGATAAGCCCTGCTCCCCTTGTTCCATATTTAATATATATATTAAATATGCTAAATAATTATACATGAATGACCTGGTTTTTAATGTAAAGCCAACCTTAGTTTCAGTTGCAGTGTATGGGTTCTGCAAGCTCTACATAGTATGTACTTTAGTAGCATATTTTATACCATAGTATCGCAACTTAATGTTTTAATTATATCCATAAAGTACAATATGATTTAATTAACTTGTCAGGGTACATGAAGGATAGAAAAAGAACTGTATAAGGAACATCATAGTTTAAAATAGTAAAGTAGATATCCAGTAAACTCTGCTGTTGTCTGGACCTTTTTCTACGGAGTTCTGATTTCTTTGTGAAATAATTTGGTTCACGAGCTAGGGAATAGGTAGTTTACTAGATTCTGTGGATCTGCCAGTCCCATGGTTGCCACATGTGTGCTGGTATCATGGGAAATGTCATTCCTCAAAGGCTGGAGACCTGCCTTCTGACTGCCTCAGTAGCTCTATTTACTACTTTGGCTTTGTAAATCTGGCAGAAGTGATTTTATATGTCATTAGACAAATACAGTTGGACAGCCTCATTAATTATTTTAAAAATGCTGATGGGGCTTATATTATACTGAGATCAGGATATTTGTTGCCAACAGTACAACAAGTGTATTGGCTAATTATGATATTGTATCACATTAAATTTAGTTTATAGCTGTATTGTTGTATATAAAAAAAAACAATATTATATTAAAATTGTTTTCACAATTTCCTTGTGGTATGTTTTTCTGCACTTTTGTGCTCATCAGAAGAAGAAAAGTTTGAGGTAATTTTAATGGAGGCTGCTGGTCAGAAGTCATATTAAAACACTTGAAGGATTCACTCTGTAATTGAAATAATAATTGAATTGTGTTGCTATAACTAAGTAAGCATTGTGATGGTGAGGTTCCTGGCAATCAAAGGATCATGTTTTTTAACCTTACATCTTTTTACTTTTACAATGTTACTAACTTGTCAGGTTTGTCCTCCAAGTGCTTTATTACACAAAGCAGTTGAGTTTAATTGGACAGTGGTGTGGAAGAATGACAAGGTTGTAATATGATCATATATTTGTCTCCTGGTTTTGAAGCACAGTAGTTTCCTTGGCTGGTCCAGGGGTTAATTGAAATGCCCTGCTGTTCCAGTGCTGTAAAACCTACACATATCTTCCTGATCTTTCAAGGACCTTGGGTGGCAGCTGATCTCAGACAGCTTGTGGTGGTTGCATTTTGTTACTTCGGCTGTTCAGGAGAGCTTTTTAATAATATAACCTTTGTGAAGTTTCAAAGAGAACTGCTTAGGTAGGAAACAACATATGAGCAAAATGATGTCACCCTTGCAAAGGAGTTATTCAGTGCAAAATTATTTATAAAACATTTACTGATTTACTTTTAAGGCTGTAGGCTAAACTTCCTAAAGTTTTGTTCAAGTACCTAGTAACACATAGTGAGAAATGCCTGCAGATACAGGTTGTGAAATATGTTTCTTCTTCTTCTTATTATTATTATTTTGATTACTATTCATATATTTTACATTAGGGAGATGCATCTTTTCAGTACAGAGGTTGTATCACTATGTTTCAGGTTAATAACCTTTTAATGGTTAATGTTTTGATCTACACAAATACCTTCATTATTGCCCTTGATGAACTCCCACTTTGCTTGTTTATATGTTTATTGGGTTTAGAATGTAACGTTTCACCATGCGCTGGCTGGACTTGTTTATACTTTGCGTTATTCATTTCATTTTCCAGCCACTAGTGGCCGCCCTTGCCACTCAGAACCACTCTGACTCATTATCAGGTCCAGCTGCAGTTGATTCCATGATCAAGACAGCCTTCATAAACCTGCCCAGCCCTGCAGTCTGGGCCTTGACAGTGACGTTTGAGGACCACATGCTTTGGTTCCTGATCTGTTCCTGCTTTGGTTCCTGATCTGTTCCTGCTTTGGTTCCTGATCTGTTCCTGCTTTGGTTCCTGATCTGTTCCTGCTTTGTTTCCTGCCGTGTTCCTGAGTTGCGGCCAGCGCCCCCTCAAAAGGCTGTGAAAGTCAAACCAAAAGATCAGAAAGAGAGTTTCTGCGAACAAGACTACCCGCTCCCAGCACGTTCCGACGGGTGTACTTAACAGCAGCAAGATATTAGCAGAACGCGCAGTCCCAAGAGGACGAGGACAGAGTTCAACCCTAAAAAAAAAAGCTGATAATGAGTCAGAGTGGTTCTGAGTGGCAAGGGCGGCCACTAGTGGCTGGAAACATGAAATGAATAACGCAAAGTATAAACAAGTCCAGCCAGCGCATGGTGAAACGTTACATACCCCCACCGCAAGGAGCAGCCTCTGGATGCTCACAGACCTGTGGTCTCACCATCTGCGGTGAGACTTCTTTCTCGCACGTATCGCTTTCTCAAACCCTTCCAGGTCTGCATGACATATCACGTTTCCATTGGAAGTCACAACGGGATCTGATGGTAGGGGTTCTGTTGTGCTGAGTTGGGCTGGATAGACTTCAGCTACTGGATACACAGATGTGAGGGTCCCGGTAAGTGCTTGTTTTGTCCTACATCCACTCCTGAAGTTACCAGGGGTTAGGTATTTGCCCTGTGCACGGATTTCCTCTGATCGGTGTTGAACAGCACCAAGACAGGGCTGGGTTGCAGGTGGAAAGGAGGAACGTTTACTGAGACTCTGTTTGTATTGTGGGCAAAAGGGTCATTTGGCTTTGAGTTGTCCCGCCACCTACAAGACCTCTTAGAACCACAGTGGTGTCTGCAGCTAAAGTGCCTTGTGCGTGTTGGCTGTGCTTATTAAATACCTTGTGATTTTGGCTTCTGACCTTGGCTTGTTTTTGACGTTCCTGTCTATCTCCTGTGTTTGACCCGGCTTGTTTTTGATTATCCTGTCCTCGCCTACTCCTGACTTCGGCTCCGTGTAACGACTACTCTTTTGCCTGCTGCTACCAGTATACTGCTCTGCTCCTGTACCCGTGGATGATACCAAGTTCCTGCGCTGCTGGTCCTCTAGCCGTGACATAGAAGCAGAGTGAGTGTAACTGCTTAGCACACACCTAGTGTTGATTTGGAGTTGTACAATAACATTTATCACATGTAGATAAACAAAACGTCGTGATGGACTTTATATTGAATAGATCATTCATGTTAGAGTCAAGTTTTTGGATCTCATTTTTATGGTATATGTACAAGTCTGATGTGTTTCAACTCAGAATATTAAACACAAAAATGATATACAAAAGGTACTGTTCACAATGGTACTTTAACAGATGGATATTTATGTATCTAGCATTTCAGCTTCCTGACGCCTTATCTAGGATAGACAATGTGTAGCCTTTGTTATCACTCTAAAGTAATACATTCGTCTGCCTTTATAAAGGGTTTCCTGCACACATGTTCATTTACCCCAGTTGAGAAAGAAACCTAGAATTTGATGGCAGATAAGTGCCATTCGGCCCATCTAGTCTGCCCATTTTTCCCGGTGTAAGATATATTTCTAAATCAGTCCTTCATCTTGTCTTGGATTCAGGATAGCTTTATCCCTCTCTCATGAATGTTTAAATTCCTTTACTATATTAGCTGTTCCATTTATCTACCACCCTCTCAGTAAAGTAAAACTTCTTTACATTACATGTAAACCACTGACCCTCTACAGACTCTTGTTCTAACACTTTTCCTCACTTGAAATAAACTTCCAAGCTATACTTCCAAACTTTCCTCAAAGCTATACATATTGAATCCCCCTAGTCTTTCTTGGGGTTTAATCCTGCAAACCATTCACCGTTTTTGGTAGCCCTCTTGTGAACTCTACAAAATGTTAATATCCTTCTGGAGATGGGGACTTGCAGATCGCTGCATTCCTGTTTTCATTGGGTTGGAGGGGGGCAGTAACGCAGTGGGGTCATGTTACTTGATCCTATGGAAAAAAACAGACACAAGAGATGTAAGCTATGGACCCATGGTATGCAAGTAGAAGGTGTGCATAGAGAGAAAGCTGTGGCTGAGGTAAAGGAGTGTGGAAGAGAATATGTATCTACGTTGGAATGAGAATGTATGTGTATTTGTTAACATTCATTTGTAAGTGTGAGCATGAACGTGTGTTTGTGTGTTAGCACAAGTGTTTGAAGGTCAAACAATGGCACAAACAGCATATTAGTGGCTAAAATGGCACAGACAAGCTGTTTGGGGGCTACGATGGCACAGCATATATGTTCAGTCATAATGTCTGCTGATACAAATGTGCGCTTCTGTATATTTTTATATCAAAAGGCCATAGAGAATCGATGGCAAACCAGCACACCTTTCTGTTAATATGCATGTACATTATATTTGCTTTACAGAAGTTATGTTTTGTCAGACATCTGTACTAAAACCTTCTTTTATCAAGAACATAATAGACAGGCAGGAATAAGGGTGGTCGGTGTTATATACAGTACGTCCGAAAAGAAAGTTATATTAAGAAAGCTAACATTTTTATACTATAAGCATGGCTGCTTTCTACAATACAATACGCATGGTCATTCACCGATTCACGGGCTTGGCTTCTCGATTTGCAGATAACTGTCAATCATGAAAATAGGTTAAACTAATTAGTTTCAAAATTCCTCTTTACAAGGGAACAGGAGGCTGCACTCTTTTGTAATCGTTTGAAAGAGCTACAAGGTGCCTTATGGCCCCAAATGACCAGGTTACATGAAATACGAAAGTGCACGTTTTCTATGCAAGGATAGTTACTGCTGTGTTAGTCAGTGAGCTGCAACTAACTGTCTGACACACAAAAAGGGAAAACAAGTCACTTGAAATGAAAACGGGCAGTTACATTTTGAAGCGTTGGCACCTTCTTGTTAACGTATCCTACATAATCATATACCTATCAACATACAAAATTATCAAAGATGGACATGTTTGTTACTTTGTGACCTATTTATGTAAATGAGTAAGAAAGGAGAGTAGCGAATTTTATTTATATATATATATATATATATATATATATATATATATATATAATTACATATCTTAGAAAAAGAGGATATCAGGGCAAAATAGATGGACAAGGGGATTTGTGTCATATAAGAAACGGATATGCACACATACTGTATACATTCGCACCTTTCTTATTTAAAAAATCTAGATTTTTAGTTTTTATAAAATTGTCCCACATTTTGGTTTTTAGGTAAGTCTCCATACGTGACATCGAAAGGAGAACTCATACATTTTGTTTAGTCCAAACCGTCATTTATCTGATTATCAATACATAGATAATTAAATAAATATTCTAATTCTTTGGAATCCAAGGACTGGGAAAGTCAAGTCGTTTTGCAAAAGAGAGCTCATCCAGTCAGTCATGTTTTGAAACCAACTTCCTACGCCCTCTAATTAGTTTGTCTGTCTGTGTACCATTCATGTAACCATTTTCCTGAAGCAAATATGTTAATACGTAGATATCAGTGTATAAAATAATATCTAACTCGTCCTTGATCATTGTTTATAATTTTAATTACGTCGTGTCTGAAAAGTGTCTGAAAAGTTTGGAGGGTATTTTTACCTCTTTTTCTATTTCGTAATTTTTAAACTGATTTATTTTTTACTTTTATTATTTGTCTTTACTAATAGCATGTTTATTATGTGTGACATATTGTTTTTTAATTTTCTGATCCTTATTAGGTTTCAATGCTATAGTCATTTTGTGTTATGTTTACTACACTGTTTACTACTAGTATTCTTACTTATGTTTCAAAGTTATATTTATTTTATGTTGACTACATATTACAATAAGAGACAGCAATCATAAGCTTAATGTTTATTTATGATGTTGACATTTCATGACAAAAAGTAAACGATACTTAAGACTATTCAGTAATTCACTCCCTGAGGAAGCTGGCCACTATCCAGTAAAATGTGGAAGAGTTCATAAGAACTGAGTTTGAGATAGAGTCCGGTGAAAGGATTTTCTAACAAAAGCTGCGTGTACATTTCCTCTGACATCACACCAGAGAGGGAGAAGCACTACGGATTTGGAACACCATTTATTTCCCAACGCTTGTTTTCTATACTGCTGTTACCATCACAGAAAACACGTTCAAGTTTTGTTAGAAGACGTTTTTCTGCAATCTGCTTGTTATTTGTAGAGTTCATTTAAATAGGTGATAATGTGAGTACCCCTTTTTATTATTGTACAAATCTTTTATTATTAAAGCTGGACGTATACAGTTTTCTTTCTTTATGAGCTCGAGATGTTTGAGTTTTTGTGGATTATATATACTGTAGACTAGTAGGAGCAGCTAAATTGAGAAAACATTTTGGACGGTTTACATGAGGACTATGGGATTTTTTTTTACAACACATTATTTTGTGAGGCATTTTTTTTCATTGTCATTTTTTAACCGATAGTATTTTATGAATTCTTACGTTTTGCTTTGCTAGCGTTACTTTTTTTCAGAAGCTCTAAAAAGACAGGTTACAGGTATGGGAATTAAGGGGGTTGGAGTGGTGTAAAACAAGCAATCCAATTATATACTGTATATATATATATATATATGTATGTGTATATATATATTACATACAGTATATACCTTTTTTATTGGACTAACATTGCATTTTAAGGACAAGCTTTCGAGAGTATAAACCTCCCTTTGTCAAGCCAAAAGGAATACTAACAACAGACATGGGCACTAGAATAGGAGAAGAAACTGATAAGGTACAAGTCACAGCTGCTTAACGTGGCTGTAAATTAGTTTAGCTCATGCGAGAAGAATTTGAGGGGGTAGATATATATAGTATGTATATATTGCAAGTAGGTAATTAACTGAACTCATTTGAATTCCTTTTGAAAAGATGTTTAATAGACTTGTAAATATACATACATACATACATACATACATACATACATACATGGAGAGTCGCTTCTTCAACTAACAAAAGCTTTGGAACATGCTGAATTGTTTTATATTTCTATTAACGTGACTGCAGGGCTCCATTGTCTTATCGAAGGTCACAGAACGATGGGCATATATTCTGCAGCGACAGATATTTTTTCCAGAAAAAGAAAAACGTAAATAGTGTCACTGTTTCGCTAATGTCACTCACGTAATGTATTATTGTTAAAACATAAACATGTAATGAAAAACAGAATTATTCAAACTCCTGGACTTTTTTATTTAATGCAATGTTATTATACAACTTTTATTCTAAAATAGTTAACGTGTTGCAATTGTATTTACACATTCTAAGAGATTTGGTTACAAAAGTTAACTTTATCATTGATTTTTCTTTTGATTGTTCAAACGATTTACTGAGACATCGCATATGCCTTTGTGACCTGTTGGCCTTCTTGGACCTTTGCAAACCTAAGCTGTGCTGCCATGTTCTTTTTAGAGAGAAAAGGGGAAAGTGTAAATAATGAGCATGTGGTGTGACTAAGTTCGGCGTATGCTGGACTGAAATCATACGGTGTTGGTATCGTACGTATTATGCCTGCCGAATATAGTGTTTTTAAAGGCTTGAAATAAACACAACTTTTTATGCTACAACAGAGGAGCATGTGGATTCAACGAGGCACGCTGTTCAAAAGATATATAATGTTTAAAGAGATTTAATTGGCATTTTGTCTGTTTTGGCTTACCACTTATATTTCATGTCTGTTAATTATAGAAAATGACATTACACTGTATTTATAGACAGCCAGTAGATTCCATGGTGCTAATACTGTAGAAAAGGAACCATTCTTGTTAAAAATCAGTTTCTCTCGGTTGCCTTGCACTGACATTCTGTGAGATGCTATTTTAAGGGTATAAATGTCATACCTTCATTGTTTTGATAAATGATAAGAACAAGGCATACATTTTATATGTAATGTAAATATTTCAAGTAGAGAGGTCAGGTGCATAGCTCTTTTTTACACTTAACCAGAAGACAATTTGCTGTAACTTATGTATTCAATAGACCTAGCGAGACTTAAAAAGCTTTAAAGGCTACAATGACCTCACCTTCAGACATTAAGCAGAAGTGCGTTCAATTTCCATATATATTACATGTTTGTTATACAGTGGCCCTATCAGCAAAGCATTGTGATATCCGCTAAAGTAAAGGAACATAGATCTGCCTGCTGAATGGATTTTGTGAAATGGACCTTGTCACCTGTAGTAGATAGTAAGGTCCAGGAACAGCATCCATATTGTAAATAACAAATAAAGAGATCTCTAGGAAAAATAGATACTGTTTTCTCTGCCCTCTGCTTCACAGGGCATCGCACAAGGAAAAATGTAAGATATATACTAGATGATAGAAAAACAAGGGCAAGAGTTGAGGTGCAAATAGAAGGCAGCAGGGCTAGAAACAAATTTAACACATTTTATGAATACTGAGGTGTGCATCATCCAACTCCCCACCAAAAAACACCAAGATACCCAGCTGTGTATACCTGGCATACAGTGTTGGCCCAATTTTAGAAGCATTTATTTGACCAGAACACATCGGTTCATTATAGTGCCCAAAATAGTTGCCAACATCAGGAATAAATCAAGACTACAGAAACGCCATATAGAACTTTGGGATTTATGATAACTAAAGTCCTTGATTCCCATCTGTATGAAATGATTACTGTTCCTTTAATAGGCTACAGATGGGTCATGCCATATATAATTTCAAACAGATCAGGACACATTATAACTTCAACACTTCACATCTCTTAGCACTGTTACTTACAACTGACCTTTGGTCTAACTGACTTTACATAGTGTTACATCCTAGAAGCATTCAGAACTATTAATGGAGCAGCTACATACTTTCTCTCACTGGCCTGACACTTAATGGCTAAATGCATTGACTCTTACTACTAGAAAATTAAATCTTGACACACCAAACACAGAAGACAGCTTTCAATTAAGTTTTTACTTAAACCCTTGAGTAGCAAAGGTGGAACGACTAAATTGTTAAGGGCATCAATAACATAAGTATAAATCTCAGGTGACAAGCTTATAAAATAATTATTATTTTTATTTTCGTCCCCTCAACTTGACATATAATAAATATATAAGAAATATATAAATTAACAGATTATATAAACTCTATGATGTTTGCAACTTCACATATCTTGTATTCTGGATCCCCACAGTTGCACAACACCATTAGTAAATATCATGTTCCAAAGTAATTGGTTGACTAGGGTAGGATGTCCCTAATTTTTAAAGCTACCAGGAAATTTCCTCCTTTAAAGCTTTACTAGGTCAAGCCAGAACCTGGAAGATTAACCTTTTTCCATCCTTAATAACTTTTTGTGCCATCATGATTTACGAGTCACATCATCACATCATGGAATGTCGTGCCTTTAAGTGAGATGTCTTTTTCTTGTGAAGGGTCACTCTTAACCAAGACAGTCCAGCAGGAACTATCATTGATTTTCTGGAATATCCACAGCATCTTGAGCACCAAGGCAGTTATATGATTGAGCATCTATTAACCCTTTAAGGACATAGCTTTTTTTTTGCTATGTTGCTGTTTAGCTGTAATTTTCTCTTATTTAACCACACAAATTATATATTGTTCTCTTATCAAGGACTATTATAGTCTTCATATCTTTAAATTTACTTTTAAAAAAATATGGCGAAAAACAAAACAAAAATCTTTTTCTGACTTTTATTTGAAAAATCTTTTACTCATTTGCAAAAGTTAATGAAGAAACCTGATAAAGGAATTCCAATATTTATCCTGATTTTAGGAAATACCAAAGGTTTTATGTCTTTTTGCAAATAGGGCAATAACTATAAGTAGCATATTGCTATTTTAAAATCATTTAATTGAAATCAGATAATACTGCCCACAGTAGGTAATAATACCCACATTCTACTTGGGACATCTTTAAACCCCATCAAACCCTATATAACTTAGACACCCCAGGGTATTTCAAATGCTTAACCCTTTCCATGCACTACTTCCAGCCTTTGTCAAACTTTGTGGTACTATATTTTAGTTTTTCCCACACACATTGTATTTTAGGCATGACTTTACAGTTCCTGTTATGGTTCACTGCCAAACACCCCAATATGTATTCAGCAACATCTTCTGAGTGCAGTGATCCCCCATGCATAGGTTTGTTTTTTTTGGGGGGGGACTAAAAGGCTACATTTTGAAATTTTGGCAACTGGTCATACTGCCCCCATGTCCTTTTTTGGAAATCTTTGAAGCTGGCCAATTAAATTTCCCCCTTCCTACCATATATCTTTTTATTTTTGACACCCGAGGTTATTTCAAATACCTTGTCACTATCAAACAACATTACCATATATATGTCACTACCAAACAACACTCCAATTTGGGACATCGTTGAACCCAGCTAATTCAATTTACCCCAAAAACCCATACATTTTTTTTAAAACTAGACACTCCAGGCTATTTCAAATGCTCGTATTTTAACTCATTTCATGCCAGGAAATGTTTTTCTTTGGACTGGATGGTTCCCCTTATAATGTTATGGTGACATAATTGGGGTATATTTTATTTTAAAATGTTATTACATTTTTATGTAATAACTGTTTTAATTTTTAAGATTTTTTTAATTTTATTTTTACTAACCACATACTGATTAGTGAGCTGGGCTCCACTGACCTGCATGGTTGGCTGCAGTACCTTTAGTCAACATACAGTTCTCATGAGAGTTCTCATTAGAGTCTGGACAGACCCTCTGGGTATTCTTTTATTTCGAATGGGTGCTGCCATCTTGTGAGAGGTAGCCTGTCTCTTTCACATTTTTAAAACACTCCTATGAGGGATCAAGCAGGGCCCCTGAATTTATTTTTGTGTTTCCGAATGCCTAATTGTCGATGCATTTCAGGAACACTGTTTTTGGTTTAGCTACCCGGCGCCGCCATATTTGAATAGTCGAGGTATTGCAGCAGCACCAGCTACGCTCGTTTTACCCCATGGCATGCCAGGCATGTAAATTGTCTTTAATGGGGTACATTTCAGCTACATACCTGGTAAGTCAGCTGTCAACAAGGGGTTAAAAGACTTGACCTATAGGTGCCAAGGGTTTGCCGTCAAATATGTGATAAAAAATGTTCCATCTTCCCATTTCACAGGGATTTTTGCAGTATAGAGCTCCTCCCCCATGTCTAGGCTTGCAAGGACTTTTTTATGAGGATTTCTTAACTGACACATCCTTTTTCACCAGGCAAATGTATGTAATGGTAGTTACTTGTCCATTCTCATTTGGCAAATTCTGCGATTCATACGAAGCCACGAAAATAAAGCAAAAAGCTCAGAATTTTCATCTGAAGTTTGCCACCCTTTCACTCTCACTCACTCTCACTCACTCTCTAATACTCTCATTCTCGTTCACTCTCTGTAACGTTCACCCTTCGCTGTATGGACTTGGTTGAACTTTGTGCCATTCATTTCATGTTCCCAGCCACTAGTGGCCGCCGTTGCCATTCAGAACCACTCAGACTAATTATCAGGTCCAGCTGCAGTTGCTTACCTGATCAAGTCAGCCTTTATAAACCTGCGGCCATACCACCCTGAAAGCGCCCGATCTCGTCTGATCTCGGAAGCTAAGCAGGGTTGCCTTGTTCCAGTACCTGCCTTGTTCCAGAAACCTGCCGTGTTCCTGAGTTGCGGCCAGCGCCCCACTAAGTGGACTCCAAAGCTGAGTACCCTGCAAGTGGGCAACCTGCCGTGTGCCCTGCAAGTGGGCAATCTGCCGTGTTCCTGAGTTGCGGCCTGCGCCCCACTAAGTGGACTCCCAAGTAGAGTACCCTGCAAGTGGGCAACCTGCCGTGTGCCCTGCAAGTGGGCAATCTGCCGTGTTCCTGAGTTGCGGCCAGCGCCCCACTAGTGGACTCCCAAGAGGAGTGCCCTGCATCGCGACTCCCAGGATGACTGCCCACTAGCGGACTACCCTGGTTGAGTGCCCTGCAAGTGGGCAACCTGCCGTGTGCCCTGCAAGTGGGCAACCTGCCGTGTGCCCTGGAAGAGGGCTTCTAGCCGTGCCGTGTGCTCTGGAAGAGGGCTTCTAGTCGTGTGCCCCGCAAGAGGGCTTCTAGTCGTGCCGTGTGCCCTGCAAGAGGGCTTCCTGCCGTGTGTACCCCAACCCGAGGGCTTCCTGCCGTGTGCCCCGCAAGTGGGCTTCCTGCCGTGTGCCCCGCAAGTGGGCTTCCTGCCATGTGCCCCGCAAGTGGGCTTCCTGCCGTGTGCCCCGCAAGTGGGCTTCCTGTCGAGTGACTTTCTTTGTAAATATTGTTGTACCACCATATACAATACAACTCTTGATCCTGATCTTCTGTCTGTGGTTTATTTCCGATGCCTGTCTGTACCGAGCCCAAGCCATCATGCATCGTGGGGTACAGACAGAGCCCCTCGTATCCCCTGCACCTGGGCTCCTTATCAACCTGTGTCCTCGGTTCGTGACACTCTCTCTCTCTCAGTCTCTCTCTCACGCTCTACAATTGTTTCCCTACCTTCTCTGCTGATCGCTTTTGCTTCTGTTTCCCCTTTGGCATCTTCTTGTTCTTCATTGTGTCTCTTTTATCTTCTCTATGTTATCTTCTATTTTCTATTTCTGTCCGCATCTCTGCAGACATAACCTGGGGCCAACTTTTAACAGCGCTTCCTCCGCTTGAGGGTGGGGTCGTCACTGAAAGCACCGCAATTTGGGTGAAAGTTCACCTTAGGGCAAAATGTTGGCGCTTTCAGTGAAGTCCTATTATTCGATTAGAGGATTGGACATAACCCCCTGTGAACTTCTGCCAAAATGACAGCACTTTCGGTGACGTCTACATCCCTGATCCTCCAATCAAGGCAGAGGACGTCACCAAAGTGGCACAATTTTAATGGAAGTTCACGAAGGTGCCACCATTTTTGCCTAAAGTGAACTTCTGCCAGAATTGCAGCGGTTTCTGTCACTGGAAGCACCAGGTTATGTTTGCGGAATTAATTTTTCCATTTAAATCTGTGTAATGGAAAAAAAGATTACCAATTCTCACTGAGCGTGTAGTTTGGCATCCTTTTTGAGGACAGCAAAGGAGTTCTCCTTTTTTCCTGCATGGTAGCTCCACAAAGATGACACGGCTCTGTATCTGTCGGCTCTACCAACAGGTTACGGTGTAGGAAAAGTGTAACTGCAGTCTATTTGTTTAATATTATGTTAAAATAAAAATCTTTGGTCAACATCGTTTTGGGGGTCACTCACACATAATAATTTATAATAACTAATTCCAAGTATAGCATTGTTTTAAAAGATCAATAGTTACATGCTTAACTATGAAAAATAGTTTGATATATACACACACGATTTACCTTAATTTAGTAGCTAATTCTAATTTTGAGTGCCAATGAGGATACACAGTATTTTTGGAAAAGCAACACACTCCACAGCCCACTGGGGCTCTTAAATTACAGGTAACATAGTACACTAGAACTATGTGCTCACAAAACATTCTGTCAATTCACGAGAGTATTCCATATTTATGTTTCAGGTGCTTGTACTATTTCAAAGAACATCAATCAAATGTAACTATTCAGAAACATAAGCACAATGAGGACAAAATACAAAATACAAGATAATTCATAGCCATGATAGGTACAAAGTTGGTCTTTCACAAATGCTATCCTGTATCATTTATTTTTTCCATTAGGAGTGTGATTGACAATGCTAATTTCCTTCAAAGGCTAGACTTATGCCCCGGGTTTCTCCTTTTCCATCCTTGTCATCCATTTGTACAGCTGTTGAATTAATGGAAAACCTGTTTAAGGATATGCTTGTCTTAGAAATAAAACAATTATATTGACTGAAAAATCTATGGTAAAATGGCTTGTATCTCATGTAAGCCATCTAATTAATTTTACACACACACTGGATTTAGCCCTAGAAATCAGCCTTGAAGTAAAATCAATCTCATCATGTTTAAATAACAGTGCAAAAAGAAAAAAACCCACAGAGTGTATTATGAACTCTTTGGAAATAAGCAACTTTAGAAAGCACGGATTTAATTTCACTTTCCATTACATGCTCTTTTTATTCTGACAACCTTGTAGGGAACTTAACAAATAACATTGTTATTATCAATTTTGGGAATGCTAGTTACTGAACAAAGGTGAGCTGTGACCATGCATTTTCACTGTGTTTTACCTAAATAGTACAGGAGGATTTTGGGCAATCAGACTGGTGCCTGAGAAATGTGTGCATTTTTTTTAGTAATATGGGGAATTAGAAAAATTTGAGTGGATTGCTACCATTAAGTATACGTTATATATGTGTCAATTTGGCAAAAAACTATGGGGTGCAAACAGATCGGTATGTTGTGTATGATACGACTATATAATTATAGCCTGCTTGTTCTTAAACCAGTTCAGAATCACCTTATGAGGGCCAGGGTACAGAGGTTGCAATCCTCAAGCACTGAAGCTGCAGTTGGTCAGTGATCAGCAAGGAAACTGTCAAAGCAATCAATGGTAGAAGCCAAAATGTCTAAGTAGGACTAGTCCCTGCAATTACAAGTGAAACACAGAACTAAAAACATTACAGACACAAGAGCAGTAAGAGTTGCAAGGTGGCCGAAATAACAAATCAGACCAGGGGTCATTGTTGTAGGCATGCAAACAACCCAATAGTACAAAGCAAGGGCCAGTAACAGAGATAGGACAGGAAAGAGGGTAGGCCAGTAAAAAGATTAGTCAAAACACTTTCCTCTTACTCGTGGCAGGGTGTCAGGGTCCTGCAGGAAGGATTCGCCGCAGCGACTCACCGGAGTACCCGCTGCCCGCGGGTACGGGTTCCATCGCCGCGACATCCATCTTCTGTTCTTCCTCCGGCGTGTGTAGCTAGGGGCGAGCGCGCGCCCTCTAGCTTAACTTTATTGTTCCCATTCTGGGAACACTGTGTGCACGCTCGGAGACTGTCCCGCCCCTAGGGGTGGGGCGTAGCCGAGCGGCAGGTTTAAAACCAAGCACTGAGCTTTGCTCAGTGCTCAGTTATTGTGCTTCCTATACGTACCTTCTGAGTGCTCTCTCCTGCTGATTGACCCTTCGTATACCAGACCCGGCTTGCCTTGACTCCTCTACTTACCTATCCTTTGTGTACCAGACCCGGCTTGCCTTGATTCCTCTATTGATTGACCCTTCGTGTACCAGACCCGGCTTGCCTTGATTCCTCTATTGATTGACCCTTCGTGTACCAGACCCGGCTTGCCTTGATTCCTCTATTGATTGACCCTTTGTGTACCAGACCCGGCTGGCCTACGTTTATCCTTGCGGTTCCTCCTTGGCCTTGGCGTCTAAACGGCTGCTTCACCCGTGTACCGATTTTTGGCTTCTCCTTGACTTCGTTTTTGGAACTTATTATCTATTCCGTGCCTGTTTCTCCTGCATACTGGTCTCCGCTCCATTACTGTCGTTGCAGTCCAGTAACCCTGATACAGGGGGAGCAATGTTTAGCCATACCCACTCCCTGCTCACTTTCTCGCCTACTCAAGTATGATTATATTCAGATGGATAAACAGCTTAATATATTAAACAGGGAAAAGAAAAAATGTCGGTGCGCTAAGCTAGTCACAGGCTCAAATAATACAAATGTGTAATACGAGGCCTACCAAACAGGTGTAAGCATGCTGCAAGAAACAGTGTATTGGCTGTACAATGTATACAAGAAACAAAAACTGTCTGCGCTTCTTACCCTAATAAAGTTGGCAACAAATATATAAACATAATATAAATGAGAGGTTTTGGTTATATGAATTGGCCAAAGCAAAATTAAGCTCACCCGCTTAATATATTACCTCGGGTTCTCTACCAGTATACTGGCCGTCTTTCACAACCACGGTGTTAAAGCCATCTTGTTCCTCTATTGACGTGTATTATAAAAGCTGAAATTATTTCCCTGTGCTTTGCAATTGTAGAATACTAATTAATGGCGCTTTCGAAACAAATTACCCAGTGTAACATACACAACAATAAACAAGAACATTTGTTTAATGCTTTAAGCTAAGTTGATAAACTTGGAGGAAAACATTCACAACGGGGATTGCATTTTTTTTGCAATATTTTCCATTAAAAACTGTACTCTATTTGTAATTGTTTTATATATATTTATATTTTATCCAGTAACACACTGATATTGCATCTGTCTCATAGTAATGTAATTGCAATATATGTAAATATACAGCGCGAAACATCATTACGGAGAACAGCTGAATGTCCCTTCATTGTTTTACCTATTTGGGATTGGATTTGTACTCAGTAATAAGTAATGTATTTTTCAATGTTGTGTTATTGTAAATTGTTTGCAATGAGGCAGGAGATTTGTATTTAATTAATACTTTGGCAGAACATATTGTGTATCAATTTATTTTCCTTACTGTGAAACAGTATCTTCAGCAGCCGCATTTTCAATTCAGTGTCTAGACCACAATGCAAAAAAAAATCTGCAAATTATTTTCCAAAGCACAAGACAGGCCGTTCATCAAGTAAATGTTGGGTATGTTGATATACTTGATTTGGACTATAATGCTTGAGTCCACTTAGATTCACTTCCACATCAAATGTATCCTACGATGTGTGATATATATTTATTTTTATTTAATATTAATTATTTTTGGGGAGAAGATATATCAACTACACAGTAACATAAAATTACTGCAAGGAGATAGACATCTCAACATTTCAAATGGCCAGGTGGATACTCTACTGTAGGATTCTAGTTATAGATGTGGGTAGGGAGTCAAGCTTAATCCAATGTGTTGATGGGCTTTGTGACCTATTAATAGCTATATTTGAAACGTTTCTAGGGAAAAAAGTATTTAATTTACACAGTTATACGGGGGCGTTCAAAAAGTGGCTACACTTTTATATATATTTTATATTAAAAAAGTGCAGAAACTTTTCGAACGTCCCTCATAATTTTTTTTAGGGTGATGCCCGCTAAACATTTAGCATTGCCAGAGGAAAGAAATATTAAGGGCATAAATAAGCGAAACGACCCTCAAAAGGACATTTGGGATGTAGAAAGCTTTATCAAAAGATATCACTGTACATTTGTTTACCAATTCCCACTTGGATAACAGAAGTTACAGACTCAGCTCCTTCAAAAAATATTAGAAATAATTGCAAATTTATCACATACTACAAAAAGTTAGCTACCGATTTCTTGGTTGTAGTTCACATATTATGGAATCTTACATGTTAGAAAGTCTTAAATTGGCACAACTTATCTACAGGGTTTACTGGCTTCACTAGGAAGATCAAAGATTAGATCTACAGTGGCGCCTAAAATATTTGGTGCTTATGAACCCTAAAGTCATTTGCTAACATGTGATCCCATTCAACAAAATATATAATAACTTGCTAATATTTATATTATTCAGATATTGGCGTTAATGTAGTGGAAACAACCAACAATTTATTTGTTAAACAACAGCATTTTTTTCTTTACACCTTAAGCATTGTAGATAGTTATCCAGTGAAACAGTTGGAAAAAAAAATATTGTGTTGATGTATACATTTTATTTTTATAAATAGGCTGATGTAGTTAATGAGGAATACCATTTTCATGATTTTTTTTCAGTTATATTATAAATTATGATTTCTATAAGTCTATTTAAGGTTTCATGCTGATCTTGCGTGATTATCTATGGCAAATGTTCAACCATCATCCTTCCATATGGGCAACAAGGTGGCTGTCGGGTGGTGGCAGGTGGCTGTTTTTCCCTTGCTCGTTATGAGGAAATGTCTCCATTACGCAGTTTTTGATACAGCAGTTGGCCATAACGTTATGTCTTGGGGAAATAGTGTTTTACTTGGAGAATCTGGTTCAAATCCAGAGAGTTCCCAGGTACACAACAGGCCATCCAACATATAACAAATACCCTCGATGCTCAATT
Source organism: Spea bombifrons (assembly GCF_027358695.1). Taxonomy (NCBI): domain Eukaryota; kingdom Metazoa; phylum Chordata; class Amphibia; order Anura; family Pelobatidae; genus Spea; species Spea bombifrons. The sequence goes on along the minus strand of NC_071087.1, from coordinate 30,163,324 downwards.
GGTTTCTTTTAAATTACCTGGTAGACCAGCAGTGCTTGTCCTTTTATTTTTATTAATATCTCATTCGAGGTCAGGACAAATGGCACTTGACTGGCACAGGTCAAGGTCCAGTTTAACAAACATTTGAAATTTTCTATGCAAGTTTATGGATTGGTCTATGTTTATACTTTTAAATGGAAATCCATCAAAATTAGCATGCTCCTGGACATCTCCATCATACCTACTATATAGTGTTTGATAGATTGGGCCATTAGTACATAGTACTAATCATGGAAGAGTTGTACCTTATCTTTTGCTACATAATTATCCCAAAATGTAAATGTGGCCCCTTATTATGCACTTTTAAAATACTCTCTTGCAGATATCAAAGGGACTACATCATAGTATTGCTGGGGTAGTTAGTGAAATTCCAACAGAAGCTTACTTTCTTGAAGAGTAATGAGATTGCTTCATTTGCTGAGCAAATCATTGTGGGGTTTTTCCAAATCAGGCTGATTGTGTAATGAAAAGCTAATTACAAACATCAGTGATCTTACAGTACATTTACTGTAACTGCTGATGCCAGGTTGGTTATAGAGCTGCAATGGCTCATTAGCACATTAACAAAAGTAAAAGTGGAACATTTTACATGCCTACCAAGTGATCAGCTTCATTTTGATCAATGATTACATTTTTTTAACTTGTAATTATAAAGAAAATGCTGTTTTATGTAGATTTTTTACTGTTGTAAAAAAACTTAAATGCTGGTGCTTTTCCTTTTTCGTTTTCTGATCCCTCGCTTCCAGTAAAAAGCTACTAATGACTCCGTATCTATGCTACCTTGGAAAATGTTCTTGTCATGCTAGAAAACAAATGTACACTTACACATAGAAAGGAACCAAATAAAAAGATCTGGGGGATATTTTAAAATCACATGGGGAGAGACACTTGAAAGAATAAATAAATATGAGAAGTAGCTTCTGTTACCCAGTACAAAATTTAGCTTATTTAGCTTGAGCGAAAATAGAATATATATATATATATATATATATATATATATATATATATATATATATATATGAATATATGAATTTTATTTATAAAAAAATAACAATTTTGTGTGCCCGAAATTTTTATATGCATGATTTTATAGTTATCCTATGGATATGTTTATGATTAATCATCATGAGTAAGCATTATAAATTAATGTTTCAAGGTTTATTTCCCACAACCCAGTAATCTTCAACTATAAAGCTCTATGAAAATAAGTTTTTATTACTTTGTAGGTGTTCCAGATGCACAGGAATGGGCATTATAAAGAAATACTGTTTCTACTGTTTTGTAACATACACTATGATGTCAGAGGAAGATTACACTAGATGCACCTTAGCAGGAAGACTTCACACAACTTCAGAGTAATGATGTCAGAAATATGAATGAGTCAGTTCTGTTATTCTGCTCTAATTCAGTGCTTTCAGATTTTATCACATTACCACTTTTCTAATTTTCACAGTTTTTGGGTAAATTGGGCTTTCATATAATTTGATTAGTTCAGCAAATTACCTTAAATATTTGTAAAAACCTTAAGCAAATGTTTGTGGTGGCATGAGTAATCTTTTTGGTGTCATGGGGTGAACAGTTCTGTGTAAGATGTAGTTGTTCTTGGCCCTGTAGGGCTGGCGCTACCTATGGGCAAGGTAGGTGCCCGTGTAGGGCGAACAGTGGACTGGACGAGTAGTCGCTAGTCAAGTCCACTGCTTTGGAGGTGTCCCCACACAGATCCGCTGGAGGAGCGGGACAGGTTGGGGAGATCGACAGGTTTTTGTCTGATTATGTTAGTTTGAGTATCTGGGTATGTTTGTGTGGTTTTGACAGTCACTAGCGAGCTACCGTTCAAATTGCTTTCACAGAAAAAAGGCTTTCCAATCCCTTTTTAAAACTTCTGTGGTGATTTCCCTTGCTGTTTGGAATAGAAATCCATATAATAAAATAAGAAAAAATATTACAGCTATTACTGTATGTTCTAGACAAACAACTGAGGAATCATTTTAGATTTTTAGCAATTTTCTCTATCTTTAGACCCTCATGTTTTTTCGTCAATTAAAACCACTTCCATTATCCTAGGGTGAGCTGCTGGTTATACGTTATCCCATTAAAGATGAGATCAGAATAACTGGATATTTCAGTGAAATATAATTTTATTTTGTTCCATTATAAAGCATAAAGTGCCTCAACTCATCTTTTTAATTCTTAGTTAAAAACTGAAAGGATTGAAAAATTGAAATGGCTCAGGTGAAAATGCTTTATTATGCTAGGTTAAACACGGTTTTCTGTACTGATATTAAAAGTGTTATATGCAATAAAGAATGTTTTGTGACGACTGCAAGCATCTTATCAGCTCTGTTCATTGAGGTGAAGCATAGTCTCAGTGGTATGTAGCACTGTGCTTCAATTACCATGAATGCCTGGCTTTGAAGGGAGGTGCATGTTACATATGCAAAGGGGTTCCGTTTATTTATAGAGTGCCAGCAGATTCCATCACACTATTGCAATAGCGACACACTGAAAATGAGCAATAACATTAAGATTAACAATATACATTTTGAAAATAAGGCTAATACATGTTAAGACTAGACTCGTGCATTCGTATTCGGGCGAACATGAAAACGAACACGAAGGGCGCGCTTTCGTTGTTCAGCCCGAATAACGAACATACGAACATGGAGGCGGCAAAACGTATATGAAGACACACAAAGAATTTTTGTGTTCGTCTTCGTTTACTAATCTGTCTGGTCCCTTCCCCATCTAGCCTACCTTATCTACCCAGCATCGCAGGGGTTAACGGGAGCAGAAATCCGTAGGTTCACTGTCAGGAATTAAAGGGCCATATGAGCGACTCCATTGGTTGCCTGCAGGGGCCTCCTGTGGCATGAACCCATTGACTCTATTGCAGGTCACTTCATTGGTTGATGGCAGAGGAGGTTCCTCCCGGCGACCAATTGAGTTGCTCGTACGCCATTTTAAAATCCTGGTGCCGCAACTTGGCTGGGGGAGACAACTGGTCTCTCCGTACGGACCTTTAAAAGCTGCTGCCTGGTGCTTACCGTGTTAACCCCATTTTTTCTACAAAAAACAAACAAAAAAATAAACACGAAGAATGTACACGAATATTTGCCCAAACCGAACACAGGAATGGGCGAATATTCGTGGAATACGAAGATTTTTTGTTCCTCACGAAAATGAATTACATTGTAACATTGACATGCCATATCAGAATATCCATAAGAAGTTTTTCATTGTTGGCCCATGTGACGGAGAAGCATCCCTTTAGAGTACCTAACAGCATTAAATGTCCTTGTCTTTTATCTTATGAACTATATATTCTGCACACTCTCCATGTGAAATAAATAATCCATTCTGAACTCATTTGAAATCTATTTTTTGAGCTTTTAGTGTCTATAAGTCTGACTCAGCAGGTTAAGTCAATCTTTATGATAAGTATAGTTAAACAGTCTGATTCCTTGTGCAGCTTCACAAACAAATAATACATTTTAAAGTCTTATTTTTCGGAGAGGCTATAGTAGAACACTTCCTCTGTCATCTGATGGATTTTGTCTGACCCCTCTTGGAGCCAGTCGTGGACTTGACAATGAGTGACAAGCGAGGTGTTCTGGCCAAACACATCTACTGCATGCCAAATAGTGGGGAAATTCCAAACAGGCAACAAAGCTTTTATATGCTTTATGATGACTGGAGTGCACCTTTAACTAATAACTCTGTTCAAGTCTATATTTGTAATCGTATAGCCTGTACATTATACAATACGTGTCCTCTCAAACTTGTTCTGTATGGAATTTCACTCTTTGGGAATGTCTTGGGGGGAGATCATTGCTCTCTTGGGCCTAGAGAGATACCAACTGGACCCCACTGACAAGGCCCACGAAGGCTGATATCTACGTCTGGGGTTGTTGGTCCCCTTGTATAGAAGACATTTGCCTCATATGTCGATATGTCGATATGGCAGGATCAGACTTATATGTCGATGGAGCAGCTGTTCTCCATGAGTTCATCGGAAAACCTGTTTTGTATATAAGTGTGTTTTAGCAGAAGTGCGATACATATTTTACATTTCTTGCATCACTTTTTTTTTCAGGTTCTCCAGTTTTGTGAGAACATACATATTAGTTTGTCAAAGGTTGGTTTAAAATAGATGCTGCTCCACATAGTTCTACATGAAGTATGTCATGCATTTTCTACTCTAAATAGCTTTTTATGAATATTGTAATAATTTATACCCATATATCATTTTGTTCCAAAGCATTACTTTTAAAGCCTGAATTTTGTTGACCTTAAGTCAACAAAATTAATATGTTATCAAGTTTGTTTGAAAACTGTATATTGCTTTTCATAGTTGTGCAGTTGGTAATGGATTTTTCAGAGTACACATTGGTGGAACATCGTCTCCTGTTCCAAATGAGGTAGAAAATATACACAAACATATACAAGAGAGGCGCAAAAGCTCACCATCAAACCATCAGGACTTTTCTATGTAGTTCACTACACAGCTAATTAACTGAGAACTTATTGGGTAGGCTACACAGAGCTATCCGTGTTCTGGGAGTGCTTAAGGGCAGGGCTAGCTCGAAATGTCTTTCGGACAAATGTGGTTTGGGACAAAAGAGAAAGGTGGATGGGGAGTTGCCGTGGGCAAACACTGGTCCTCTGCCTCGATAAGGAAGAAACTGACCCAGAGACCCTGAACAGTAGGCCTTCATCTGTAGACTCCAGGACAAACCAGGCTAGTTTATACATGCAAATATACCATTAATGAATGTGATAAATGCAGGTAATACAACATAATGTCACTGAATGTAACATTAATTTAAATGGTATGAAAAACAGATTCTTCAAGATCCTTCAAAGATCTGACCTGATATTGTTTCATTGCTGCTAAATTAAAGCTTTTTACAAGGAGAAAGCCTATTCAGTTAAAGGAGACACCCAACTATCACATGCAAGTTCATATGATGGCTGGAGTGTCCCTTTTATAATAAAGATCTTCCACAGACTCAAATTTCAAGGATGTCTTAATTTGCTAAATTAACTTTTTTTTATTTTTAAACTGGCTGTACAGGTACTTTAATAATGAAATAATGTTCTAGAATCTTCAGAGACTCATATGTTAACAAAAAGCATAAGTCGTAACACATCATAACAATCATTTTTATTTGATATGTAAGCGTATTTTTTTTACCTGGCTTGCAAAATTAATGCAAAGGCAGGCAACAGCTCGATATATATCACCTGTAGCCTCATTGTTTCCAGCTCACACGTATGGTTTTCCTACTGTTTCTGAATGCTTAGTTTTGTTATTTCCTATACATACTAATAGGCACCCCAGAGGTTATTCTTTATTTCTTTGGTTCATTTGTATTCAAAATCTATGTTTACCTTTCATAGAAAATGTATGTATTGATTATTTCTGAATGCTTGTCTAGTTTTCTTTAAGGCCAAATTAGCTTAGTTCTATATTTAATATAAATATAATACTTTATGTCATTTTCATTAGTTTTGTCATTCTTTACCTAGTTTTGTTGTAGCTTTTATCTTTAATAGTTCCTTCACCAATGTTTTTTAAATTGACTCTTATAAATATGAAGTTCCAATATAGATTGTCATTAGGATGAACTTTATTTTGCAGTCTATTACTGTGTTCATACAAAAAAAGTTGAAAATTATCAACATATAGCCACCTTTGTCCAACCTGTAAAGATTATGAATATACAAATGTAATTCCTATTTATACAATCCCCAATTTTTAAGGTGTCCAAATAGCATCTTGTGCTGAGGGGGTTCGCCAAAAGTTGAGGTGTGGCAGGGTCAGGTAGAAAAGTAGGTCGGGCACCCATCTATTTTACACAAAATTTGCTCTATTTCTCCTAAGATTAAAGTAGCCTTCCATGCAAAATTGTATATGCAGATGTAGCAAAGATCCACGCTAGAATTTATGAAAAATTAACGTATATACCAATCACTGTACTGTTTTTGTACATTGTCCACAGCTGAAAAGGTTACACAGCAACAGTTCCCTTTAGTGTTATCCTCACTGGGTCCCAGTGTCTCTAACAATTCACGTAGTTATGTTGCCTTACCTGTTTCGCCATTAGGCTACTTTTATAGGTGCTATAGCTAAAGGGAACTGTTGTTGGAGCTGCGGTCAGGGTGGAAATGCACATACTGTAATTATACAAGTTCAGCATCCCCTTCTTTCTGGTATACGTATAAGCCGCACATTTTAATTTGTAGTTCAAGCTGTGAGGTTTGAGTCATTAAAGCTGGTACCCTGCCCTATGGATATTTGCGGGGACCCCTATGTGCTGATTATGGAGCGAGTGACGCAATTTATGCACTTTATTACTATTGTGAAAACAGAAAACATTGCCACGGACATTTAAGAAATGCCGTGTCACCATGGACATCCAAAGCCTTATCATAGGCATGTGGGTTACCACTGCTTATGCTTCTTTTTAATTAAACCTGGAACTCTGAGGAAGGCTAGATTTTTCATAAAGCCAGTTAGTGATGTCTCTTTAGGAAAGCATTGCAATGGATAAAAGTGGATGTGGCTTAAAGGTAGGTCATCACCTTCCTGCTTTGCTTGCGAGGGTTCTTATTCATTTTTTATGTTTTTAAGGCAAAAGGAGCATGAGTAGCCTTTGAGCACTGACCTTAATGTCCAGAAGTAAAACATTTTGTCCTTATTGATCCTAATCCTTTTAAAGATATAATTACTGGCTAAGCACATTCGATTTCATATGGAGGCCTACAAATTGATCCAGATTAGTCTTAAGTAGACTACGATTTCATAGGAGATTTACAGTCTGTGGTGTTATTGCATTTCAGGCCTTTAAATGTATCCAACAAACACCTCTTTAGCAGTCACCCTTTGGTTCTGTCATCCTGAAAAGCAGAACGTGAATAATAGTGCCTCCCTCATCACTGATGATTTACAAGGGTGTCTGACTTCACATTTGTGAATCCATTTTCTTATTATTTCTGCAAGATTTATTTAACCATTTACACATTTAAGAGTGCTTTGTAACAATCTAACATGTTTTAAATTCTGAAAACATGGAGATACAAAAAAAAACATAATTCACACAAAATATGTAATATTACATTTGTGTAATATTTTATTAATCATACAGTATAATATTTAGTATTAATATATAATTCATAATTATAGTTTGAATTATTTAATGTGAGATAAAATGTTTACATTTTATGTATTATTATAATTAAGGAAATGCTGAAGTGGGCAGCAGAGGTACAGAAAAGAATGAGAGAAGAGCCTAGTAGCTCCCTTAAAGTATTCTTGTGCATCTCTTAAATACAACATATTCCAAAACTAATATGGTTCCTCGAATCCAAAATTTTATGAAACCCTCCACATATGTATTTATTTGGATTGTATATGAAATTAATTAACAATGTTTACTTTCATCTATGGGACATCACAAAGATGATCTAGCATTCCTGTAGTGTGATAACTACCTTTTTTATACCACAGAAATTGCAATGTTTTGGCTGTTTAGAGGCTTTATCAAGTTTGATACATGCATGCATATTTTTTTTTATATTTCTGAGCCTAAATTACAGTAGAAACATAGGCAGTGTGACGACATTATGGGACTTTCTGCTTCAGGCAAAGTGAGCTCTATTGGTAGCTATGACAGTAATGATTATTCACTTCTATTAAGGTGATTTTAATTAATATTTTAATATATTTGCATATATTCACCTTTGTTCTGTAAGCTTAATATGTGCTTTGGCATCTCAGTGGCACCTGATTTTTTTTTTTTTTTTTTTTTTTTTAAACTGCATAACCACAGAGAAAAATTAAATGTAGTAGCATAAATAATCTTCACAATAATTTTCTGATAAGACAAGTAATGCTCCTTCACAAGCTAAAACTTTCTAATAAGGACATCTGCTTCATTCTGCTCTGAAGATCTTAATTGCTAAGCTGTGACATCATAAGCACTTGGCATGTGTTCAATTGAAATTTGCTTCTATCTTTCCCCATTGATTTCTCTATTCATGTTCCAGATTGGATGTACTGCTTGAGATTCTGTTTTAAAAATGTGGTTGATTAAGACAGCTTTCCTGTCTTATTTATTCGTCCATAAGTATTTGTTTTCTAATCGAAAACCTTTTTACGTCTTTGAAAATGTTCAAATGTACAAATAGTTTAGCTTCCAATTGATCTTTTAATTAATGTCTCTGTCTGTGTAGAATGTTTTTACTTTGGTTTTGGAATATGATTTACATTTCTTATCTGACTTTGTTCATATTTAGGTATTCTACGTATTCAAATTATCAAACATGTGCTTTTATAAAAAGCAATCTTGAATATATAAAAAAAAGAAAAGTTTAAAATTATGATATTTGTTGCGTGACCCATCCAAACCTTAAATGATGGCAATGCTAATGGACAATGATACATATTAGCTGCTAAATCATATATCCAGTTAACACAAAGGTAAAGAGACATCAAGACAAATATGAACAAACATATAAGTACTTACACTATTGTCTGTACCACATTGATAGTCTGTAATGAGCTTCAGCTGTGGTAACAACCTGTGCTATCCTCAGTCACAAGTTTTCATTTGCTCTTATTAGACATGCAGTGGCTATAATGTAGAAACAGTACATTATGGGCTGTGTTCATGAGATAAGCCAAAAGTGTTTACGTGCGTTTTATTAATTCTTGAGAGTATGATTTTAGAGGGCAATTGTTATGTTATAGCAAGTCTAGATTCTAGATGGGTAATTGAGCACAAGGATTCACTTTCTTTACCAGTCAACATCATTGCCTTTTTTTATAGACAGAGATCAATCAGTAGACCCAGGTGTTTACTTCATTGTGAAAGAGATACATAATTGGAACAGCCTTCTGGGAGATGTGATAATGCTAGGGAATCTCTCGATAATATGAATGTATTGATAGGTCCAGGTCAGGTTAGGCTTCTACCAGTAGTTCTCCTCCATCCTCTGTCTGGTAGTTACAATTTTACTATTGCCAATTTTCACACTACCATGACTGCCTGGAAGAGTTGATTGCTATTCTTAGTATAATCTTACATTTATGAAGCAACCAACCTATCGCATAGAACAGTGCACTATTGCACACGCTGAAAAGTTACATCTGGTGCAATTATGTGCCTTACATCTGTAGACAAAAAGCTTTAGTAACTTGTAACTGCCTTGTTATACGCAGCCAGTGCTGTGATTATTAGAACGTGAAAAATAATTAAGCATTAGCTGCATAGCAGAAAATAGTGTGAAAGAATAATACTGTGTAGTATACAAATAAAAACAGTGGCATAACACTAAATTCCTAAAATGTTTCCCATTTTGGATATAAATAATTTTGTCTTGGAAAATGTAACAGCACAACAGTTAGCCTGTGATACGGTACTATAGAAAAGAGCTTACACGTATTTGACAATAATAATTACATCAGTCAGTTGTAGTAGATGCCATTAGAAGCAGCTTCTATGTGAATGCAAAGAAGCCTTATAGGTCCCCCAAGAGTTTCTAGTCCCCTTAAGTCAGGGAGTGCAGGATCCTATGTAGGGCTGCAACTAACGATTATTTTAATAATCGATTAGTTGGCCGATTATTTTGTCGATTAATCGATTAATCGGATAAAAAAATACATTATTTTAAATTGAAGAAAAATTGCAATAAAAAAACGTACAATTTACACTTTCATCTCTTTATTGTAATGGCCTCTCTCTATTCACCTTCTTATTTTACTGACATAATAATAAAAGCTACAAGAACCCAAACACAGTGTTTCTCAAACTAGGTTTTAATACAAAGTTATTAGTAAATATTAATTCATATGTTAACTATTTTTCATATTTAATAAAAACTGAGAAAAAAGCCTTGTTTAAATTTTTTATTTACCAAACTGCCCCCAGTTATGCACATCTGACCCCCAGCTTGCCACTCTGCCCCATATATGCCTTATACCTCTTATATGCCAGATTCCACTGTGCCCCCTGATATGCCACTGTGCCCCCTGATATGCCTTATACTCCTTATATGCCAGTGATATGCAACTGAGCCCCCTGATATACCTTTTACCCCCAGATTTGTTTTATGCCCCCCTGATATGCCTAATATCGATATGTCTTATACCCCCTAATGCCACTGAGCCCCCTGATATACCTTTTACCCCCAGATATGTTTATGCCCCCCTGATATGCCTAATATCCATATGCCTTATACCCCCTATATGCCCTAAAAATTCATAATACCCCCCATACACCACTATAACTCACCCATACACCACTCTGGCTCCTCCCCCTCCCATACACCACTCTGGCTCCTCCCCCTCCCATACACCACTCTGGCTCCTCCCCCTCCCATACACCACTCTGCCTCCTCCCCCGCCCATACATCACTTTGGCTCCTCCCCTCCCATACATCATTTTGCCTCCTCCCCTCCCATACATCACTTTGCCTCCTCCCCCTCCCATATACCACTCTGCCTCCTCCCCTCCCATACATCACTTTGGCTCCTCCCCCTCCCATACTCTACTCTGCCTCCTCCCATACTCCACTCTGCCTCCTCCCCCTCCCATACATCACTTTGGCTCCTCCCCTCCCATACACCACTCTGGCTCCTCCCCCTCCCATACACCACTCTGGCTCCTCCCCCTCCCATACACCACTCTGCCTCCTCCCCCGCCCATACATCACTTTGGCTCCTCCCCTCCCATACATCATTTTGCCTCCTCCCCTCCCATACATCACTTTGCCTCCTCCCCCTCCCATATACCACTCTGCCTCCTCCCCTCCCATACATCACTTTGGCTCCTCCCCCTCCCATACTCTACTCTGCCTCCTCCCATACTCCACTCTGCCTCCTGTGAACCTCCGTTTCTGACAAGACACCAGGGAGCCGGGTAGAGAGGCAGAGTGGCGTATGAGAGGGGGAGGAGCCAAGGTGGTGTATTGGAGGGTGGCTCCCATACACTCCTCTGACTCCTCCCCCCTCCCATACACCGCTCTGCCTCTCTACCCGGCTCCGTTACTGAAGGCACTTTCATTGCAGCTTCATAGAAGCCACAGTGTAAGTGAAGTGCAGTAACGGAGTCTGTCTGTGCGATGCAGACCCTCACCGGCTATCAGAGAGGATGATTCTCTGTCAGCCGGTGGGGGTTTGCATCGCACAGACAGACTCCGTTACTCACCTTCACTTACACTGAGGCTTCTATGAAGCTGCAGGGAAAGTGCCTTCAGTAACGGTGCCGGGTAGAGAGGCAGAGTGACGTATGGGAGGGGGGAGGAGGCAGATGGGAGGGGGAGAGAGACGGAAGAGAGACTGAAGTGAGAGACCGGCCGACAGTGAGGGGAATCCAGGTCCCCTGCAGCGTAGCGGGGGATCTGGATTCCGGTGTTATAATCCGATCTCTGTTTGAGGTCGGATTATATAAGGAGAGGGGTTTTTCAGAGCATTTGCTCTGAAAAAAACCTCTTTTTGTAATCGATAAAAATCGATCCGATTAATCGATGATGAAATTCGTTGCCAACGATTTTCATAATCGATTATTATCGATTTTATCGATTAGTTGTTTCAGCCCTAATCCTATGTTACATACATACCTGGAAAGTTTATTGGTTTGTGCCTGAGTTTTCATGTAAAATCCTGCTTCCATTGTCTTTGAGTCACTTTCCCATTTCTTCGATTATTTGGCCATGCCTACTCCAGCTTCTACTCCTTGCGGGACTCATTGTACTAGCCCTGCCTCACCTGGCATCTTCTAAGCCACTCACCCACAAGAGGGAGAGCTCCAGGTAACTACCATAGGATGTTCCCAGGTGTATACTATTCCCCCTAATGGGTAGACATTTTTAGTTGCTGTTCATTCTTTATGGGGGTTATAGTTCCTACAGTACCAAAAATGTCATTTTTTTCTGCTGGCTAACGTGAAAGAAACTGCTTTTTGACAGTTAGAAATATTTTAACATTTTTAACTATAAACATGTTGATTTTCTTAGCTAAAAATATATGTTAAAACCTTTTAGATTCTAAATGTTGGTTGATATAACTAGTTGTTTTTTTGTGATGGGAACATTGCAGAATTAACAGTTCTGATTAACTAGAGAAGAGTAGGAATTAACAGCAAAATTAAATTTATGATTGGGATAGTTACAGATAAAAAATATAAAGTTCCATAAAAGTACCGTTGTATAATACATTGTCAACAATTTGTACAATATCTACAAATATTAAAATATCTGTTCATACTGAAGATAATAGCACATGCAATTAAAAAGACACACATTTTATAATTGCGAGGTCCAAGATTTTCATGTGATTGACATTTTCTTTTAATCAGAAGATCTGAATCCAAGGTCTTTGTAGAAGTCATTTACACCCCTGCAGCTAAAGGAATTAAATTAATCTGAAATCACTGTCATTGCTCGATAGGAACTCCCTGGGGTCATAGACAGACTTACTTGTGATCATCTTATTGACCAATGATTCGGAAGAAGTACTTGTAGGACTTTTCAGTTGTTTACTTTTTGGCATTCCTAGAATGTTAGATTCCTCATTATAATATCATACTTTCAAGATATTCAGACGTTTATTATCATGCATTAATGTCCATCAAGCAGTCAGTCATCCTAAAAGATTTGATCTTGTTTCTCTAGGAACAATGAAATATGTAATTTGTTTTCGATTAATTCCCTCAGGCAGAATAAATTATATGATGATTAAACCCAGGTATGGTATTTTTAGTATACACTGTGCAAGACAGAGCTAGAAATACCTTGCGAAGTTTTTCTTTTTTAGTGTTGGACGTATATACTTTTGTGTCTAGTGTATTTTTGCATCAATATGCATGGAATCTATATAAAGTAAAACCGCAAGAGAAAGATAACAAGGAGAACTTTGAAATTAAAGCAAAAATCTTTTTGACGTCTTGGGATGTTAAAAAAAAAAAAAAATCAGAAAAAAACATGTACGTAGAAAATGTATAGGTGAGATTAAACTGTTTTTATTGTTTTGTATAGGTAATATATGGATCAAGGAATTGTAAAACAGCCAAGCCCCATTAAATTGACATATCTGAACTTTTGGAAACAGAGAATTTGATGGCATATAGAAACTATAGAGTCCAATGACTCTAGATATTTTCTGAATATGATCATACAACGTCATTATGAATATAAAGTGTATGCAACAAAAATACACGTTTTTATTTATTTGTGAAATTCAGTTTCTTTTGGACACAAGGTGTATTCATCAAAACCTACTATTTCTTAATTTACCCACGAGTTATATATGTTGAAAACAGGTAGGACAGACAGTAGCAATTCAGAAAGCAATTACTGGTATCTATATGCTCAGTACAGGAAATATATGTGCAAATCAAATACCAAGTATCTGTCCTGTCCACTTAATTCTATCTTGGGATAATCCTGCCACCATGCGTGGCTAACCCTGCCTTTCAGGAAGCTACTACCACAGAAGAAGGAGAGCACCAGATATTCGACCCTGGCATGTTCCTGGATTACCTTCTTCTGTTGATATCTTTGGATCCATTATGGTTCCTAAAACATCATCATCATTCTTACACATAGCTCCTTCCTAATTTTGTTTTTAGCAATTCTCAACTTGAGTCCTTTAGTTAATACACTCCATTATGTAGTGGCATGCATTTTTGAAACATAATTTAAAGTGATAAATAAGTAAATAATTGAGCACGTAAATATCACTTGTTGTTTTGTCTCGGAGATTTAATTAAAAAGTGTTTTTTTTTCTTTGTGAATGGAACCTTCTTTTTCTATTTTTCCTGTTTAATGAGTACAGACTTCTATCTACCAATGTGATTAACTATATTAGCACACTGACAAGAAAACTTTATATTGTGAAGGCAAAAAAGAGGCTTTCAAAGGGTATGTTGATTGTATGTCAGCTCCTATTATGTTTGCCATTTGTCATCAATGTCACGAGATGACACCTAAAAACACAACGGTTTCAATATTAAAGGTCATTCTTGAGAAGAACATGCTATCTTCTGGCCTCACAGAAACTGCAAATGTGTATTTTTTTCTAAATACTATCAGATTATAGTGTTTGAAAGTGCAATTTATTGGCTGTGAAGCAAAATCTCAACCTAATTCAGAAGACATTCAAAAAGATTATTTGAAAATGTTACACCAATCATCATTCTTTAAGGAATCATATTGCTTTGTTTTGATCTATTCTCTGTTTAATAATGTTATCAATAGTCTAGTGGTAAGGTGAGCATGGGACAATGGGGCATTCCATCCACAGAACAAACATGGTCTCCTATCATTTCAGCAGGCAGTATGCATACAAAACTACCCAGGGGACAAAAGCTCTACTGGCAGTTATGGCTGCTTTTGCCACAGTTGGAATCACTGAAACATTGACAGTTGGAGTCAGACCAGTGAGGTCTTGTATTTCCAGAATTACTGCATCCATTGTAATCATGTCTGTGAAGAAATAAATCACACTAACTTTAATTTCACAAAATGTAGATTTGACTTTATTTTTTTTTATTAGAGACAGACCCCCTGGACTGTTAGGTAAGAGGGAATATGACTGTTGGCCTACCAGGACAGCCAAGTCATACCAACAGTTGCCCTATTGGATATTGGGACCAATAATCCATCTATTTCCCGCCTTGTTCTTCTAATGACCACTTATTTAGCATTACTCTATGTGTGCCATTTGCATACATGTGAGCTTCCAGGCTCCATCTACCCCTCTTCTGGTAGGTCGATGATTTTAGTAGGTGGGGCCAATGTCACTGGTGATTGGAGCTAACGTCATTGGTGCATGGGCCAATGTTGGTGACGTTGCAGGCGGGGCTAGCCCAAACAGCTTTATATTTGTATGGGGGTGGGATGTGGCTAAACGCTGCTCCTCCAAAGTAGAGATTTCTGACCTGACCCTGAGGCTCAGAGAAGAGAAGCAATACCATTACTCACAAAAATGTCTCTTTCAGGGTAAGGGGCTGACAAGGAGTTGATATTTCATGAGACTGTAAGCCTAAGTAGTTTAAAAAAAAAAATGTATCTGGAATTTCTGTTCCTATCGAGCAATGAAAATAATGTGTCGGGTAATATCCCAATGTAAACACATCTGCATTTGTACATTTTATTAGATTGCATTATACAGTTTTTTTTTGGTTCTATATTATATGTGCATATATTCCACTAATCAGTGCATGTGATGTACGTATTTCCTTCAAATATGAAAATAACGTGTAACAAAACAAATTGTATCAATCAATAAAAAAGCTACAGGAAGCTGGTTAAGAATGAAATTGTATTCAAATACACAATAACTCGGGATTAGGACATGAATAATGCACACAAAGTTAACATCATTTATATAATCTGTTGGTATAGGAAGAGTTATCAGTTTGTTAACGGCAAATTGTGTTCATGTGAAGGAAAAGAAAGCTTTGTCAGTTTTGGGTATTACTGTCAATTGTGATGCAGAGGTATATTAATAGGTGTGTTTTTATGTTGAAACACCTCAACATGCTGAATAGCAAGTGAAGAATTCCTAGAAATGTATACTTTTACCTTCTTTAAATAACGCTGTTCTTGAAAATATTGATAAATTAATTGATCTCCTAATTCAAAATTAAGCTTTAAAACGGTAGTTGTGTAACAATAAACAAAAATGTCTCCCAGCTTCTGGAGCATTGAATTCTGTCTTCCAGTTTGTTGTGTTCATGTAGTACTGTGCTCTGATTACCTTCTAGATTTTGACTCCTTGCTTCAAACTTTGGTTATGTGTACTTGCTCTCGCTTTTGTACATGTTGTATCAGGTTACTGTTTACCTGATTATGATCCCCAGCCAGGACCCAGACTATGTTTCTTTCTTGGTCCTTTGGTATCTCATCTTAGCTCACTGGGCTTTGTTAATGCACTTGGCTTGCCCTATGGTACCGTGTTCTGGCCTTAGTATCTTCATATCAAATTGGCTGGGCATATGAATATACATGACTGGGTCAGCAGGGTTGCATTCTAGAGTAGGCACTGGCCTGGTAGTGAGAGTCATGCTTCACATGACTTTGTGGTAATTATAGTATATGTTCTTATGTTTGTTTGTTGTTCTTATTACTTTAATGTGTTTGAATATAATACATAGAGGGTTTCAAAGCCCACTAAACCTACTGTGAGTCAGTAGGTGGCTACCGAGGCTCTACCACAACCTCATGTATGCAAGTCTATGTTTACAAAACATGCTCCTAGTCCTACCCACAGATGACATAAAAAAAGAAGGTGGCAGCAGTCAGGGACGAGGCTGCTACTTCCAGACAGTTTTTCAGGAGTCTAGCTGCCTATTGTCCTTGCACAGAGACTTCGGCTTGACCAAGCACCCCCAGTTCTGGCAGAGAAATGGCCAAATTCCTGTAGACCTGTGATATGTGCATCATTCAGAACTAGCATTATTTTTTATAAAGAAAGGGAAAAAAGTCCTTTACTGATGGGACAAACATTTTTTTCATGTTTAATCATTTCTGACTTCCTGTGTTTTTCCTATGATTGAGCCTTTGGACATTGACTTAATTTGCTAACGCTGCTTGATCATCTGCCATTCCTCCTATCTCCTTTAATGGAAATAATAACATTGATACTTGCCTTTCCTCCTAAACCACTCACATTGGGATCCATGCCATTTTAACCATTCCAAATATTTAATTAAAGGGAAATACATATATTTTACTATAACTTTCATTTCTAGTGATTTTTAAATGTATACACCATTATTTCATTTTTTTAGATTCAGAAAATAGTAGTGCCAGTGTATGAAAGAAAAAAAGACATTTGAGAAAGAAAATGATGTGGTTATGGAAGTGATCTCTATTCAATTATTAAAACAGAGGGTCTTATGGGACTGGACTAACTACATTTTGCCTTCAGGAATTATTATTCTTCTCTTGTTCGAGTATTTTCATAAGGATAATTCTGCCCAAAGCAAAGAATCAGCAGGATGTCTTTATAAGAGATGACGTTGATGGATATCCTATACATATAGTAATAAACTGACCCAGCTATTGTATGTATGTATGTATGTATGTATGAAAGAATGGGGAAGTGAAATTTGTATGCATAGATCTAGAGAAAAGATTAACCTGTCAAGACATGACCCTTGCACTGCCCATACCCAGGCGGTTCCCCATTTCTCAAACCCGAAATAAGAGACAGACACCAGCAGGATTGGATTTAGAAAAGGCCGAGACATTTATTTAACAAATGTCTCGACATAACTTTATTTAACATCTTATAAATTATTGTAAAAACACTTTAATAATAACTTCTGTATAAATACTATACAGTCTTCTGTACACCTGTGTACAAACAGCTGAGGGTTCCCAACCTAAACACAAAACAATGGCTTCACACTACCCCTTCCGCCGGATACCACAATCGCCCAAGCGACCGCGGGTCGGATAGGGGAGCTCCACCTTAACGCTTTGGTTAATCCTGTACAGGGAGGGCATTAACTCTAACCTCTAACCAAAACCATCAACTTGCCACTCCCATTATCATTCAAACTTCTCCAGGGAACTCCTCCGCCACAGCAAAGAAAACGGATCCTGCAAAAAGAAAGAGGGAAAGGGGGAAAGAAAAAACACACAAAGCCAAAACAAAAACACAAAGCAAAAGACAAAAAGAGGGAGGGCGGGCGGGAAACTGCTCCTGTGGTGTTCAGTAATTGCCCCTTGCACGTGTGCTTAGAGGGGCTTTATAGCCCTGTCCCCTTCCCCCTACAGTCACGTTCCTTGTGACTTCCCCCTCGTTCCCTGTGCATTCTCACCTCGTGCTAACCCTTGCTGAGTTAACCCTTTCCTGCCCTAATACCATGTGCACCGTCCTGTAGTGCTGGCAGGGTCATGTTCCCCTTACGCCTATGACTCCAGGGTTTCTTTCCAGCTGATGACAAAAACAAGTCTGTTAATAATTAAAATGGATGAATCTTACGCTCTCCTTTTCAAAAATGTATACTTAGTTTTGAGGTTTTATTCAAACTTTGGGGGCAAGTAGACAATGCCAAGTGAAGGATCTAAGCATTCAGTAATATGAACTGCGCTAAATAAGCATGTCTACAAATTCAAAAAAAAGTGGTAATAAGTGAGGTTGCTGAACATAATTTGGGCTAGTTTGGGCTAAGATGAACATAACTTGGAATGTATCCCCCTGGCCTGTATCTGGACCAGAAAGCGTTGTTTGGCCATGCCCACCCTCACCCACTTTTTGCCTACTCCTAAACCACTTCCTACCTATTCTCCACCTACAAAGGATGCCAGGGTACCAGCCCCATCTCTATAAGCAAAGATAATTGCCCCTACCTGTGGCTAGCTCTGCCTCGTAATGAAAACACTCTCCATATAACGAGTAGCCCAGAGATCGGTGGTCAAATGGCTGCCTAAAGACTGCCCTAGTGAAATAGTTTTAAAAAGTACTTTTTGGCTATTTTGCATTCTGTAACCACTATCAAGGCTCATGATGTCACATTACCCTGCCTAAGGGCAGCCTGGCATGTTTAGGGACAGTCAGTTCTGTATCAAGGACAGACGTAACATTGTTTTCCCTAATTCCAAATCCTTTTTGGTTTTAGCACAGAGTTTCAAAGGCAAGAACCTTGATCTTAGTTATCTGTCTGATTTATTTTGCTGTTCCTATATCAGCAGTATATTAGTATTGTCAAGTCCCCTACTCAAGCAATATTCCCATCATGCAGAATTTGCTTTCACATGGTGCTGTCTTGGTTAAAGCCTGCCACTTAGCTGTCTTCTGCTCAGCAACAGTTATTCAATTTCAGGGCCAAATTTAATTTTAAAAGTCTCTTCTGTCTCTTCTTTATACTGAACCAACCAAATCTGAAAGCTTTTAAATAAGTAATTTGATATACGAGGAAGCAGAGTTTGTAAGCCTTGTTTGTACATGACTTTACATGATCATGAGGATTTGATCTGCCTAGACACAAATACCTAAAATGGAAATTGTGATATATATAACGGTTTATTAGAAATATTTTTTTTGCATTTGTTTTTGCATTTGTATGTAGGTTTGTATATTACCTCTAAGCTGCAGCTATACATTTTAAGTGTCTTCTTTAGGAGTAACAGTCTCTCTTTGGAACTCAAATCACTATGCCACTCTAAATGTTAACGTTCTTAGAATGGTAGTCATATCATACCCATATGTATCATAATATTGTCTATATTAAAAGCAAAATATTTAGCATCGTGCAAATGCAATGCATTAGATTTTTTCAAAACATAGCTATAATGTTCACAACGTCACATAGAGTTTTGAAAATCCTGTTCTAAAACGTCGCTCTTTGGTATTTTGAAATGTTGAAGAATGGACGTAGGAGTCAGGTAAAAATGTTTTATTAATTCCAACAATTCAGTTAAGAAAATCTGCAGGCTCCAAGCCTTTGTCAACATATAGAATGTGCCAAAATATATTTTTTTTCTTGATTCCTGATTTGACATTTTCTTGCAGGTAGTGACATGTTCTCGTAGGTTCTTGCAGTAGTCCACTGTGTTTGGTCTTGTGTCACCTGCCCTGACCTGGAGCCATTCCACAGCATTCTCTCCTTCAATGTAATTCTTTGTCATTAGTGCCTCATATTCAATTCCTTGGCCCTTGGAGAGCTAGGTGATTGCTTCTGTCTGTATCTGATAAGTTGCCAATGACAACTCAATAGCAAACGTAAACCATACCCAGGCTGTCTTGGTAGGCAACCTACATTTATTGTGTGACTTGTAGGCAACCTGTTTGTGTTACCATTTCAGTAAATATCTCTGGTGGAATGTATTATTATTACTAGCAGTTTATATTCATAACTGCAATTAGTATACACATATGTCTGTGTGTACATTTTTTCTAATACCAAATCGTATGGTGTATTGCAATGTATGATGCTTTCTTGAAAAGCAAAGCTATAGCCTGTGTCTCCTACATCATTTAAAGATATAAATTTAACATAAGCAACTAATTCAACATGAACAATAAAATTATTAGGATGTAATACAAAAATGCAAGTGTTTCATGCTCCCATAAAGCGACCAAAACAAAGTACAGGGACATGAATGATGCCTTTAGAGCCCAGGACCACATATTACGTTCACACACAGCTCAATCAACATTAAATGAGTATTGTGTACATTTCTTGGGCAGAGTTGTGACGCCAAATGGCATTTTGTCCTAGGATTACCTTCTCAGTCTTTTTCTCGGGAACTGTGCAAATTAAGCCCCCATCAGACCCTCTAAAAAGGACACTTGTGAAGAGGGCTAGGGACTGGGACATAAGTCTGGTTTGGGACTGTTGACATCTAAACAGAAAAACGCCAACTGGATATGGCATTGTGCGATTTCCTATTGAAGAACAGCTAACATCTGGCCGCAGGGTTTTTTCACTAATAAAACGCTGTGTGGCTGAATTGGCGTTTATTATGGGCGTTTTTAGCAAAAAAAAACCCAAGTGGAAACCTTGCTTTACACTTACATTTACAACAGATTTGCAACATGTAAACCAAAAGTGGAATCTGGCGATAAACTTTCCTTTTATGATCAGAGCCCAATAATATGTTCCCTAATTCCACAGAACAGTTCCCATGCAAAGATCTAATTTCCATTCCACATATAGACACCATGCATATGAATACTCGGAAGCCTCAAAATCAGTAGGTCAAATTTATTTAAATAATGTGCATTCCGATATGTATGAAAAGCCGTCATTTACTGACTTATTTATATGATTTGATGAATATCTAAAGAGTTCTCTGCAGCTGTTCTTCCATTGCATGAAAGAAGGAAGAGTGAAATGATTAAATTGTAGCATACTCTGCAGTGGCACTCTGTGTATTTTAATTTACAAGTCTATTTATTGTCAACTGGGTGACTGAATTCTAAAGCTGTTTCAATATGTCTAATCAAAAGATCATGTCAGGAACTGAAACTGATTAATGCAAAATATCTAAAGGTTCAGATTAGGACTAATGAGAGCAATCTAATGTATTTAATTAATTTACGAGATTGCATATAGGTTTATAAAGTTGGCTATAAATTATGCAATTGTTTGGGGTTTTTTAGGAGAGCAATCTGTAGGACATCAGACTTTAGTGTTAAAGGAAAATCAATATCAATTTTAAATAATCAGCTTTGCTACGATTAGATCATGACCTTCATCAGGAGTCAGAAAAACATTTTTAGGTTTTCACTCACATTCACGCATGTTGAAGGAATTATACCATACTACGGAGCCCAAGCAGATGGTGAGACTTAACCCTTCATGTTCTAAGAAAATGCACTGAAAGTACATTTTAAGTCTTTGAATCTGCACAACAAAAGTTGCTTTAAATGGGAAAGCTAGACTATTACAGTCATGCACACCCTTAGTAGGAATTGTTAATCATATGAACTATTAACAAAAATGCCAAAAGTGAAGGTCGCTAAATAAGATTTGGATGAGGTTGCTACAAAAAATAAATGAAATACCTATGGGTAATTAAGTACCTAATCTTCCATTGCAGTTTTATTTACTTAATTCGGCCAACCTCAATGAGGAATCGATACCCTGTAGGTGAACGCCATATGTGTTTTATGTCAATGGCACTTTCATCTTCTGGGTGTTGAGTCCTCACTGAGGTTGGCCAAATGAGGTGGATAAAACTGGCATATTGAATGCACTACCTTGTTTGACCTTTGATTATTATAGTACAAAGTTTAAAATTTTCTTTCTCTGGTGTTGCGGACCCAAATCCTATTTTTACACGTAAGCATTGTTGACGGTGGAAGTTGCGAGCGGTACACAACGTGGAAGTATATGATAACACACGCTGTGAATTGAGGTGAGTAGATCCTAGGAAAGTGGTTCTGAACCTTTTTGGTGCCACACCTCCCTTGTGAAAAACCTTGTGACCCATGCCTCCATGTTTTAACGGCCCAAAATTTAGGCTTAGGCAAGATGAGTTTGCATAAAACTATTTATAGTTGAGATGTTACTCACACCTCTCCTGGAGTCGGTCCAAATCTTCTTAGAGGAGGAGTACACGGGTTAGGAACCCTGGTCCCAGGGGTTTAAGGATGTTCTTTATAATTCTCCAATATAAGGGAAATGCAAGGATTTCCACTTTTTGGGCTGACAGCAACCCAAGTGACATCCCTACAAAGTTACAACTATAAGTGGAAATATTCATGTATGTGGAATCTGCCGGCGCTTTATAAATAAATGTAGTATAAATGTAATGTAATGTATGCATTCAAAGTTTTTTGTGGAAATATCTCATGCATTAAAACACAATTTTGTTGTAAATGTCTCTTTAACAAAAGAATTCAGAGAAAAGTATCATAGTTTGGTTTCTTCTACTTAAGATGGCAGCCTGCGTCTTTACCTCATTTGCATTTCCACTGAGCATTTTTCACATAATACCGGTTCCTCTGTGCGCTGTCCTCCTTAAACTGATTTTATGCTATCATACTGTTCTCAGGAGATGATTAATTCAGTCTCAAAATTTTGATTTACCTTTGTACAGTTGGTGTGACAGGACAGCCGTAAGTAGCTTATGTTAAGGCCTTGGCAGCAAGCTAAAATAAATAATATATGGCTAAATAATAGGCATTTTTTTTCAAAATATTCTAAGGATTTTCTTCACTTGGACATATAATGCTCTGGCAAAACGTTTGAGAATGCAAATAATTGAAAATTTATTTAGTAGAAGCAATTGTATTAGGCTGTCAATCTACTGTGCTGCTTGCTAAGGAGAATGATATGAGGCAGACTCTAAAGCTCATTAATCAGATGTGCATTTGTGCATGCACATTAATCAGAAATAAATTATAATGATTTAAAGGTACTTCATTAGGGATAACTTGTACTAACATATACACTAGTACAAACAGAAAGGCTAAAGTAAGTATGCATTATATCTGATGGCTTTTAGAGTAACTATTTAAATGCACAAAATGAAAAAGGGCCGGACCCTTAACTAACGCTAGCAAACCAAGTTGCACATTCATAAAGTAATCGTATAAGGATATATGTAAAAATTATGCCTTTGTGTAAACGCTTTGTGTATTTCTACTTACCATCTTTGAAATGTCTCATTCAGGGACACCAGACTGTGTGACATCATGGTGAGGTGTTTGCATTATTATTGTATTAGATGTGTATTTTAGAAGACCCCTGTACTGAGCAACAGCATACAAACAAAGCAAGTTCACTCACAACATCTCACATGTTCACTCTCTCATTCTGGTTCACTTTCTCTTCCATGCTCTCTAAATCTTTCCCTACCTCCTACCACTTACACATCTTCTTGTTCTTCATCTTCTTCCTTGTATCTTCTATTTTCTCTCTTTCATGTTCTATCTTCTCTCTTTCATCTTATCTGTTCTGTCTTCTCGCTTTCATCTTCTGTCTTTTATCTTCTATCTTCGTCTGTGGACATATTTTAGCTTGAATGTCCTCTAAAATGGAGGCGCTTGTGGTGATGTCCGCTCCCCAGATTATCCAATCATAAAAACGAACATCACTGAAAGCATCAAAATTTTTCTCTAAGATGAACATCTGCCAAAATGATACTTTCGTTGACATCCTCTCCCCCAATCCTCCAATCAGAGAGAGGATGTCACCGAAAGAGCTGCAATTTGGGAGGAAGTTCACCTTAGAGTGCCTTGGTGAAGCTCCTGTTGATGTTCTCTCCCTCAATGCTCCAAGAGAAGGTAGGGAAACATTTAGAGAGCGTGAGAGAGACATTGCATGAGAATGAAAGTGTGAGAGTGTCATAGAGTGAGTGAGAGTGAATGTGGGCACCGGGGAAACAAATTTTGTTCCTGAATAAAAAATCCTCTCCCCGGTTTTCTTCCAAACTGAATTGGCAGGGAACGTAATTCATTGCCCAAAAACAAAAGGACCAAAGACCAAGGATGTGTGTGAATTGTTTTTCGCCCATTTGCAATTTGCAATATATATATTGTAGGGGACAGCTCACGCATGGGGCGGCAATGACAGTTTCACACAGGTTTCCAACGTAAAAGCGCATTTATTTAGATGTTGTAGTCACAGAGCACCTTGTAAACAAAACAAACTATAAGCCTGTCCGGCTCTAACTAAACAGCAGGATACCTCTCTAGCAGCCTAAGGTCTGACGCAAAGCAAAGTAACCAGTTTTGTATGGGGTAAAGCTTCATACCTGGTGGGCTGCAGCGCTGGCTGTAGCTGCTCCTTCATTCAGGTTCTCCCTCCCTTTGCAAACCTAACAGCCCTCTCTTTTAAGGCTTCCTCCCCAGTAACGAGCTTAGGAAGCCTCACCTGAGAGCACCTGGGTTTGCTACCATGCCTGGCTGAGGTAACCAGGTGAGATATATATCCCATCAACCACACTCCCATACACTTTACCACATATCCCCCCCGTCGACTCCAGACCAGAGGTCTGGACAGCATCAGCAACCATACAGTACACCCTGGACAACGCATCCGCATTCCCATGTAACTTCCCTGGTCTATGCTCCACTGTAAATCTAAAATTTTGCAAGGAGAGAAACCATCTGGTCACTCTTGCATTCCTCTCCTTATTCTGTTTCATCCATGCCAGAGGAGCATGGTCAGTCACCAACACGAATTCCCTGCCCAGGAGATAATATCTCAGGGACTCCAACGCCCACTTGATGGCGAGACACTCCCTTTCCACTATGGCATAATTTTCCTCGGCTGGGGTCAGTTTCCTACTCAAGTACAGCACTGGGTGTTCTTCCCCATTAACCACTTGTGACAAAACTGCCCCCAAACCTCTAGCAGACGCGTCTGTCTGAACCAGAAACGGTTTCCTAAAATCAGGGGAAACGAGCACTGGCTGGTCACACAGGGCAGACTTCAGACTCTGAAAAGCCCTTTCTGCCTCGGGGTTCCACTTTACCATCACTGACTTACCACCCTTTGTTAAGTCTGTCAATGGTGTGGCCATGGAGGCAAAATTGGGCACAAACCGACGGTAGTACCCGGTTATGCCAAGGAAAGCCCTCACTTGTTTCTTTGTTACTGGCCTAGGCCAGTTCTGTATCGCCTCAATCTTATTGATCTGGGGTTTAACCAGCCCCCTACCAATGATATAACCCAGGTATCTTGCTTCCTCCAGACCCACTGCACATTTGTCAGGGTTTATGGTTAGGCCTGCATCACTAATGGAATCTAACACGCCCTGTACCTTACCGAGGTGACTTTTCCAGTCAGACGAAAAAATTACCACATCGTCCAGGTAAGCAGCGGCATAATCACGATGCGGTCTCAAAATCAGATCCATCAGCCTCTGGAAGGTAGCAGGGGCCCCATGTAACCCAAATGGCATTACAACATACTGGAACAGGCCCTCTGGAGTGGAAAAGGCAGTCTTCTCTTTAGCCTCCTCAGTTAACGGTATCTGCCAATAGCCCTTTGTAAGGTCAAGTGTTGTAATGTACCTTGCCTTCCCAAGCCTCTCAACCAGTTCATCCACTCGGGGCATGGGGTACGCATCAAACTTTGAGACCTCATTTAATCTCCTGAAGTCATTACAGAACCTCCACGTCCCGTTGGGCTTTGGGATTAGCACTATGGGGCTTGACCATTCACTAGTAGATTCCTCAATAACACCTAATTCACGCATGCGCCTGACCTCCGTGGATACCGCCTCTCTACGGGCTTCTGGGATCCTGTATGGCTTCAGGTTCACTTTACTGTGAGGCTCAGTTTTAATATGGTGTTTTATGAGGTGGGTACGGCCAGGTTGGTCCGAAAACTTGCGTCTGTTTTCCTGCAGGAACTCCCTCACCTCCTGCTTCTGGGGCACTGACAGTGCCTCTCCTATTGTTACTGGGGGAACTGGTTGCCCCACTTCTTTGACCCCTGCCTGGGTCGCCCCCAAAGACTCCCGCTCTTTCCACGGCTTGATCAGGTTTACGTGGTAAACCTGGAAGGGTTTTCTCCTGCCCGGTTGATGGACCTTGTAGTTCACCTCACTCATCTTCTCTACAACCTCATAGGGACCCTGCCACTTGGCTAAAAACTTACTTTCGACGGTGGGCACTAAAACCAAGACCCTGTCCCCAGGATTAAAGGCCCTCAACCTGGCAGATCTGTTATAAATTCTGCTCTGGGCCTCCTGCGCTCTTTGCAGATGCGTTTTAACTATAGGCATCACCGTCGCTATTCGCTCCTGCATCTGAGCCACATGTTCAATAACACTCTTATATGGGGTGGCCTCGGTCTCCCAAGTTTCTTTGGCAATATCTAACAAACCCCGTGGATGTCGGCCATAGACTAACTCAAAGGGGGAAAACCCTGTAGACGCTTGGGGCACCTCCCGGATAGAGAACATGAGGTAGGGTAATAGACAGTCCCAATCCCGACCATCCCTTTCTACCACCTTTTTTAGCATATGCTTTAGGGTTTTGTTAAACCTCTCCACTAACCCGTCTGTTTGAGGGTGGTACACTGAGGTACGGAGGTGAGTGATTTTAAACAACTTACACAGGTCTTTCATGACCCGTGACATAAAGGGCGTACCCTGGTCAGTAAGAATTTCTTTAGGGATCCCCGTGCGAGAGAACATGTAAAACAACTCCCTAGCAATATTTTTGGAGGCCATGTTTCTTAAGGGTACCGCCTCTGGGTACCGGGTAGCATAATCCAAGACAACCAAAATGTATTGGTGTCCCCTAGCAGATTTGACAATGGGCCCTACCAAATCCATGGCAACTCTCTCAAATGGTACTTCAATGATGGGAAGTGGCACCAAGGGGCTACGGAAGTGTGGTGTTGGGGCACTCTTCTGGCATGTGGGGCATGACTCACAATACCTTTTTACTTCTTCATATACCCCAGGCCAATAAAACCTTTGGAGGACCCTCTCTTGTGTTTTATTAGTCCCCAAGTGCCCCCCAAACACATGGTTATGGGCTATGTCCAGCACCAGGTGTCGGTATGGTTTTGGCACCAGAAGCTGTTCCACAATTTCCTTGTTAACTTTGGTGACCCGGTACACTAGATCCCCATTCATGGCAAAATGCGGAAATTTCTGGTCAGCTTCAGGTTCTAAATCTAAGACCTGTTGGCCGGGTAGGGAAGTTTCTTCTTCTTCCTCCCCAGCTAACACCTGCAAGGGGAAAGAATCTTCACTATACATTTCAGGTGGGCCTAGATCCTTTTCATCATGCCCCTTACTGGTATCATTGTTCCCAACGGCCGTCTCACCTGACCCATTATTTACAGGGAGGGGTACAGACTCTGCCGGAGTTTGTTCCCCAGCTGCAGAAACATTCCCCCTTCTCCACAACTCCCAGAACAAGGGGAAATCGCGGCCTAAAATAACCGCATGCATAAGTCTTTTTACAACTCCGACTTCGTAGGTCACAGTTCCAGATGGGGTCACCAACTTAATGGGGGCCACAGGGTAAGCTACAATATCCCCGTGGATGCATAGCACTCTTATGTGCTTGTTCGGCACGTAGTCCATAGTCACAAGGCCAGCCCGAACCAAAGTCACCAGGCTACCCGAGTCCAAAAGTGCCTTCACGGAGCAGTCACCTATCTTCACCATACAAAAATGCGGCTCAGTCTCTGATTCTGGAATGGCTGCACAAACAGGTTCTGCAAACAGGGACTGATGCCGACTAGCGTCACACACCATGGGCTCTGAGTTAAGAGGGCAATAGGCGGCTATGTGTCCCCACTCATGGCACCTCCAGCACTGGGGGGTCCCTGGCCTCCTTAGTAGGGAGCCCTTTCTAGGATTGTGGGGTCCCAGGGGTTCAGGATCAGTCTTTTGCCCTTGCCCAAACTCTAGAGCCCTGCTCTCTCTCACATTTTTCCATACACCTCCAGCTGGAACTCTCTTACCCAAAGATGTCGCGGGTCTGACAGTCTTGGAAGGTGTTGGTGCCGCAGGGACCTCACGGAGAAAGTCCTCGGTTGCTATGAACCTTTCCACCATGTTGACAAGCTGCTCAGCAGTTCTGGGGTCTCCATGCCCAACCCAGCGTTGTAGCTCCGCCGGGAGGGCGCGGAGGTAGTGGTCCACTACCACCTTTTCCACAATCTGGGCTGGTGTAGTGGATTCTGGTTCCAGCCACTTGCGTACAAGATGAATCAGATCATACATCTGGGACCTGGCAGGCTTGTCCATGGTGTATTTCCAACAGTGGACTCTCTTGGCCCGAACAGCGGGCGTAACACCCAGGCGAGCAAGGATCTCCATTTTTAGTTTTGTAAAGTCCCGAACATCCTGCTCCCCGAGGTCATAGTAGGCCTTTTGCGGTTCACCAGTCAGGAAGGGTGCAATCACTTCTGCCCACTCTGCAACTGGCAGTCTCTCTCTCTCCGCCACTCTCTCAAATACAGTGAGGTATGCCTCAACGTCGTCGTCGGGTGTCATTTTTTGTAAGCCCCGCTGAACGGCCCTCCTCACGTTAACAGTCTCAAGGGGGCTTGCCTCCACTTGTTGGGGCTGAGCCACAACAGTCTCTCTGAGCGCAGCAATCTGCTCCATTAACAGGCGATTCGTTTCCTGTTGTTGGGCCATAGTCTGCTGTTGCGCATGTTGCTGGGCGTGAAAAGCCTCTGCATGAAACTTCCGTTGCTGTTCCAAGGCCTGCTCATGTCTCAGGTTAGCCTGTATCAGCTGCTTTATCACTTCCTCCATTGTGCCGGATGGGCCTTACAGTGCTGCAGCCTTCACTCAGGACATATGCTTCCAGCCCTTTAAATGTCCACAAAATTCAGATGCTGTGTTTTGTCCTGCCGTTGCTCCTAGCACAACTGTGCCCGCATTCTCCACCAATTGTAGGGGACAGCTCACGCATGGGGCGGCAATGACAGTTTCACACAGGTTTCCAACGTAAAAGCGCATTTATTTAGATGTTGTAGTCACAGAGCACCTTGTAAACAAAACAAACTATAAGCCTGTCCGGCTCTAACTAAACAGCAGGATACCTCTCTAGCAGCCTAAGGTCTGACGCAAAGCAAAGTAACCAGTTTTGTATGGGGTAAAGCTTCATACCTGGTGGGCTGCAGCGCTGGCTGTAGCTGCTCCTTCATTCAGGTTCTCCCTCCCTTTGCAAACCTAACAGCCCTCTCTTTTAAGGCTTCCTCCCCAGTAACGAGCTTAGGAAGCCTCACCTGAGAGCACCTGGGTTTGCTACCATGCCTGGCTGAGGTAACCAGGTGAGATATATATCCCATCAACCACACTCCCATACACTTTACCACAATATATATATATATATATATATATATATATATATATATATATATATATATATATATATATATATATAGTACACGAGAGGTGTTAAACAGACATATCCAAATAGTTTCAACCCTAAGTGCCTGGAGTTTGGACTACATAAAAAATCTTTAAATGGTTAAATAAATGAACAGAGGCATATGTTATCCGCTGAACACGCCTTACATTCTGAATGCTGTATATTTCAGTAACTCAATATCATTTGTGGTGGTTTAACCCCTTAATGACAATTGCCGGTCCTGGCACGGCACGGAAAAGCATGTGCTTTACGACAATTGACGTGCCAGGACCGGCACGTCTTTAAACGGGTGCAGAAAGCGATCTACTATCGCTTTCTGCACCCAAAAAGCGTTGCTGAATGCCTCGACCTCGAGGCATTCAGCAACGCCGCGATCGGCACGAAGGGGCCATCTCTGGCCCCTCCACGGGGCGTCAACATCCGCCATACTTTGTATGGCGGCGGACGCCCGTTTTAAAAGCGTTTAGGAGGCGATCGACGATCGCCTCCTAAACTTAAATGGTGTCGCTGGAATGCCTCGATCAGGAGGCATCCAGCGACACCAAACACTAACCTTTTGATGGGCTGTGACCGCTCCGGAGAGCGGTCACAGCCGCAGCTACCGGCAATCTTCGCCATCAAGGAAGATGGCCGCCGTCCTGTAACAGGAACCAACAAATTTTAAAATTTAGCTAGATGGTCCAGACCATCTAGAGAACTTTGGCTCCACTTGCAGGTTGAATACAGGTACTGCATTCACCATGCAAGTCAATGGAGCCCAGCTTTCTAATCACAGTGTGATTAGTAAAAATAAATTAAAAAATAAAATAAAATAAATAATAATTAGAAAAAAATAGTAAAAAAACGGTAAATTGTAAAAATCATTTCCCACTGATGTCACTATCAGGGGAACCTCCAAGTTGAAAAAAAATGTTACAATTTTTTTTAAAAAAAATAAAAAAAAAAATATATATATATAAAAAATATATTTTTGTGAGCAAGTCCTAAAGTTAGCATATTAGCTTAAAACAATTCTCGCATGGAAAGAGTTAAAATACTGGCATATTAAATGCCCGTGGGGTGTCTACTTTTAAAAAATGTATGATTTGATGGGGTAAATTGAATGGGCCAGGTTCAACAACGTCCCAATTAACACGGGGGGAAGGATGGCCACACATCTAATTTCCAATTAGAAAAATGCACACGTACCAAATGTGGCCTTTTAGTTCCCCCAAAAAATGACACACCCATGCATGTGGGGTATCACTGCACTCAGGAGATGTTGCTGAACACATTATGGGGTGTCGTGTGACAGCGGCATATACCAGGAGCTGTAAATTCATACATAAAGTAGGTGTGTGGGGGAAAAATACACACACAAAAATATTACTGCAAACTTTGAAAAAATGCTGGTGGTAAAATGTGTGCATGCAAAGAGTTAAAATACCAGCATTTAAAATACCCTGTGGTGTCTAGTTTTGAAAAATATATGGTTTTGTTGGGCACACTGAAATGGCCTGGCTCAAAGATGTACCAAATAGGGCATGGGCAGTGGATCCCCAAATGCCAAAGTTCAACATTGAAAAAAGCGCATGCACCAAATGTGGCCCTTTTGCCCCCAAACAGCCAGGCAAAATCATTCATGTGAGGTATCGCTGTACTCAGGAGATGTTGCTGAACACATATTGGGGTGTTTTGTGATAGTGACATATACGAGAACATTTTAATTCATACCTGTATTAAAATGTGTGTGGAAAACCAAATGCAAAAAAATGACTACCACAAAGTTTGACAAAGACTGGTGGTAGATATGGTGCATGGAAAGAGTTAAAATACTAGCATTTGAAATACCCTGGGGTGTCTAGTTTTCAAAAATATATGGGTTTATTGGGCACACTGAAATGGCCCGGCTCAAAGATGTACCAAATAGGGCATGGGCAGTGGATCCCCAAATGCCAAAGTTCAACATTGAAAAATGCGCATGCCCCAAATGTGGCCCTTTTGCCCCCAAACAGCCAGGCAAAATCATTCATGTGGGGTATCGCTGTGCTCAGGAGATGTTGCTGAACACATATTGGGGTGTTTTGTGATAGTGACATAAACGAGAACATTTTAATTCATACCTGAAGTAAAATGTGTATGACAAAACAAATGCAAAAAATGACTACCATAAAGTTTGACAAAGACTGGTGGTAGATATGGTGCATGGAAAGAGTTAAAATACTAGCATTTGGAATACCCTGGGCTGTCTAGTTTTCAAAAATATATGACTTGATGGGGTAAATTGCTTTGGCCGGGTTCAAAGATACCCGAAATGGCACAAGGGGGGAAGAATTACCAGATTTGGAAAAAATGGCTTTGAAATAGCAAAACGCTACCTGTACTTATTGCCCCATAATGGGTAGAAAAAAGCAAAAAAACATAAAAACATTGGGTATTTCTAAACTCAGGACAAATAGTAGAATCTATTTAGCAGGTTTTTTCATTACCTTTTATAGATGAGTAAAAGATTTTTCAACTAAAAGTTAGAAACAGTCATTTTTTTCTAAATTTTTCACCATATTTTATAATTTTTTTAATAGTAAATAATATGATACAATCAAAACAATGTCATCTAAAGAAAGCCCTTCTTGTCCTGAAAAAAACAATATCTAATGTGTGTGGGTTCAGTAAACGGGAAAGAAGAAAATTACAGCTAAACACAAGCAGCGCAGAAATGTTAAAAAGGCCATTGTCACAAAGGGTACAAAAAGTAAAATCAGCCTTTGTCTCGAAGGGGTTAAAGTAAGAAAAAATAACAAAAGGATGCATAATCCATTCAACAAGCCTGTATCTTGCTATTTACTGCATATATATAGAACAGTTGCATGCAATGTTATACTTTTAGTATGGAAAGAAATGTGAGCTGTAAAAATAAAATGAATCCACTCGTTCAACCCAATTTATTTCTTACACTGTGGGTTAAAAAGGATTGCGATGATATTTTTTAAAATGCTGAAATTACTGGAGGATTTTAGAAACATACATCCAAATGCGAGGCTTAATGAATCATGGTTGAGTACGCTATAGTACATGATATGCAGTAATGAGCAAGATTTTCCCCTAGAGAGTCCAGACACGAAACCTTGCAATAATTTAAAAGCCAGAAACAGATCTAGAATGGTTGAGCTCGCTATGCAGTTTCCTTCCCTAATCATTACTAAATATTTCCTACACGCTTAATATTTTTCAAGGTTTTAACAAATGTAAACGTCAGACCAGTATCATCGGAGTTGGGTGAAGCTGTTTGTTACTGAAATTGTATCTAAAACATTCTACACCTTGAAGTACATTTGGCAATTAGATATTTCAATTTTCTACTTTTAAGATCTTTTTTGACCTCCCTCATTCAAATACAATTGCAGACTAAAGAGAAAGGAATATGTGGAACATATATATGTGGAACATTAATAGAAAGACAGTCTGTGCCTGTGTCTGGGAGCATAAACTTAAGGTCCATGGTAAGAATCCATGAGACGGTACTGGACCTTGGATTATTATTGATATAGATCGTATTTTACAATCTAACATGCAAAAAAGGTAGAGATTATAAATTTACAAGAACAAGGCACAGTTCTCTATCAGTTCTAGTGTTTTAACTTTTATTTTCAAAGTATATCTTGTCACTTTTAATGTTATGATTAACTTTCGCTGTTCACCTTCTGTAATAGCGCTATGGAGTCTCCTTGCATTGTATAAATGGAATAATAATAACATATCAAATAATACCTTTAGGCAGAATAATGTCAAAGTTACACTTAACATTTTTTTTTAAGTTGCCCATTGTGCTAATATTGTAAGGTGAAATATGGTGTGTCCAGATCAACATTTATATGAAAAGCTTAAAGAGGAAACAGGAAGATGTGGTTATTGCAGGTGCAAAATAAACTAAAAATGCAATAAAATAATAAAGAATACTCCAATTACTATGCAACTACTAGACTATATAATATGTACGCCTGGGTGTAAAAATCACATTTTCATTATAGATACCCTTTTAAATGAATGCTTGTTATTGCTTTCATATAAGCTGTGAATTTGGACATAAAGATTGAATTGACTACCAAGTTTCTTGATAAAAGCAACCCGTGTAGTCCCATATAAAAACATAATTATAACAGTCCACTATAATTTCTGAAATTGGAATGTAATCATATGTAAAGATGGTATTTTATCAACACAACAATATTCTTTGTGTCTTGGTGGCTTTATAGAAATCATGTTTGTATTACTAATATCTAGTATCACTTTAAATGTCACCTTCTGTATCCGCCTGAATTCAGCTCCAACCTACTATAAATTATTCATCACAACCTGTCCTGAAAAATAATATTGTGTTTTAGCGGATGCTTTGAAAGGCATAAGGGAAGTCTGCTGTAAAATGTTAGTGCTAGTTTTTGTGAAAATATAAATCTAGAAATGTTGCATAAATATTTTTTAATAAAAGAAAGTCTCAGTAGCCAAGAATAAGTATCTTAACACAAACTGACCAAGTAATGTTTGCAGTAATCTGACATACACTTTCAATGAGATCTATACTAGCTCTATAAGGTAATTACCATGCGAGAATGAATACTTTGTTTTCAGATCTGGTGATGAGCATTCTCACTTTGACAACATTACTCTGGGAAGAAATTGCCGTTGATGATTAAATGAAGCATATTGAGTTTTATTTAGGTTATCCCTTTATGTTGTTCTTATTACGATTCTCCTTGTTTGGAAGACCAAAGATCTTTTAAGATGTCAACTGAATTATCAGAAAATGTGGTGAATCTTCTAAGATACACCATGATTTCACTGTCAATAATCATCAGGAATCCGACCCAGTTGTAAAAGGGTCCTCATTAATCTTAATATTGTTAAGCAAAAAAAAATAAAATGTACTTGTAATATAAACAGTCAGTTGATATATATATATATATATAACATCCTCTGATCTGCCTCGACCAGTCAAGCAAGATATGATATTGATTGAGATCTATGCTTTCGCCGCACTCCTCAATCACAGCTCCCATTTCA
Organism: Spea bombifrons; assembly: GCF_027358695.1. Classification (NCBI taxonomy): domain Eukaryota; kingdom Metazoa; phylum Chordata; class Amphibia; order Anura; family Pelobatidae; genus Spea; species Spea bombifrons. The sequence goes on along the minus strand of NC_071087.1, from coordinate 30,128,922 downwards.
GCTGTGCATCACAAGATTGCTGGATGAGTAAGGAAGGAGGGTGGTCATACCCTGCGCCCAACTTCATTCTACCTCCTTAAGCCATGCCCCCATTAAAGATGTCCTGATTTGGAAATCTGAAATGTTGGTAGTATTCATAATGCAGAATCATATATTTTGTCTGCTGCGTTTTCTTTTAAAAGATGTGTATTGTTTGTCATTAAGGACAAAATGGATAGTGTAAGTAGGAAAGGCAAGACATTGGTTTGTGAGGAAAACTGCCTCTTTGTTTTCAGTATGGGGAACTAGGGAAAACTGGAATAAGCAACATAGGATTAGTTAATGACTTTATATATGTGGGTTATCACAATGTAATCATAGCCTTTATCATAAGGTATTTTTTCCTGTCAGCCTTTTATGGAAGTATAAAGGATTATAATATACCCCAGTAAAGGATGAAATGTATAATTATACAGGCTTCTTTTGTTTCAATATAGACAGAGGATTTTCCTTTTCATGTGTTATCTCTAGTAAGACCCAATAATGAGGTATGGTAATCCTGATTTGCTTGTGTGTACAGCCTACTTTATAGTAGAAAGCATGATAAAACTTCCTGCCTGGGCTGACTGCTATGACATCACTGCAATCTTCACCTGTGAGTCATGATAGATGATGAACTGTCCCAGCTATGCATTTTAATTAGCAGATATGATGTTAAAGATGGAAAAAGTACAAATTTGATTAATTTAAAAATCAAAATGGAACATTAAAATAATAACATTGCAAGTAATCAATGATTTTGAGTGCTTTAATTATTTTTTTCCCAAAGATATTCTTATATTTATATATATTATATATGTATATAACAGCCTTATATTTAGAGTCATTGTGTTTAAAAATGTACCCTATAATTAAATATGATTAATAAGTTGCTTAAATGTGATGCATCTGCTGATATCTACCCTACAGATCAATGAATAATTAAACGTAATATATTTATATCCTCAGGTATTTGAATTACTGTACCTTGTGGTTTTGGTTGAATTTTGTTAAATAAACTGTTGGATAATAACGGCCAGTGAATGTGTTGCATATTGTATTGAGAAAACAGTGGTATTTTATGTATTACTGTACTCTATTATCTTAAGCTCCAATCCAGGGGTAAAAATTTGTGGCTATTGAAGGCCAAACGCACATTGGTTTTCAGGACGATACATAGCGTGTTGCCAAGTGAAAAACTTCTGTTTACGTCCATGAGATAAATTCTAAAAAGCTTTTGCATTACAAATACCAATGGGGTCACTAGCTTACTTAGTAAGCTAAATAAGTAAGCTAGGGGAAAAGGATTAGCAATTCCTTTCACTTAGCTCTGCCATATGGCACACCTTCAAACAAAATATAGAGAACTACAGAATATCATTATTGAAAATATTTGCTGTACTAATTATTTCACACCCTTTATAATATTTTTTTTCTTTCCCAAATGAAACTTCATATTACAAATCCTACATGCGTTGATAGACTAGGGTGCCAAGTAAGATACTTAAGAGTTTGTGAAATTTCCTCTGGGCACAGTGGATACTTACCTAAAACTTTTTTGACGTAGTTATGCTATGTTACAAAGCCTTAAAAAGAACACTAGTCAGGAAATGAAAATATATCTCTTAAGACCTGCCACATTTGGTGGTTAAAAACTGTATGTTAATATTTTTTATTCCCCAGTGATTATTTTTGTATGGACCAGTGAAGTAAACAATGCTTGCTACATGGCTGCCTCAAGGCCAAGCAACACTTTATGTTGAAAAGCTTACTGTGTTATCTCCTGGTAGACACTTGAAGTCTTTCTGGAATGTGCAGGACTCCAAGTCTGATTACTCTGATAGTCCTCCATTGGAGTACGGTGGCTTTGGGGTAGCCCAGCTGCTGTGAACCTGTAAAGTAAGACTAGTGCATCTCTCCTTGTGGATGGTTTTAATGGGACCCTATCTATACAATAAACCCTCAGAACACTAGTTTACAGCTAGGGAATATTTAATGTGTCTCAATTGTGGACTTAATTTATATAACTACGTTTCTTATGAAAAAATAATATACCTAAAAAACAGTGACCCCCAATGAAAAGCCATCATGGGTGGCATATTAGTAGAAGAGCAGAGACAGACAGATAAAGTATTATAAAGATAAAAGGAGTCATTTAGGAAATGGATGTAACATTGCAAAGCAATGTTGTATTCTCATACATGATGATCCATATTATTTCAGTTGCATTAAAGCAGGAACTGACACAAAACCCTATAATACCATTAGTATTTGGTCTAAGACTTTATACTTTGATAAGCTTCCAAGAGATCAACTCTCTTTCTGAGATCAAGCAGACTTATATTACAAAAGTTTTTTGTGTGTGTGTGAGAGAAAACAGATGTACAAGTCAAGATAACAATTTGAAAAGAAGCTGTGAACACTGGAGATTGGGAATTAAATTATTTATTTTTGAGGTACTTTCTTCTTCTGCTTTACCGGTTTTCCCTTTTGCTTTTAGGTATTTATCTTGGTTTGTACATCTGTATTCTCAGAAAAGTTCACTTTTTCTTTATTATCCTGGGGAAAAGTTAACTTATCAAAAGCATATCTTACAACATGAATGTTCTATACAGATTTATGATAGGTAGCTTAGATCGCTGATTTTGTTTCATGTAAAATATCTGAAATTGGTGACCTGTAAGAAGTATATTCATCTGATAACACTTGGGGATATCATGTTTCAATCACAGGTAGTGAATAATATCAGAGTGTATTTATCCGAACAGAACAGACAGAACATACATATTATATACAAGGCATACTGTGATGCAGCACAGGACATCACGACAACATAACCAAGTATATACAGGCATAGCGTAATAAAGACAATGCAAATGAAACATCCAACACATACATCTGATAGTACTGTATTGTGGTGCTGTCCAAACAAACATACAATGACACAAGGTATGTATATAAGCGGTGTGTTTACCTTTAATTATCTATTTTTATATTTTATAACTGTTGGTTGCAGCGCTGCAATATTAAAGCAGTATATGATAGATTTTCCAGGTCAAGGTATTTATATTTCTAAAATTCAAACCTAGTAATGGTCTTCTAGTTTAAGTCTTTACATTGAAGCTATCAATTTTCATCTTAAAATGATGAACCAGATAACTTACTCTACCCACATTCCTTAAAATGTTCTTCCTGTACTCATTTCCAGATTATTATCTATATCAGTTTGGACAAAAATGGAACATCAGGCAATGTGCTCTCCATGTTCCTCTCAAGCCAGATCACCTAATTCTTTCTATGGCTCTATTTTGTGGTCGTTTAAAGTTATCCGTAGATATGAGTCTCTCTTAATGCTGAGTATGAAACTACTGTAACATATTCTTACACAAGATGAGCAAGTTCTTGGACATCAAAACTCTTACAGTGTAATTCCACAAAACTGACTTTTAGTTTTGTTTTTATTGCAAAAATATAAGAGGTATACATGCAATATATGACTAATTTATTCTGTTTCTGAACTATCGCTATAGTGCATTGATTAGGCACATGAGAGTAAATCTTCCTTACTCTAACATAAGGCGCAGTCAGATATGCGTATGCATGTATAACCCTAGTAACTGGGATATGATGTCCAATATTTGACATTATTTCACAATACATAAGGTCCGAGATACAGCAGCTGTAAAGGAACACTGATGTTTCTGCTGGTGTTCTTTACAATGCTGTGTTAGCTGGAACCTATTAGCAGCATAGGCATAAAAATTAAAGGCCAAAGTTGTAATTCGTAATGCATAGGAAATTATGACATCAAACTACTGTTCTATTAAAAAGGTATAATGGAACAGTAGTTCACTTGAGGGGCTTACCTAGAGTATTTGACACCCGGGGCAGATCCTGTATGTGACACACACACACACACGCACACACGAATGTTGGCAAGTACCTGAAATGTGCCAATTTCTTCTGGCTGATAGTTGTGTGTGTCAGTTATAGGCGATAGCTGTATGTATGTTAAAGTGCACATTACTGTGCCTGGGTGTGCCCACTAGTGGGTCCCAATCAGCACTAGTGGGCCTCCAAGGGCCTGATCTGTACCTGCAGGCCCCTTATTAGCAGACTAAACTAATTTACAGCCCTAAAACACAGGACCTTAGAGGACTGTGCTCCATGGGCTGTGTTATTCTTAAACTGGGTGGAATGGGCCCTGTCCGGTCACTATTGCTCTACATGCAATACCTGTATAACGAATAAAAGAATGTTGGCAAACCTTGCAAGGCAAGGCCAAGTAGTTGTATAAAAGTAAAGCAATCTTTTCCTTTATTCTGATCTGTAGTCTCTTAAATTAAAATAATCCAAAGAATATCCAAGATGTGTAATAATGCTATTAAACTTTGTTTCAACAAAGAGTAAAATCGTCCCATATTGGGGATGTTGTCACAATTAACACCAGTCTTAAACCAAAATCTAAATTTTTAATCAATAGTCTTTCCCCCCTCATGGACACTAATCATAAAACAGTGGAGCATGATCTTATTGAATTGGTAGAAAACAGAAAATAAATATGTATGGTAATTTCGCTGAGCGAAAAGACTTAAAAGCTCTGGCTTCCAATAGCGAAATAGTGATAGCATGCAGACAAAGGTGGGGCCATGGTAGTCATGGATACATCATATTATATTAAGGAAGCAAATACACAACTGTTAGATCCTGAAGTCTACTAAAAAAAGTAAATATGTTAGGGAGCTGTTCGATATTTTGGACACTGACCTATATAGGAATTCTACATTTTAATGATGTGCAGTATTTATATAAGCCCAATCCATCTATACCACTGTAACTCTGATCGGCCCTCCCAATTAAGAAACTTCAAGTGACAACCTGAATATATGTGAAGCTGTCCCTAGACGTCACCTCATTTTCTTCTACCATACCTCTAAACAAGGTTTAAAGGCAATTAAGTGGTGCCTAGCAAGATTTAGCAATTATACGAAAGAACAGTGGATTTTTTGTTACAGTCTATTACATTTTTGCTCCCTCTTTTTCTCATTTTTTCTTGGCCATCAATTATGAGAAGAAATAACAGTTTTATTTAAGTATATATTTCTATGGCATATGTCCATTGTGATATTACATACTGTGGTGGGGTCTGGAAAGTTCCTAATGATTTCCATTTGTATCTATATTTAAGTATACCTCTGAGGAGAAACCAGCTTTTGATAAAGCCCTTTTAACGACTTCCCTCTTTGTTTTAACGGCCAGTTTATCTGACTGATGTTATTACACGTCTCAGATATACTTTGAATCATTTTAATTTGTGGGACAATGTACCCAAATAAAAGAAAAAAAATATGTATACAACGATTTGGCCTCATCTTTTGCAAGAGGCTTCCAGCTGCCACGAATATACCTTCGATACGTTTATGGATTGAGCTGGCATATTGTGTATCATACATTTGCCCTGTAACCCACAAAGAAGAAGGAGATAGATAAAAAGAGGAAAAGACAGACAATGATAGAGAAAATGGGAAAAATCAACTTCCCTGCTTGCTGCTTCCTCATGGCCACATGGAAGCACTCTTCTGTGCTCATTGTTCTAATTGTTCTTGGCTGTAGGCCCACCTCTTTCACCAATGATAGGGCGGGAACAGATGATAGATGGTGTTTCAGGGCCCTTGAAACAGCAGAGAGGCTGGGCCCCCCTACTTGCCAGTACTGATTGTACCCCTTTCATGCCATTGCCATTGGTGTGTAGCAGTGCAGTATCTTTGCAGTATCTTTGCTTCAATTACCATGACAAGTAAATATTTCTTGTTATCCATCTTTGTCTGGTAGATAGTAATATTTGGACATTTAGCAAGTTGTTATAGCTTCCATACAGGTTTCTGGCCACCATGCTTTTCTTCACTGTCCCCCTAGCGTTGCCTTGTGACCCCCGTCCTGTCCCCTTAAGTATGATTCCTGGGTGTGCATGTGATCATAGTGTAGAAAAAAATTGTTTAATTATAGCAAGGGAAGCGTGTAATATTGTTCCCTCAAGGGCCTACCTCATCTTCAATCTGCCCTTGAATCTTCTCTGATCATGGTCTGATCATTTAAGCAGAGCCCTATACAACAGCTAGACAAAAACACACAACTATATAAAAAACGATATAAAGCTATATGTTCTTAAAATAAGTCAAAGACAAATGTAGTTACTTAACAATGGAACATATACAATGAGAAAGAAAAAAAATATATAAAACAAAGTCTACTTTTACCATTGTTCAGTCTCACACGGAATTTAGTGAAAAATGGGACATGAGGACTGTTTAAAAATAGTTAATATATCATACTTTACATAAATAGCCTACATTAAACCCATAAGTCGAAGAAAACAAGATCCAAACATTTGTTTTATTTTATTTGTATAACTACAATCTTACCGTATTAAGAATTATTACAAAAAGAAAAATATAATTTTTCAATGTATGCACATTTTAAGCAACTAGCTGTAATAATGGCTGATTCTATACTATAATTCACAATAAATAAACTAAATATGGTCTTAAAATGCCTAGTCAATATCATTATGATGGATATCCCAGTTTCATCAGAAGTTTTATGCTTATTATCCATTTATTTTTTAATAGCTAATTCATATAATTTCACTATAGGATGTGATGAGAAAAAGGATAGAGCACAAAATGAAGATAAATGTGTAAACTGGGAAATCAACATGGGAGAAATTGTGCCTCTGTTGGGAATTATCATCTTGTCAGAGTACAATTTCCTTCACCACAGTAACAAATGGCTTCATACATATTCAGTTATCCTCAATGGCTTAACTGTCTTGTTAGACAACAAGTGCTAAGGGATGGGAGTACAGCCAGGTACGATTCAGCATTTTACTTCATAAGGGGTTTTTTTTCTGTCTTTTCTATTGGGCAGAAACAGACAGATTCTGAAATATTGTCTAAAATGAAGAAACATAGTTAATAGAAACAGCTGCACACAATTCTAATTCGAATGCTTGAAATGACGGCTAACGGCAGATCTAGGATTTTAGAAAATCTCCACCAGAATTCTTCCTACTTGTTTTAAGGGAGATTGTAATGATTGGCCTTAATTATTCTGAAATTGATGTTGCGTGCAGTGTGAGTGCACCCATATTTCAACAAATGTACCCATGGAACCATTAATGTGCAGGGTGATAAGTGCACATTAAAACAGTAGCCATCTGTAATGTGTCCTCTGCTGAGCTACATGTAATACACTGTTATTGTGCAACTCAAGCATATGTGGTAATGATAAGCTCAGACAGTGCTGTCTTATAATATATTTCTGATGGCATTATACACACACACATATATATATATTAGGTAAAAGTAGGCATTAAGGAACACTCAATCTACATCCACCAGAAGACTTGTTTTTCCCACTGAAATCTTGTAGTTCTACCACCACTGCAATCCCTTTAAAGGCTGTCTAGTACAGGAACATATACGCTAAAGGCATCCGTGTATAAAGTGGATGGAAAGGTGATAATTGTTAACCTTGCTTGCATAGATGTTTGTGGGAAAAGCAAGTCTTCTAGCTTGTCCAGTGGATGTAGATGAGTGTTTAATAATGCCCGCTAATACCTTATTCTTAGAGGAGGAGTTATCTATCACACCTTTTTCCCCCCACAACACCTAATTTGATTTACACAATATTAAACATAAATACACTAAAATACACATATAAATCAGATATATAATACAAAAATATTAATATACCATATCCGATCACCTCTTCACTTTGATTTTGCGCGCGGAAATAGTGACGGAAGAGCACGAACCTCGGGCTGTCCAAAAAAAATAAAAATGTATATTTCTGCCCTTAAAAAAATAGGTGGAAACTGACCTTTATACATCATGGACTTTATTCACCACGGATGTCTATGGTATAAGTGTGAAGTCCAAAATAAAATAAAACACAATTTCATTTTGACGTGAATATGGTTCAGCTGTGTGATGCAGAATGTAATTTGATATTAATAATTTAGTGGTCCGGGAAGAGCTATTCCCTTGCAAACGTGTAACAAATATCTCAAGTCAGTGATGTATTATATTAATACAGTTTAATCTTTTAAGTTCCAGGACTTACCCACCCTTCCCCTGCAAGACTGGACAAATTTTGGTTAGACTTAGATGATAACTGTAGAAACAGCTTATACTTTTCTTAGAGAGAAAAAAAAATGTTTCTGTGGTATAAGTGAGGCTGGTCCCAGAGGAAGTCTTGCGTATTAAACGGTATGTGCAAGTCTTCCGCCGAAGATGAAAGAGGACAGGTTTTCTGGAGGAGAGGAAGCTTCCAAATGATTATTTATTGGCAGCGTCTCTAAATATGTTGGTAGCTATGCTTCAGCACACCATCATATCAAAATTGCATTTCGTTTCTTTTAATTCTTATGATGATTTTGTTTGTTTTTTAACAAACATCAGAATGCTTGAGAGTCGTCCTAATAAAATAATAAAATAAGTGGGATGTAACTCCTTAAGCCAAGAAGACTGTGGAGATCCTTCACAGCTCCGAGCAGCTCATCTACTGGGCAGTTAATTAGTTTTTTTATGAGGATCAATCTGGCTGGTTTGTGAGATGCCAGGTGTATATATTTTAATGTTGGGAAATTACTATGTTCTTCAAACACACCACACTGTTTAATTGCTGATTGTTTATCTGTTTTTGTTTCTGAAAATGTTTCAAAACAACAATTTGCCTTTGCTGTTAAAAAAGGATAATACACGGCCATTATATCAGCTTGAGATGTTTCTTCTCTAAACCTAGTTATCCAGACTTTTAAATGTATGCATGTCTACAACCAAGTCATACTTGCAAAGGATAAACTTAATTACACCCTTGGTTTGTCATGTTGTAGTGCAAGCCTGCCATTACTAGATAAATCCCGGGTCAGTAAGCTATTACTGTCCTTTTAATAATCTGTTGTGACTCATTCTACCTATCTAGTGCAATTTTCTATATGCTGTCAGAATGCAGAGCTGTGCATGTAGCCCCCCAAAAAAGTGTTAACCATAGAGTAAATAATGTCCAATATGGTGATACAGCTTATTATTGTTGCACTTATAATACAGTTTAACGCAACAAGCTTTTATGAAAACTACATTTATCTTGTTTTTGTTTTTAGTAACTTTTATTGTTTTGGAGATACTTTGCTCAAAACTAGTTCAAGATTTGATCTGTGCCAGAGCAAGGCAATCTACCTACCTTACCTGTTGCAATGTAGTGAAGCAGAACGATGGGATATGATGTCATATCTCAGCACACAGCTTCACTATGGTGAAAGATGGCCACATGGGAGCTGCAATTGAGGGCTGCGCTTGGAGCCCTTCCAAAATAGATCCGGGAGCAATTGGGGGTGCAACATAAATAAATGACTGCCAAAGATGAAACAATGTACTTCTACATTCATGTAAAACTTGATCCTTCTTCCTCTAAACACATTTTTCATATCATCTTGACACTGTTTACAAAAGTCGAACTATTTACATTAATTTAATGGAAAGTATATACCTTATATACCATATAACACTGTAGAATGTGCTAGTTAACCTATTTGGTTGAATTTAACTTTTGTAAACATTTTCTGAATGTAGCATCAAAAACATCATTCCTAGTATTGTGGAATCCTCAACCCCTTCTCGAGGAAAGTAAACACACATTTTTTGGCAGGAACATCTTAATTGTCATGTGACACAAAAAAAACCAAGACGCTGTTAGCTTGTTGCCATAGTAAATTAAACGGATTCTGAACCATTTGTGTTGTTTTTATGTGACTAAACCTAGAGATGAAAGAATAAAATGCCAGATCAGCTAGTGTTTATTTGCTCGACATACTGTAGAGTACATTTAATGTTTTGTGTAAGTGGAACAGCACCTTTAATAGCGAAGCTAGTGACAAGGTAAGCTGCAATAAAGCTTGTATAAAAGCTTAGCATTTTATTACTGCTTAGCATGACCATTTTCCTTTTATTCTATTGTTTTATGGTTTAATGTCACCATTGCGTTTTTGTAGCAAGCATGAGTTAGTTACACACGTGATCCGTGTACAATACAATCACATGTTTTTATACACAACACAAATGCTATCACAATCATCAGCTTTCCTGTGTTGCCTGTTTTTCTTTTCACAACAATCACATACCGTATTCAGACTATAGACGGCACCAAAATGCACGTGATGAGCATGTTCTTTTGAACACACTCTAAACTAGAATAGAATAAATACACGCAATGGGGAACTTCCCAGGGTAGGAGCTCTCCTTATTCTAGGGAGACAGAGACGATATGGTTGATTATAGGAATGCTACTTATATAAAGTGGCACACTGTGCATAAACTTGCAGGCAAAGCAAAAAAGCCACTGGTCATTGTTTATTATTGTTGTTTTGTTTACCCACGAAAGGAGAAATTGCGTCTCTGCATCCCTTACTAGACCTTTCATTGAAAGGGGTAGCCTAGTGCCACAATCAGCACTGGAGCTAGATGGAGGTGAGTATTTGGTACCTTGTGCATTCCTGAGCTGGAGATGTGTTTGGATGAATACATTTTATGCAAGGGACAGGGAAACATTTTAGATGTATAGAGAGGGTTGTGAGGTTCTCTCTCTGTACATTAAATTGTATGTAAAAAATGGCAACAGATTCCATAGCATTGTTACAGTGAGGGAGAATACAAACCTAAGAATAATAATAATAAGTCCCATGGACACATACTGGTACAGAAGAAGCATAGTGTTCTGTTCTGGCGAGTATAGAATCCTGACTGACTGCTCGGGCCAGTATGGTTTATGAGAGCATGGATGTCTAGATATTCCAGTGGATCTCCATATGTTCGCCTATAGTGAGTTCAGTAATTGAACTACACTGTTGTACCAAGCAAGGTCTCTTCTTGTTAATGGCCGGCAATCCAGAAAAAAAAACATATGTATTTTTTGGCAGTCCTGTTCATTTAAATAAAATACATAAAAGTCAGCCTGGTTGGTCTAGACAGATTCTGGCAGGAATAAATCTTGAATGGCGTCAAAAATATGTAAAAAAAATGGGAGAACACAAACATAACCCTAATTCCCATTCTCAGTATCAATATTCAAATATATATGATCAGAGCCAGAGTAAGCGGCCTGGGCACTTTAAGTAAACTATGTCAACAAGGTATACTCACACAGTGTGAGACGGCCAACATCCAGTATGATATAAAGTACGCAGTCCTTTCGTGACCCAGATAATCAAGTGTTTGTCCAGTGTTCTAGATGGCCAGTCTGGGCCTGCTTGTGATTGTTACCTACACCAACCCGAGGTTTTCACTTCGGAACATGTGATATACTCAAAATGTGAACTCACCTATAAAGTATGTTTTCTGTAGCACATGCTAACACTGTCAATATTATCAGGGAATTGAGACAAACAAACCTCAGTACAGTGTCATAGATAAGTCTATAATCATGGCTCTCCAGCAGCACATCCAATAAGTGTCTCATATTAGGTTGGGAAATGCCTGTCACACTGGGCAAATTGTTTCGTTTTATTTGAACTGAAGGAGTAGAGAGTGTCCTAAGAGAGAAGGTGAGCATTTGATAAGCTCATTTTTCATATCACAGCAGTTTATTTAATTCTGACCATTGATCAAAGTTAGCTGGTAAGTTCCATTAAAAAGTAATCCTTTCAATCCTCCGCATGCAGAGAGCTTTGCAGGGAGAAAAATATAGAAAAATCATAAAAAGCTCTATTCGCTTGTGGTTGCACTAGATATGATAATCTGTTTGACCTCTGATTGGTATTTTAGTCATTTAGATGCACTATGTTATTGGATATACACATGCCGTTTTTTGAGATGCATCTATAAAAATTACTTTTTCCTAATTTTCTTTGTCACCTTTTGGTCCCATTTTAATAAAATGTCAATTTACTGGCCATTTTCTCTGACTTTCTTTTAAATTAGTCCCATACAATAGCACAATGTTCACAAAAAAACATTTATTAACCCCTTTGTGAACTACCTTATTTGCTCGATTATAAGACGACCCCCCAAAATCTTAATATTAATTTATGAAAAAAGAAAAAGCCTGAATATAAAAAGACCCTATAGGAAAAGCGTTTTACCAGTAAATGTTAATTTATGTAAAAAAAAAATGTTTTAATTAAATCTATGATTGAGAAAAATATTTTGTTTTTATTTCTTTTTTTTCAACCTGCCCCCCCCCAGTTATGCACATCTGCCCCCTGGCTTGCCACTCTGCCCCAGAAATGCCTTATACCCCCTATATGCCACTGTACCCCATGATATGCCTTTTAACCCTCTAAATGCCACTGTGCCCATAATACACCTTATGACCCCCTATATGCCACTCTGCCTCCAGAATTGCCTTATACCCCTATATGCCACTCTGGTTAAAGGGCATATTATGGGGCAGAGTGGCATATAGGGAGGTATAATGCATTTCAGGAGGCAGAGTGGCGTACAGAGGGTTAAAAAGGCATTTCTGGAGGCAGAGTGGCATTAAGGGGGTTAAAAGGCATTTCACAGAGCACTCTGCCTACAGAAATGCCTTATGCCCCCCATTTAACACTCCCTCCCCATTATATCAAAACCGCTACATAAGTATATGGTTCTTAAAAAGTAGACAACCTAGGTCAGCGATGGTGTAATCTCAGTTTGGGCATTTAAATGACTGTAATGTGAAAACTCTGATTTCGAACATTCTCAAATGTAACCATTGAGCTTGGGACCATAAATCTTGGCCCGAGCTAGCAGTGGGGGGATCTGGTTGTCCCAAACAGCCTCTCCAATTATGTTTTCCCGAAGTTAGCTACAAGAGTTGGGCAAAAAACAAAGCAAAGCTTTCCCACAGAAAAATATTTTCTTTACCATATGATATTTAGGATTTCTATTCCAGCTTTATCCTATTCTGGCAATGCTAACAAAGGAACCGCGTGGAGTTATAGATTGCTATGCATTGTCTATCCTCGTCTTAAATGTTCTCTGTTGTTTTTCTACACAAGCTGTATGTGAACCATAATTATCAGGTGTCAGACAATTAAGCGGTGAAATAAGTGTTTTTGCCTTTTCTACTCTCCTTAGTAATTTTCACATCTTAAAAATCTCTATGTTCACTCAATAAATGCTTAATTTAATAAAACTATAATTAAGTTGTATTTAAAATGCATCCATACACGTCACAGAGTCTGTTGCCTTACAATAGCTTCAAGTGGATTGGTTGATTATCATGCAGGGTAGCCATAGCAACTTTTTTGTTTAGCCCGTTTACTGGATTTACATAAAAAAAAATCTAGATTTATATTCTCCAAATTTTGAGAACTGCCCCATGTCCCTTACAACCCCTTTTCTAGACTAGACTTATAGACATGAAACTCAGAGTGCACTGGAGCACCATGGCTGCTAAATATGAGGTATGATTATGTGGTTATGTTTGTGTATTTGCTTTATATGTATGAGGGAGATCCGGTATATATTTATATATGCATGTGTTATCCTGTATTATTCAGGGCAGTTCTGAAATTGGGGAATCTGCCTTGTGTCACGTGAAATTCCATTCCAGTACAACTGTGTAATAACAATAAAAATGTTTTTAGAGATTGTGACCACAGGTACTGTGAGAATTAACTGGATTCCTTTTTGGCAAAGAACGATGTTCATGGGTACACATTTTAATGTTAAGGTTGATCCAAGGATTATTCATACGGCCATTGGCGTCATCAGTTTTTTCCCTTTTCTGTTTGAAATTAGCATGAGTTGAGCCTGATCTGAATACTTCATTTGGATCAGGGCAATCGTGGACAGTTGACCTTGATGAATGTGCAGTACGAAAAAGTTTTAGGCAGCTGTGAAAAAATGCTGTAAAATAATAATCGTTTAAAAAATAGAGATGTTAATAGATTATTCTCATCATTTAACAAAACGCAAAGTTAGCGAATAAAATAATCTAGAATAAAAATCTAAATTAAATCAATATTTAGTGTGACCACCCTTGTGTGCCTGCCAAACAGCATTGATTCTTCTAGGTACACTTGCACACAGTTATTTTTTAACCCCTTCCGTACCGGGACGTACCTGGTACTTCCTGGTTAACAGTCACCGGTAGACCGGGACGTACCAGGTACGTCTCCTCCAAAAAACGCCCCCACATCACCACAATCGCGGTGATCGTGGGGGCGCTGCTGCTGGTGTCTGCCCAGGACTCCTGGGCAGACAGCACAGCCTGTCTAAACACGCCCCCAAGCCTACGATCACTCCCACTGAGTGATTTTGTAGGCAGAAACAGCGATTGCAGAAAAATCTGCAATCGCGGTTTCAGCTGCCACAGGCAGCTTCAGGGAATGGGGGGGGTGTTGAATGGGTCCCCACACAAGTGTGGGGACCTGATCCAACACCCCCCTGCTGCCTGATCGCTCCATGAGAGCGTCAGTGCAGCGTTAACCCCTTCAATGCCGCGATCGCGGCATTCAATGCCGCGATCGCGGCATTGAAGGGGTTAATTGCCGTTTTGTAGGGGGCTCTGCTGCTGGTGGTCTGCCTGGAAGCCCAGGCAGACCAGCAACAGCAAAAACGACCCCCCAGAAGTCCTCTGATCAGTCCTGTAGGACTGATCAGAGAGACTCCTCCCCTACAATCTCCAGTCTATTGGAGATTGTGTCCCAGCTGCCAGAGGCAGCTTCAGGGACAGGGAGACAGGGTTCTTTGGTCTCCACATGAGTGTGGAGACCAGCCCCCCCACCCCCTCACTTGCTCAGTTAACCCCTACCCCCCCTCTTCCTCAATTAACCCCTTCAATGCTGCGATTGTGTATGACCCCCCATTGCAGCATTGCAGGGGTTAATATTAGTCCCCACAAGCTTGTGGGGACTAAATATCAGTCAATGCTGTGCTTCAATGGAGCATCAGCATTGAAAGAGTTAAAAAAAAATAAAAAAATAATAATAAAGAAAAATAAATTTTTTTAAAAAAATAAATAAATAAATAAATTAATAAAATAATAATAATAAAAAAAAAATAACAGCACTGACCTGAAAGTCCAGGGTGCTTCCAGGTCAAATGCTGGGCTGGGCTGATCAGATCGCTCCTAGCCAATAGGAGTGATCGGATCATTATGGCGGCCCATGGATGACCCTGCTCTACAAAGAGAGAGGGGTCATCTAGGTTAATTATGAAAAAACACAAATTATTAATAAATAAAAAAATCATAATTATTACCTGATCACTTGTCGGTGACATTTTAAGTCGCTGATTATTGATCGGTCTCCCTGATTGATGTCAGCGGCCTAAACCTGTCACTTACAAGTAATCTGATAAAAAAAATATTTAAAAAAATGTAAATGCACATGTTCCAGTTTTGCCCTCATAGCTTCCTCAAAAAATGCATGAACCATGCATGTGAGGCCTTGTTGGAATCATGGGATGTTGGTGAACAAAATGTGGTGTTTTCTTCCACTGTTGCACTTATGCTGTGCAAGAAATTTAGTGCAACATTGAAATGTATGCGTTAAAAATGCAATAAAATAATTTCCCTGTGAAGTTTGGCAGACATCAGTGAAGAAATGGCTGGCTGAAAACTGTCAAAACTACCCTAGTTGAACACCTTGACTCGTCTACTGTTCATAAATATATACTTTTATGGGGTAATTTACAGTGGGGGGCTTCCAAAATGTCCCAAATGGGATATGGGCCCAGGAAACCAATTTCTGAAAATTCCAAATTTGAAAACTAAAATGCACATGTTCCAGTTTTGCCCTCATAGCTTCCTCAAAAAATGCATGAACCATGCATGTGAGGCCTTGTTGGAACCGGGGGATGTTGGTGAACACAATTTGGTGTTTTTTTCTGCAGTTGCACATATTCTATACAAAATATAATATAAAATCTAAAGCAACATTGCAACATATGCAAAAAAAACAAAAAAATATAAAAATACCTCAAAATTTGGCAGCAATTGGCGATAAAATCCCTGTTTGAAAAGTGTCAAAATGACCCTAGTTGTACACCTTGACTTATCTACTGTTCATAAACATATAATTTTGGGGGGATAATCAGTATCTGTGACAACTATTGCAGTTATTAGACTACCATGCCAAATTTGAAAAAAATTACATTTCAAAAACGTGATGCATGCTTTGCAATATTTGCCCTATACTGGTCAAAATAGATAAAAATCCTGGCCATGTTGGGTGGTTTCTAAGTCAGGACAACTTAATGAATATATTTGGGATAATTTTTTCCCATTGGTTCAATGTGTGTACAATTTGTATGTATACAAAACTGTAAAAAAATGCTTTTTTTTCATTTTTTCCCCACTTTTTCCAGTTTATTTCAAACAAAACAATGTACTACCCAGCTTAATATGGTTTCAAATGAAAGCCCTACTTGTGCTGAAAAAAACAATATATGATTTGTGTGGGTGGTGCACAATTGATAAGAGAGAAATTACAGTTGAAGAAAGACATGGCAAAAACACAAAAACGGCTCTGGTCCTTTAGCGACACGTTAGTATCAAAATCCCGGTCCTGAAGGGGTTAAGGAACTCGGCAGGTAGGTTATTCCAGATGTTTTGGAGAGCTAACCGCAGTTCTTCTGTGGATTTAGGCAGCCTCAGTTGCTTCTTTCTCCTCATGTAATCCCAGACACACTTGATCACATTGAAATCAGGGCTCTGTAGAGGCCATAGCATCATTTTCAGGACTCCTTTTTCTTCTTTGTACTTTCTGCCTGGGAGAAACCTTGTTAATGCAGTATAGGTTCCTTGTGTCTTGTTGATGTGCTCAGTCTTGACATTAAACTGCGTTAAGCAGCCTCACATTGCTAGTGACTTCAGTTGTATTCCTCCTACACAGCTGTTTCAGCCTACATATTACATTGATGATCATTAGCACATGTTTGGGGTTGCTTTGTTTATTTGTTTAATTACAAACCTAACTATCTACCTACAGAATCCCAGACTTTTTGCAAGTGTACTTAGAAGAATTGATGCTGTTTTGAAGGCAACGAGTAGTCACCCCCAGATTTTTCTTCTGTTCTCTCACTTTGCATTTTGTTAAATGATAAAAATATTATAACGCCTATTTTTCACATCTACCTATTTTTTTTTCACAGTACTCTATACTGTGATATATATATATATCATTTATGCTTTACAAATAATATTAAATTATATACAACACAATGTCCGTGATGTGGACTATTGAATGCTTGCTTCTATTGATATACCTTCTCAGTGCCATTAAGATTTTAGAATTATTAGCGATAGGTGACTGTTACAAAAAATCCAGTGAACTTTGAGGTTGCTATGGGAACAACACACCTCTGTTACTAAAGTATTACCGTGTTCCCAAGATGTTTATCTTTCTCTCTCTAAAAAATTAATGTCAGTCACAGAGATCTGATGTGTTAATCATATCTACAGCACTTGTTTACTTTGAAAAATGAGAAACCCAAGCAGCACTGTCTGAGGTTATTGTACAAATGGACTTGGTGCCTACTGATTAAATTATAAATAATGACTTACAACATGATATCCGTCTGTCCTATCTGCCATGTATCTTGTCCCTTTATTTTTTCTTTTACTCTAAGCCCCTGAAAAAGCCAAACAAAACTGTCTATGTATTGAGTAAAAAACTTATGTACAATTGAGGGTATATGTCAAATAGTCTCAAAACATTATAGACTGAAGTCAGATACCATGGTTACATGAGGGTGTCACATATTTAAGTATAGCCCAAAGCCAAAAGCACAAAGTTGCTACAGTGTTAAAATGTAACATGAAATTCCAAAATTGCATAAAAATGTGTTTGTTGGGTTTTGGTAATGGCGTAAAGTATCTTCCACAGTCACCCCACTGTATATCCATGTTTCTGTAAAAGGTTTTATTAATATACCATTTTAACGATATTTTTTTTTCATGCATTCTTATGAATCTCTGATAACAAGGAGGGATCCCAGTGTAACAAGCATAAACAAAACCAATTATTTTTTTTTTTAAAAAAAAGGTTCATTCATTCATTTGCCTGCTATAGATGTTACTGCTTCTGGGGTCCGGCAGGCTTAAACAAGCTGCAGAGAGATCAGAGGAGACCAAAAAAATGACTGGAGAAGATAAGTGAGCATGTGAGGCGGCAAATACAAGGCTGTGAGAGAGTGTGGGGACACAGAGAGCGAAATTGCTTTCTGAATTAACCCAACCTACCAAAAACTAAATGCAAACTTTGTCTGAAATTATTTTTTTCCTGACACTACAGCATCTGTCTATTCTGTTTGCTTTTATATGCACTCTTACAATTTTGTATTTATGTGTGTTGCTATAAGTTTGGTTAGGGGGCAACACTTTACATGGCTTTCCTATGTCACTTTATGAACCCTTGATAACTGTTGTTGACTGAGTAAGACATTTACAGTATATCATAACAGTACATAATGGGTTCCCAGAAATGAGTGGGCATAAAGGTAGATAAGAAGTACAGAGAATCAGGCTATCCCTAAAAAGGGTCTTTTTTGAGGTGTATGACTTTTTGGTCCATATTAAAATGGATAAATTACACCATTCATTAAAAAGTTACAAAAATAAGCAAACAATATTTAGAAAAATATAGTTTTCAGCACTTTGCACATGTTTGGAGATGAGCAAACAGGGGGACAGGAGAACAGGGAAACAGTGAGGAACAGGGAAAAACAGTAGATGGAGTATGGCAGGTAAAATAAGCAAATGGTTTTTATTTGTATAATCTTTTGAAAATGATTCAGAAAACCTTAATTTAATATAAGAAAGGCTTGTTTGATATTTTTTTCTTATTTTTATTTAGTTTTTGTTTAGTTATGTTTTGGGGCA
Organism: Spea bombifrons; assembly: GCF_027358695.1. NCBI lineage: Eukaryota > Metazoa > Chordata > Amphibia > Anura > Pelobatidae > Spea > Spea bombifrons. The sequence goes on along the minus strand of NC_071087.1, from coordinate 30,110,037 downwards.
TTTTCCACCCTTATATGTTCATATATTTGTTAAAGTCTAAAATAATTTTTACATTCCAAAGCATTGAAAAACCATTTACATTTATAAAGAATGCAAATGTGTGTCTTACCTGTTAAGGAACAAGAAAAGTTGTTAGCCACACTAATCACAGTGTCTATTGTTGGTGACAAATAAAATATGTATTCCAACTAGTTGGTTTAAAGATTCTGGCTCAGCACAAAAACTGGAACAAGCCTTGAAATGCCAAATGTTTTGTGAAAATTAAAGAGGATTCATGGTTTTATATCCTGCAGATGATAAATATTAAATGACACGAGCAAACAGGCTGATGTTGTACTTTAAAACATTTGCAGCTCTTAAAGCAAATGGAATTGAGTTCTCGTAATGTTTTAAGGACTTTCAGAGCTGTGCATATCAGCATCAGGAGACCAATTACTGCAGAGACCCCACAGGGGTCCTGCCTCTGGGTTTTTAGATGGGATGAATAATATATAAACTCTACAGCTTCTTTATCAAACTTACTGCTGCAGTGTTGAAAGAAACATGACGTTGTATCACTAAACTGTGCAATATGTTAAGGTCCTTATAGATCTCTGCAGCATAGCTTTATAAAATCTATTTTCCAGTGTTTTTCCCCTTGTTTTGATAAGCGTAGCTTTCGTTTGTCGTTAGTACAATCTGTATAAAAATATATAACATACTTTACATATAGTACATATGTTTTTCTTTATTTTCAAGTATTGAAAATTATCTGTTATTTTTGTTGTGCCGATGCGCAATAGATCAGGCTATGTAATAACAGTCTGGACTTTCTACTATCGACAGAAGCTGGCTTACTTCTGACAGTAAGCCAGTACACCATTACTATATGAATACCCGATCCCAAAATCAGGTATTCACTTCTGGTAGACGTCAATGCTGGCCAGGAGGGTCTGTCAAGCTCCTGCCGGGATCCTTGATTGCATCCCCTGCTGGCTGATCCTGCACATTGTGATTAGCAAATTAGAGAGAGGAGAGGGAGACATTCTCCTCCTTCCAAAAAATTACAAAATAAGAATATATATATAAAAAAAATCAAATATAAATTAAATAAATAAATACATTTTTACAAGTGTGTCTTTATGGGGGAAACACACGCTCTAATTGTTTGTGCTAGGTGTACTGTGAGGCATTGGGACATCACCACTCTCCTTTATTAATAACTATTATGTTTTATGTATTTCTATGATTGTTCTTCTTGTCCTGAACAAAACAATGTGTAATTTGTGCAGGTACATCATATTTGGAAAAGGTAGTCATGGGTATATATATATATATATATATATATATATATAATATATATATATATAAAGTCCAATATATATATATATATATATATATATATATATATATATATATATATAAAGTCCAAAAATAGTTACCGGCACTCCAGGGACTTTGCAAATGACCACACAAACAACTTCGGTTTTTAAGTCAACGTTTCAGTCTTGTTTATTACAGACTTTCATCAGGACTTTATATTATTTACTGCTGCAGTTATTTGGCACCGGGCAGAAATTTGGCATTTGGAGTGCAATTGTTAATTTTGGACTTTATATATATATATATATATATATAATTATCAAAAAAACTCGTTTATAGCATATGAAACCCTCCACATCCTGAAGGGGTTAATAGTGCTAAATTTAACACTTTTATAGCTTAATGCAGGTCTAGAGGTATAACTACTGTTGAATGCAAAAACCCCTTCCAGGAAATAATTCTGAAAAAAGGCAATGCGTTATTGTTATATGACACAAAAGCAAGCTTTTTAGTTTTTCAGTAAAATCTGAACATGCTTTTTGAAGGTTTCTGTTAAGCTTTAAAGTTAAAGAATGAAATGGGAGACATTCTAACGTGTATTGGTAATGCTAGAAAGCTCAGTTACTGTTACTTAGGTAGAACAGCAGCCTTGCTAAACAACAAAACATTAACATCTGTGATGTCATATCAGACATATCAGTCATGTTAATATTTTAAATATAATTGGAAGAACTAAATTCAGAATTAATGGATTAATAAACGAAAATTAAAAAGTTAAATTCATAGAGCAACATTAAACAAGTTAATTTTGTAATGAGCTTATGCTAAGAGAAAATATTTAGACTGGTAACAAAAAACAAGTGACTGACCTTCGAAGGGATTTTTTTTTAATGTTCAAGGCAAATACTCAAACTCTGAAAATACATCCTTCCCTGGCTCAAATTTTTATCTTTGTTTCAATTAATTGTTATTACAATATACATACTTCTCTGCCAAAAATGTATCCAACATTTTCTCAAGTCCATCTGCCAAAAACATATCTTTTTATAGCTAACACCCCATGTTGGCTGCCCTTACTGCAAAAAGCCATTTCCTTTATTGAATATAAAACCTTCTCTTGTAATTGTGTTCGCTGTATAGCTTGTGGAATTAAATGAATCCCCTTTGTACTGTCCATATTTTCTATATACTCGTTTACCCCTGAGGTGCCTATGTTTTAATATTGCTAGACCTACTTGGCTAGCATTTCTCCATAAAGAATAGTTTTCATTTTCATGATTAATTCTGCTACTCTTCTCTGGACTCTTTCCAGGTTTATATTATTTTAAGAAATTTTGCCAAGAATAATGTTTCATATTCATGGTGAGGTCTTAACTACAATTTTTAAAGTGCATCGACACATGCCTTCTGACACTGTGCGCGGGGGATAGTCAAATCCTTATACTTGTTGTATCTGACAGTAACACATTTATCTTAGGCCTGACCCAGGGCAGTGCCTCCAAGTCATCCCCTCCGTACCGGTGCAGGGGACCTGGATCCTCCTGTGTTATGCCCCCCCAACTTACTGGTGCTTCTGAGTCCCCGGTGCTTAGTCCAGGCAGCGTGAGCGGAAGTTGTCTACGCGAATCGCGTAGAGCTCTACACGCTGCCCGGACTAAGCACCGGGGACTCAGAAGCACCGGTAAGTTGGGGGGGCATAACACAGGAGGATCCAGGTCCCCTGCATCTGATTCCCCGGTGCTTAGTCCGGGCAGCGTGTAGAGCTCTATGCAAATCGCAGGCAGAACAAGAACGAGATGAGGAAAAGAGTAAGAGGAAGAAGATGAGCTTTGCAGAAAGAGACAGAGACAGGGATGCAGAAAAGGTAGGTAGACTACCTGGCTTAGTGTATAGCGAGGGGAGTTATGCTGTACCACATCAATGTCTGGCTTAGGATATAGTGATGGGAGTTATGCTGTACTACCGTCAATGTCTGGCTCAGTATATAATGATGGGAGCATTTAACGTGCACAGCTCTGTAATGTTTGTTTTGACAGGTCTCACACAACAAGGGGACTGTCAGGCTCATCATATTGCAGCCCTTAACTGGATGTTGGAGTCCAGAGCGCAGGAGTGTAAGAACGCAGTGATAGAAACACACTTCACAAATGACACAAGCGGAATGTTTGGTTATAGGTATATTACACAAAGCAAAGCTGACATCTCACCATAAGCAGCAGCGTAGGAGGCATATCATGTATACAGACAGAAGGTAGAAAAGTCCAGGTAAGTATCCAAAAGGGTCTGGGACAGGTAACAAGCAAAAATGGGATATCCAGTAGGCAGTCCAGGTCAAACAGGTAACAGGCTGGCAAAGGGTAAATCTAAAAGGCAGTCCAGGTCAAAGAGGTAACAGGCAGGCAGGTAAATCCAATAGACAAATCCAGAGTCTGGCATGAACTGTGGCTCCAAAGAACTTAATGAACTCACAACTCTGTTACTGGGAGGCAGAGATATAAAGCCTGTTCATTAGGTAAGGTGTGAGTGGTCTAGGCTTCAGGTGAGAGAGGCCAGATAGTAGCATAACAAAACACAGCTGAACAGAAATACACAGCACATTCATTATAGCAAACGAAGGGTAAAACTTTAACTATCCTGCAGTCAGGATAGAATCCTGACAGGGACATAGGCTGTAGCCTATAGTCATTGAAGAGGGAGATATGATCTAATTCACATAAACACAGACACTAATTTTAACACTTTTACTCAGTTTGCATTTGTGTGATGTTCAACATACAATCTCTTGTTAATATTTTCCCTACTTAATAGTAATTCCTTAAAATCTATAATTTTAGCAAATGTTCTAGAAGACTTTTATTGAAACATGGTAAAAATTACATTTTGATGACTTATATTGCTTTATTAATGTACATAAATAGCAATACAACTGAGAATGTATAACCAGTTACCTAGAATAACTGTTAATTGAAAAACAAAATTTATATATAATTTTACTGTATATACGCTAAACATAAATTACATTTTGGGAGTATTTTCTTCAAATTACTAACGTCAATTAAATGAATTCCCTTAAAAATCACGTTTATTTGTTTTGTCAGTTGAAATTTTAACAAACATGCCAGATTCTTTTCTTAAAAGAAAATTTAAACATTCTGAAGCCATTAACTAAAGAATATTGCTTTGCAGAAACAATATGGGAGTCAAGCTAATTAAAATCCTAGATGCATGTTTGAAAATGTACCAAGGGAGGAATATATTTTCAGGCAAGCAAAGTGCATCATTGAGATGAGAAGCGGAAAAGACTCCCTAAGTATGCTTTTAGGTAGCATCCTCTTATTGTTTAATGCAGAAAAATAGTGTACAGTCATTTTGACATTTTAACTTTACCATGGCATTAGCCTGCATTCATAAGGTAAATCCCCTTTCCATGTTTAGCCGTAAATGGTATTTCTATCTTTTTTAACCTGTTTTGCCACTTGATTTATACACTGTTAGGCTAAAACATTTGTGACCTTATATTTGTAATGTTAGATTTAAAGAAAGACCATCATAGTAGAGGGTGGGGGTCATATTGTTGGCCACAATAAGCATCATACTTCTGTAGATGGTAATTCACATATTTATATAAACCTCTTAAGGACTAGGCTATATTTTTATTTTTTGTACCTTTCATGACAATAGCTTTGACATTTTTGTGGTGCTCATGTTTAGATGCAATTTTATTCTTTCTCATTTAGTGTACCCACACAAAAAAGATATCTGTTTTTCTTTTTTTTTTCAGGACAAAAAGGGCTTTCTTGATCACATAATCTAATTTACTATAAACATAATATAAAATACGGTGACATTATTTGAAAAATATTTAACCAAAAAATAATGGAAAAAAACTTCTAAATAGATTAGAATATTTGTCCTAGAAATACCCAGTGTTTTTCATTTTTTTGGAGCAGTAAGTGGGGCAATAAGTAGCAAATTTTCTATTTCAAAAACATTTTTTTCAAAAGTGGTCATTCTGCCCCATGTCCTATTTGGGACATCTTTGAAGCCAGTCAGTTCAAGTCACCCAATCAAACCATATATTTTTGAAAACTAGACACCTCAAGGTATTTCAAGTGCATGTATTTTAACCCTTTCTATTGAATAATTTTACCACCAGCCTTTGTCAACGTTTGTGGTAGTATTTTTTTCACACGTCTCCCTGCTTTATGCCACAGCCAAACAACAGCCCAATATGTATTCAGCAACATCTCATGAGTACAGTGATATCACCAATGCATAGGTTTGTTGGGTTGTTTGGGGGCTAAAAGGCCACATTTGAGAGGTGCGCATTTTTTAAAAATTTTGTCATCTGTTCAGTCTGTGCCTTTGTCCAATTTTGGACATCTTTAAACCACATCTGTATTTATTTTTTTTAAACTATTTTTAGTATACAGGACTATAGTACCTCTGTACTATAGTCCCCTGCAGGGGGACTGACCCTCTTTGGGCACCACCATCTTGCCAAAATCTCTCACTAGGGCTCTTGTGGCTGCTTTCACAGCGCGTCCTGGAGTGGGTTTTCATTGTCACCGAATGCCCCAATATCGTTGATCGACTCCTAACTTCTTTTAAAGCAGTTGGCCAACACCATCTTAAATATGGTGTACATTGTCACTCCAGACAGCAATCAGATGGGGCCCCTGTTGCTGTTTTCAGTGTTGCTGAATACCTTGATGTTGAGGTATTACAGCAACACCGTTTAACCTCGTGACATGTCAATTTTATGAATTTCTGTAACGTGCCTGGCATCAAGGCGTTGATACAATGAACATAGCCAACTATGGTAATCACTATAAAGGAGTATTAGTAAAGTAGTAAACATTGTATTAGCTCTTCTATTTCTCCTCATGTAATGTAAGATAGGAGCTACTGCTAATACTCTCATTACCCTCTCATGTGGGTAAGGTGAATAAATCACTGACTTGCCTGCAACCAAAATGTGGCTTCAGGATTCTCATCTATTCATTCGATTTAGCACGAGTATAGGAAAGGAAAAAAATTACTTTTTACCATAGTATCAAATAACTACTGATGGGAGGCTATTCCATTTATCTACCACCCTTCCTTACCACCAAAACTTCCTTACGTCACATCTAAACCTCTGACCCTCCAGTTTTAGACTACGGCATTTTGGCCAATATTTTTCCTCTGAAATAAACCTCCCTCCTTTACTTTGTTTAATCTATTTAAATATTTAAATGTTTCTACCACACCTCCCCCCTCCTTTCTTTCCTCCATACATATTAAGATCCCTTGGTCTTTCCTAATAGTTTTTATCCTGCAATCCATTTGCCATTTTAGCAGCCCTCTGAACTCCCTCCAATATGTCAATATCCTCCTGTAGATGGAGCCTCCAGAATCAGCACATTTCAGCCACATCAGCCTTATTGATAGACACATTTGAATAGCAATGCAGTGATAAAAAATATTACCTAAGGACAGAGAAATATAATAATCTATAATATGCAATAAGCTGCAGTTTCATATGTGGTTTGTGCCTGTGACATTTCCCATTACAGTTTATGCAGGTTCCTGTAGAGTCTTTCTCTGCAAGAGTCCATTAGTCCATCCAGTAGTTTTTAAGATGTCAAAAACGGTGCCATCTCCTTTCAGTGATGAAATGTAATGCATTTCTGATATATCTTTTGTATTTAATTTACAGCTCCTTTTATTCTTTGTCTAGTATAACAAAATATAAAGCTATTTTCTTGAGTTCTGTGAATTTTAATAATTTGAATTTATCCTAAAACTGAAATATAATCATAGTACCAAACACAGAAACATCTATTTGGCCCATCTAGTCTGTCCTTTTTTTCTGATGTAGAAATTATATAGATAGTAAGCACTGTGAAAAATCCCTTAGCTAGGGGTCACTACAGTCACTTTTCTTGTGTCTTGAACCATGAGGGCAACATGACTCAGGAAAAGCAATATTTTCGACTGTAAACAAAACAAAATAATAAAATAAAAGCCTAGCTCCCATCAAAACCTGCACTGGCTTATATTTTGCTGGCCCAGAGTTACCAGTCTAAAAAAACTATAACGGAAGCCTCTCTGCCAGACTCAGGTAATCCAGGCTTTGGGAAAACTCACCCAGAAAGCATACACAAAATCCAAGCAGGTAATGCCTTACTTGCCCCAGAGATCTTCTTTCAGTGCCTCATCTAACCCTCTACCCTAAACTGTTTCCTTAATATGAGGCGTGATATGAATTATATATGAATAGATTGTTTCAACGATCACCTATTCTGTATTTTTTGACCATTGGTTGTCACTGGATTGAGCTTTGTTTATTCCTTACCAGCTAGATTTAAAATGTATCTAAATGATGTACAGGCATTGTGGAAATCTCAAAGCACAAAGGTATGTTTTGATAAAAATTATTACTGAAAACAGCTATTCCCCAGCGTTCCTTCTTTGTGCTTTGGCTGTTGTCTCTCTTAAATGATAGTATCATAGCAGTTCTTGAAAAACAAATACTTGGCAGATAAAACAGGTACAAAGGACACTATCTATCTATCTATCTATCTATCTATCTATCTATCTATCTATCTACCTACCTACCTACCTACCTAGATAGGTATATACACAGCCACAAGGGACTATTACTCGGTTTACCCTTATTTTTTACCATGATTCTTTGGTACTTAGCATTAGCCAGGAGTAGTAATTCTGACTTGAATGTAATTTTTGGGGAAAAGCATCTAGATAACCGTGAGTAAAGTGAGTACGTCAATCTTCCTAAATTACAGTTACATAGCACATAAGGTTGAAAAAAGACCCAAGTCCATCAAGTTCAACCCTTCTACCTAACCTTCCTACTTTTGATCCAAAAGAAGGCAAAAAACCCTAATTAAGCTACTTCGAATTCTGCCATCAGGGGAAAAAATTCCTTCTTGACTCCAAAAGACAATCAGATTTCTCCTTGGATCAAGAAGCTCTAAAATATTAATTCTTTTTATAGCCCTGTATGTTATGCCTTTATCTATATGATAACACCACCTCCCTAGGCAGTGAATTCCATACCTTTATTGTCCTTACTGTAAAGAATCCCTTCCTTTGTCGTCTATGAAATCTCCACTCTTCCAGTCTCGGAGGTTGACCTCTTGTTCTTTGTACATTTCTGTTAATGAACAGGTCACTGTAGAGCTCATTATATTGACTGTGCATATATTTATATATTGTTATCATATACCCTGTAAGAAGACGTTTTACAGTGTATATAATTTTAACTTTATTAGTCTCTCTTCATATCTAGTATCTCCCAATCCCCTTATTAATTTCGTAGCCCTCCTTTGTACTTTTTCTAGTTCCATAATGTCCTTTTTAAGGACCGGTGCCCTAGAATTGTACCGCATATTCAAGGTGAGGTCTTACCACTGACCTGTAAAGAGGCAAGATGATATCCTCCTCCCGTGAATCAATACCTCTTTTTTTATGCATGCCAAAACCTTAATGGTCCTCGCAGCTGTTTTCTGGCATTGCACACTGTTGTCAAGTCTATTGTCTACCATTATTCATAAATCCTTCTCATTGGTAGTTTTCCCCAAGGATATTCCATTTATAGTATAGGTTGCATTTTTATTATTTTTACCATAATGCATAACTTTGCATTCATCTACGTTGAACCTCATCTGCCACTTGCACGCCCAGTCCCCAACTCTGTCTAAATCCTCCTGCAGAGAAGAAACATCCAGATTAGTCTGAATTACCCGGCCTAATGTTGTTTCAATAACAAAAACTGTGACTTAGCTCTCAATGCAGCTTGGGAGATCATTTATAAATAAATTAAAAAAGAAGAGGACCCAGGACAGACCCCTGACTCACTCCACTTAATACCTGCGTACAGTCTGAGAAACATCCATTAACAACAACTCTCTGCATTCTATCTTTTAGCCAATTTCTGATCCACATACATTTGCCCCCTAAGCCTATTTCTGTTAATTTATAGAGTAGCCTTTTATGCGGGACCGTATCAAAAGCCTTAGCAAAGTCCAGATAAATCACATCTACAGCCACACCCAGATCTATAGTTTTACTAACTTTTTCATAGAATCGGTTGGTTTGACAAGACCTGTCTTTCACGAATCCATGTTCATTTCTACTAATTGGATTATGGATCAAGATATGTTCTTGAATGTATACCTTTAGCAACCCTTCAAATAACTTCCACACTACCGATGGCCGGTAATTGCCCGGTTGAGAATTTGATCCTTTTTTAAATAGCAATTAAAAATAAATGCTTCATTTACAATTATATACATTAAATTAACCCTGGAGTTTGCAGATGAAAACATACCAAATAATGTAAAAAATGTCTACCTCATGGGAGCAGCCATTAAAGTTTCCTATTTGAAAATTTGCATTGCTATTCCTCCTGTTTAAGTCATCTCCAATTAGAGTTAGGTTGCTTGTTCTTATTAATTGTTTCAGGGATATAACTTCAAGACAGGTGTTAATAAGACATGCTACCTGTGCTTTATCTCAATATCCATATCAAAATGTATCAAAATTTAACTCCTCTAAAAGAGTTATGCCAATGCCACGAAGACCACAGTTCTCCATTAAGCCTGTGTCGCTGATGTTTCAATTCTTAGAATGAGAAATAAACAAACCTTTGGTTGAATGGTAGCCTACACAATTAGAAGAGACACTAAAGACAAACACTGCACATTTTAGAGAAGGATAATGGCAGAGTCATAAATGTAGATTGCTACCCCAATTGCCATGTTGGTATGTCTGAATTTAGATACAGAACTGGAACTTCAAGTAGTTATAGAAAAAAATATGAATCTTAAGATAAGAATTAAGAATAAGATAAGAGTTAAGAATATTTGCTGCACAACAAATGCATTTCAGGCAGAGACAACGGCAAGTAAAATTTGGTGACCAAGTACATAAATAGGATTGGCTTGATCATCTTAATATAGATTAAAGAGAAATGTGAAAGAAGAATGACTTCTTAGGAAACCCTTGGGCTTTAAAAATTAGTTAGGGATCTTCTAGTTATTTTTTTCAAGGTAAGGAATTTTGTAGGCATATAGATAGTTGTATGATTAAACAATTATACCACACAGATGCTAATGGTCATCAATATCTAAGTTGGAATACCATCTTTAACTGAAACAGAAACAGGAGGAACAACACTGGGCTAGGAATAGCCAAACTCACTAAATAGGTGAAGTTGCAGAAAACAAAGTTTAATATCTAAAGTCATACACCATGGCAAGACTGAGCACAGCAAAAAGACACAAGGCAGAAATTTCAAGGCAAACAGCGGTAAAATAAGGCTTTTTTGAAGGCAAAGAGTGGTCACATAAAATATTGATTTGATTTTTTTTCCCTGTGTGTATGTATATATATATATATATATATATATATGTATGTATATATATGTATGTATATATATATATATATATATATATATATATATGTATGTATATATATATATATATATATATATATATATAACCATATTTGCTTGATTATAAGATGACCCTGATTATAAGATGACCCCCTCAATATTTGAATGTTAATTTAGAAAAATATATATAAATACATAAAAATATATATGAATGTAAGACTATCCTATAGGAAACAAGTTTTACTAGCATATATTAATTCATATGTAAACTATTTTTTCATATTTAATAAAAACTATGATTGAGAAAAATGCATTTTTTGTTTTTATTTCCTTTTATTTGCCAACTTGCCCCCTAGTTATGCACATCTGCCCCATGGCTTGCTACTCTGCCCCCCAGATATGCCACTCTGCCTCCCTGATATGCCACTCTGCCTCTCTGATATGCCTTATACCCCCTATGTGCCGCTCTGCCCCTGTTAGGAGAGTTACTGGTGAGGAGCCCAGGATGCAGGATTGAGAGCCTTATAATCGAGCAAATACGGTGTATATCAATTTAAAGCTGAAATCATGCTTTGGTGGAGAATAAAATATCTTACTTTTGTACTTCTATGTACTACTAGCCCCTATAATAACCAGTTTATATTTTGTGACACCTTTCATTTCACTATTACTGACAATAAGTATGATCTAGAAGGATGCAATTCATTTTGTAATGTTTTTTTTTTATTTAAAATTCACCATCATTTATCCTTCATAATTCACAATACTCATTTGCACTACTAATTCTTTTTCCAACAAGTCTAAAATTGTTCCTGAATAAAATCCCAAATACACTTTTGAGCGCATTCTTGAGGAAACTATGAATAGTTTCCCACATTACATTGACTGCTTCATATAACTTGATTTTATTTCATTTCAAAATAAAATGAAAAATCCCATTGTCTCCTTGGCTTCTATTTCTCGTGATATTGGAACTGTATTTAATTATACAAGGTCACATCCGAAGAGATACAGCTCCCCTTTGTAAAGAATGGAAATGAACCCTTTTTTTTTTTTTACCACTACTTTCTCCAGAAATGAATTCTTTATTACCCTTAGATTATATGATATTACCCTGAAGTGACAAGATATGTCTTATTTCCTGTCTACTGCGAGGCTAGAATTAACAAGGAATATAAAAAAGAAAATGAATGGTTTTCAGAATTGGTTGCTCCAGAGGGTGTATTTTTTCAATAGTCCCTCTTCATAATTGTCAGTACTGTATAGGAAATGCAGTTTGCATTTAGAGATTAGAGTCATGACCTGCTCTTTATGAGGTGACATAAAAATATATGACAAATTAAAACATCTGTTAGGGACGTGCTAAAGCTGCCAAAGTCGCATTAATGCCAGAGGGTTTGGTCCAAGAGCCATACTTTGAAAATTTGTTTAAACCTATATTTTAAAGGGAAATTGATTTAAAACATTACATATTCATCATTTATCTTAACATAATTTAAGATTTTGTTTTCGTTCAAAATCAGACCTCATTGAATTTAAAAGTACCTTTTTGTATTGGCCACTAAAGTGTCTTTAGGAATTTATACCGTATTTGCTCGATTATAAGACGACCCCCCAGAATCTAAATATTAATTTAGGAAAAAAACAAAAAGCCTGAATATAAGACTACCCTATAGGGAAAAAAAGTTTTACTAGTAAATATTAATTCATGTAAACAATTTTTTCATATTTAATAAAAGCTATGATTGAGAAAAATATATATTTTTTTATTTGCCAACCCTGCCCCCCCCCAGTTATGCACATCTGCCCCCAAGGTTGCCACTCTGCCCCCAGAAATGCCTTAATCCCCCTTTATTTGCCACTCTGCCCCATGATGTGCCTTTTAACCCTCTATATGCCACTCTGCCTCCAGAAATGTCTTATGCCCTCCTATATGCCACTCTGCCCCATGATATGACTTTTAACCCCCCTATATGCCAGAGTGCCATATAGGGGGTTAAAAGGCATTTCTGGAGGTATATATATATATAATCTGCTAACAGTAATCAAACTCCTATCAAGCCAAGGCAGCCAGTACATGCTGGAACCTGGGGATGATAGGAGTTTGAGTACAGCCTCCCTATGCCATGCTACCACCCCCCCTTACACATCCATGCTATCACACACACACACACTCATTCACAAACATTTAAATACTCATTCATTCCATTAATCACACATACACACACACACTCAAACCCCCCACCCCCTTACCTGAACTGCAGATCTCCCACTCGCAGACTTCTGCAGGGGCCCGCTGTGCGAGCAACTTCTCTGGCCCCGCCCCCAGAGGAAGGAGGGGGAGGCAGAATTATGTGACACTCTGCTAGCTTCCTGCTGCTAATACAAGAGACGCTGCTCGGGACCAAAGCACTGGTAAGCAGCCTGGCCCCAGCAGACATTTTTTTGAGGTCTAATTATAAGACGAGGGGTATTTTTCAGAGCATTTGCTCTGAAAAAACCTCGTCTTATAATCGAGCAAATACGGTATATATATATATATATATATATATATATATATAATATCTATATCCCAACATTTTGTATGAGTTACATGTTAAAAACATGTAGTTTTGTAATTTTACCTAGTGTTTGTTCTACAATTTTGTACCAATCAAAAAAATATCTGTTCAGTAACATCTGGAGTGGAATAAAAACATATTTTTATCAGTATCAGTTGGGGAAAGGGAAGAGTTTTTTTAAAGTACATTTGTAGTGGAAGGTGTGAACCTAGTGGAAGGTTCTGAATATTAATATTATTCATGTTCCTCTTCTTATTCTCATTATCCTATACTTTTAAGTCTATCTTGTAATCAGAAAGACCCTTTTTCTCCTTCTTTTCACTTTGATCACCAAGCAGAGCTCTATATATCTATATTGCTGATCGCAGTAGTAATGATCAGCCTGCAGGAAGAAGTCATCAGAAGTCCCTGCAGGTCTAGAGAGACCTCCTGGGAACTCTTTCACTTTGTTCCATTGTTTCAGTGCTGCTCGTTCAGACACTCATAAGCGTAACTAGCGCTCACACAGATAGATCACTCAGAGCAAAATTACACTTACTCTTCCAGAATGGAGCAAGCAATATGAAACATTTCTGTTTAAATGTCTGAAGAATGATTTTCAGTAATAATATAGCATGATGTGTAACTCTTTGAGTGCACATTTCTCTAGATTGTAAGCTTGCGAGCAGGGCCCTCCTTACCCAATGTATCAGTTTGCCATAGGCTGTCAATTCTAGCTTTGTGATACCCTTTGAATATTTGAATTTTTGGAAGGACTGCATACATTGTTTGCACCGTATAAATAAAACATAATGATGATTTCCCCCTTCCTGGCTAGGATTTAAGAGACAATCTTACAAACTGTATACCCCTTTCCCCCCATATTCCTTTAGCTTACCCTTCCTACTCCCTCCCCTGCAATACTTTTACTAGCATGGCTGGTCTATCCCCAACAGTGGCACTTTTACCTTTTACCTTTTGTGTAATACAACCCAAATCCCTCTAGACTGTAAGCTGTTTGAGCAGGGCCATCCTCACCTGTTGTCTCTGTTAGTCAATTTATGTTAAATACTACTTGCTATGTCCTGTCTACCCATTGTATAGCGCTACGGAATCTGATGGCGCTATATAAAACAATAAATAATAATAATAATAATAATAATAACATTACATAGGAAAACCCTATATACTTGTCACTAGACCATGTACATATAACTAGATATTTAACAAAAGGCACACTCCTGAGCAGCAGGCCTAAAAGGGTGAGCCAGTCTCAGGTTCATAACAAGTTAAATATGAGGCCCTATATTTAAAGAGCCCCTATCCCTTTAATACAGGATAGGTGAAATATACACGGAGTTAATATAGTTTGTGGTTCATGATGGGTGTTTGGCAAGAGCGTTTCTCTATGATAAAGAGTATATGTGTCTGGAAACAAGCAATTACCTATATACTAGTTTTAATGACACAAAGAAACAAAATGAAGTTATCCCTATAGTATTGTAAACCCAAGGGTGCACACAATTGTTTGAGTAAAACTACTGATGGAAACTTTCCTCTTGTTAATATATCAGTCAGACTTCATTGTCATGAACAAACTCTAATGATCAAATAATGGAGTCTCATTTAAAGCAATAAAAATATTTAAAATGACAAATATGTCACATTAGCCTTAAGTGGTTGTGTTAGTTTGTCACATTATTCTCTTCTTTGCTGATCAAAGTGTTTATACAAATGGATGCAGAGAAATTAAGCGCAGAGCAGATTTGCGGTTAAAGATATACAGAACGTGCCAAATGATTCTAAAGGAGATGTTTATAAAACATTATTAGCCATTACTGTTGGCCTAACACCTACTTATACTTATTAAATAATACAGTTCTCTCCACTTTATTGCCAAAAAGCGTGTTTATGAGTTGATATCATCAAAAGAAGAGCTTCTGGAGGTTTTTACGTCTTCCATAAAAATGAAATGTATGACAAAATCAATGCTTTAACAAAGAAGAAAGATATTTTTTGGAGCTATTAATGTCAAAGTAAATGGAATAAGATGGTATTTTCTTTGTATTGGGGATGGAATATTTGGTAAATAACTCTATAGAAAAGTTTATATGCGCTAAAAACGACATATTCATTGAAGCAGAGGTAACATAGAACTAACATGAAACATCCCTGGTTCAGCTGTATTACATGGATCAAGAGATCACTCAAATTCATCAAACAGGCACTCCCAGTGTGAATACTGGGCCAGCCCATCCCAAAAGCCAGTATTCATTAGGGTGAGATAACAGGACGAACCTCGGCCCTGCAGTAGTAGTGTGGCAGCTTGCACCTTGTGTAAGCAGGAGTGAAGCTAGGCCCTAGACCAGGTAAGAGGACATCTCAGATTGAGAATGTCTGGTGATGCATAAAATTACATGTTCAAAATACTGGAGCATGCAATTAACATTTTGTCAAAGTAGAAAAGATCCTCAATAATGCCCATGTTTTCTTATTCATTTCATCTATTGTGTACAAAGGTGACTTTGAAAGACCTCATTGTCAGTGGTGTTCCATGTAGAGAATAATTTTACCGGATAGAGGATCAGGTTCCTTGAAAAGAGAGCGGAATGTACAGTATATAAAAATATGTTTTAGAAATTGAGTGTCAGCTAATGTGTTTTAATGGAAAAGGGTTGATTGTGATACTCATAAAAGTATGACGATGTTAAAGATGTCTAACAATGAAGATGTTTTATTTGGCTTAATTAGAACAACTTAGTTATACCATAATACCTAGAATAATACATGTAAGAAATAATTTTCAGAACCCATTATGATGCATTGTTACTTGCGATTAACATTGACTGTTATATGTGGATTATTATATCAACTCGATATGTGCACAGACGATACAGCCAGTTACCAATACTGCAGCAAAAATAGATAACCGGTGGGATTTCAACACATAAAAACATGCATACAATATTTTCAGTGAGACAGAAACTTCCGATCTCTTAGCTATTTGAAACGAAGAGACAGGCAAGTCATGGGAGTTAGAAAAGTAAACCTGCAAAGGTGAAAAGCAGGATAATGCTCTTTGCCAGGTCAGCAGGTGAATGTAAAAATCAAATGTCTACTGGGTAGTGAGGGTTTCCTGGGTATCGGTAAATGACAAGCTCTCCACAATGTTAATGTTATGAAGATACTCTAATAAGTCCCAAACGTGTTCTTATGTTGACAGAAGTGCAGTGGGATTTCTGACAAAGAACCTAAGCTGTATGTTTAGTTTTCTATTTTTTTCTCTCTTTTGTATAGGTCAGTTGAATAAGACAATGTAAATGTCAATAAATTGTTGATATTACTATTCTTTGTGTAGAAATATAATAAATCACTTCTTTTTTAGATACAACCTTTGTAAAATCAGAGACCCAAATGTCTGTGTTTAAAAGAAGGGGACGTAGATGCAATATACATTAATGTGAATCCTTGAAGACATGCAAACTCAAATGTCAAGCATTGACAGAATTGTTATTTTGCTTCTTACATGAAAAGATGGAGACACATAATGCCAGTTGGAGTGGATTAGAAGGGTGATGGCTGCTCCCTCCTGCTTGATTACTTTTATTGGCAATTTACTGCAGATTAGAGGTTAAAGGGGATATGTAAATTGGACTGCTAATTGCTGACATGAATTTTATTTAAACGTAGATTAAAGAAAAAGTCGGATGCATGGTGTTAAGAAAAGACTAAATGAATAACAGCTCGTGAGCTATTTGATGCTCAGGGCACAAGACTGGGGTATTGTTTTTTTGATACCAGGAAGGGAAGAGAATCTGATGACAACATCGGCCACGGTTTCCAGGACACATATTGTTTTTGTATATTGCTGACCAGTACAGGTAAAGTACTGCTGTATGTGGGATGTATAAATTAATTTAAGGGCACAGACCACTCAGTTATATATCTCTCAAACTGCAAGTAAAATGAACTTTATCTGTGCTGCTCAGCAATATGCAAACATTACATGTCTCCTAGAAAAGATGGCCAATGTGGTCAGCCAAGAGGATTGTGTAATTCTATTTTAATTACGCTAAATTGCTAGTACAACAAGAGGTACGTTAGAAGGACTCTGGCATCACATAGGTGGTAGACAAAAGGGACATTATATTTAACATAGATATAAGACAGACATAATTTAGTGAGTTCAAATGCAGTGTTCCTAGACAATTACAGTAAAGGGTTGCAGGAAAATCTCAAAATATCTTGTCTTGCTTCCTATGTAAGCCACTGGGCTATGATGTCATAACCCTATGAATTTGCATATGTAACCTACAGAGTTAGATGAAGAATGATCTGTTCTAGGTTATTCTCTGTTCCTTTAGCTACCAATCATATTAATCATACCCAGGAACCCCAAAAACAATACTCAAAAGGTCATACTGGGGAACATGTTTTTATTGGGTACCACCTCCTTTATCCATTACTTCATCCACTGGTGAAAATAGCCATGCCTGACTGTTGTAGCTTCGATTCTCCGGGCTAGGCTTAACTCCCCATTAAAAACCCCCAATAATGACACCACACCATAGAATATGGATAAGAAAAGGCCACAGCCAATTTTATTTATTAGAGTCATTGTCACGCCAAAACCTGAAACAATAAACATAGGTGTGTTAACAAGGACAATGACTCAAAACACCAACATGTAAATATATACAATAAACAACCCAAGCTTGCCAAGTAATCCAGGTACCATAACCAAATACCACTTAAGGAAGGGACATACCGAGATGCCCCCACCCTGACCTGAGGTTCCAGCACTGACAGCCAAGAACCTCCCACCAGATGTTACCAACCATTCACTTACCACCACATTAACCCCCTGGATACCTGGCAAGCTGCCGCCCCACAGACTGTGACAAACGACACAAACCTACAAACAAAAGAAAAAGGGAGGGAGGGTGGGACACGCAACCAGGTAAGCTAACCACAAAAAATGGTTCCTGAGCCCGGGAAAGCAGCCACTTATATAATCTTCCCCCAACTCCACCCCCGAAATTCCCGCCAAAAAGCCTACCCCTCCTCCGCACAACAGTCAAGGCCCACTATAGCCCATGCTGGCCCCCCCGTGGGCATCATTCTCTGCCGCTTTGCCCATCTCTCGCAGATGGACAGCATATACATTTTAAAGCTCCTACCAAGTGATTATAAATGAAAACAACTGATTTAGCCAAGGTATCCGGCAAGCCTGCTGACCAATGGAGATGACATCTGTCTAATATAGATTCAAAGATGTTTCTAGGCATAAACATGTATTTATTCCGATATGTAGTAATAGGTAAGCAGTTGCAAATTGCGAACTCTCTAGAGTCTTAGCAAAAAAATATCAAGCCATGCATCACTCTGCTGTTGATTTAGTAAATTAAACCTAGGTGCTTTGCTGTATTGATAAATTTGTATATATATTAAAGGGGAAGCGTCCACTATGCACACTAATAAATATGTCCTAGCACACACTCTAGTTGATTGGTTTCCTTATTAAACAACTTGCCTGTAATATATTTCAGAAAAACAATCTAGCTAAATTCACTGTAGGTTTTTGTCACTCATTCATAAAAACGTTTTACTCTATAGCAGTAGATTCCATATGCAGGGGATCATAATCAGCAGATGTAATGGCGACTTAGTGACATGCACAATATTTTAAATAGGCACTTTTTAGGTAGTCAATAGAGGCCTTCAAATACAAATAGCACGAAAATCGAATACACTACACAGACCTTTATAGCATTACTACCTCATTTGCTGCCATAGCAAAGATATTGTTGGTTTATGAAATACATAAATAAGAAAGTTTATTGTGCAGTAAGCAGACATAGCACTATTCAAACTAAACAAATCGATAAAGTCCTGTTAAAAGAAAACTATAGCTAATAAGTTCATAAAGTTTCACCTCAAAGACCCTGATCTTAGATAAATTAAAAATGTGCAGTCTTTACTCCCTGTCACATATTGCTACTGAACACCTGTTACGAAACATTGTACTTGTGATTGTCTTCTCCATGTGCTCATTTCAAAGTATTGATTCCTTATTAGAAATGAACCTATGAATAATGGTCTAATGATATAATCATGTAAGGGAATATATTCACTGTTTTAAATGTTGAATTAATTGAATCAGAAAGACACCAGAGAAGAGCAACACAATTAATGAGCATAATGGGAGATTTTAGGTATGGGGAGTGGATGTGGTGACCTTAAAACACCGGACAGAAAGCAGGATATTTATCACATTAAGAGAGTTATAGAGTTCAATACCTTTGGGTGTGGAGACCACAAGTATGACAGAGACATTCAAGAGTAACCTGGGGTACACTTGCTAATTTCAGATGGCGATCAAAGGATTTTTCTAACTGTCCATGGAGTCATGAAGGACTTTTTTGTTTCCATAAAGCAGCATTATTAAGACAAACCGTGACATGTGATTTCTTTCTTTATTTTTTTGCCTTAATGGTAAAAAATATGAACTTAATTTATTCAAGTTTTTCTTCCATCTTACTTTGTAACATACCTGCTATTATTGACAAAGCTATGTGTAGTTATATATTTTAGGCTTCTGGTACAACAAACAGTATATTTAACATATAGAGTTGGTTTGGGGCTAAATATTGTTTTACATACAATATATGACCCATTCTGTTGCCCGATCACTAAGTTTTAGGTAACGGGTAATTGATCACACACTGGATAGAATTCAGTTTTAACAATCCTGCAGGTTCCTTAATATTCAAACACAAGTCCATCAAGTTCCACAATGCTATTGATCCATTAGAAGGCAAAGAAGCCTTCTTGACTTCAAATAGGCGTATGATTTCTCATTGGATCAACAAGCTGTAACAAATCATGTTGTTTTAACCATTTATTTCCTGTATATTCTGCATTTTTTTCCAAATGTAAAGAGATTCAACTCTCTAGCCTTTCTTTATAAGTAAACTACTCACCTCTTGTGAGCTGCAGAGATTCCCAGGACCCATGATTATTTGTCTTCCCATTGATTTTACTAAAGAGACTTCCCTGCCAGAGATTGGTTGCTTTAAGGAGCCAAAATGGGTGGAAATCCTTGACAGAATGTAAGTAATTTTTACTTGAAAAAGTAATGTCCCTTTAGGATAAACTTAAGTACCAAATCTTGCATAGATGGTGATCGAATATTTTGTGACTGATTATATGTATTATATAAGCTACACATATATTAAAAACATACAATGACATTTTAACAGATTTTGCAATTCATAAAACTAAGTCCCTAATATCATAGCCGAGTGAAACTGTAACTTGGCATTACTGTACATTATTCCTCCAGGGTCAAAAACATATTTTTGTGGGTTTATCTTATTGCTCTTTATCTTTATTAATCTTCATGACCCTTTATGTTTATAATAAAGGTGTCCCAGAATGCCAAAGACAAATGGTAGAAGAGGTGTTAGCATGACAGAAATATTAATGGGCTTGGTATAATGTTCTAGAAGAAAAGGTAATGCCAGCAAGCAAGTGACTGTAGTATTTATCACATTGACAGTAATCTTCTGCTTAATAATACCTGCTTTCACAATGACATCATCTATGCAATTGCTGTCTACAGCAGTAGAATCATATGAAAATACATTTCTATCTTCTCTCTCTCGCTAGCTTTTTCTTCAGCCATTATCTCAAAAGATACAGGGCTTTGCATGGTGGCAAGCATAAGTTTCATGAGGCAGGCAAAAATACATTTAACTCTGCAGCTATCCTTTGTCCAGATGAAAGTCATTTTTATCACTATATGCTCAGAAATGAAAAATATAGATTATAAGCTTTTCAGGAGAGAGAATTTTTTTCATTAAATTTCAATGAGTTCAAGAGCTTTGTGATCGTCACACTATGCCAGAAAAGATTACAGTTTCTGAAACCCTACTGTTTTTTGTAGCTGTGTATAGTAATTGATTACTGTGCTCTTTCTGTATATGTAGATACATGTAATAATGAGCAATGACAATTTTGTATATGTCAACAATATTTTTAAATTACAAATATTGAAATATTAATATTTTTTTTTTCTAATTTTATTTTTGCAGTTTAGTGTACGTTTGTCTTGCTCAGAGAATTTAAGCAGCATGTTTGGTAACAAATCTCTTTTGGATATGTCAAGGTGAGAAGATATTACTGCTCCCAGAGCCTCTCATGGCTCCTTACCCTGACAAAATATAGCATCTCCTATTACGTAGACCAGTAAACATTTGATGATAGTGTTAAGTGTTGCACTAACAGATAGTCCTGGTTGATGCCTGAGAAACCAGTTACCCCACAATCTGTTGCTGTTTTACCTACTACCCTAGATCAAAGCTGGATTAAAATGCCACCGAAACCTAGAAAAAGCACCAAATTAGAGTTCCACCATGACTGTACAATTAATTAAGGGTAACTCAATTTACTATATCATGTACACTCTCAGAATAAACTATTGGCCCCAAGTGACCAGGGACTCTATACAGTATCTTTGGTCACCTTGTCTTAATATTGGCTCAGGTGATTTACTGAAAAGGTAAATCCCACCCAAGACCTGTGTTGTTCATGTTACCTGAGCCAGTTTGGTCTATGTATATATATATGTATGTATGTATGCTCTCATTTATTCCATTGTAAATGACTCCTGCAGGCTCTGTTGATGTTTTATGCGAGTATGTGGTTCATATACCTTTATGATGTTGGTCTGCCATAAATTGCTCAGTTCAGAGCTTTATTTTTAGAAAAGCATCTCAGAATCATTTCTGCTGAGGAGGAAGGTGCTGTGGTTCTGAAATAATTAACAAAACCTTGCTGCAATAAGCAATGCTTAACTTTATGATTGTTTATATAGATGCAGCGTTGGATTTTTATATGAGACGCCTTGCAAATATTAATCTCTGTGAGTGTGCCAGCCTTCTTGACATATAATGCTACTTTAACGACAATATGTTTCACAGGTTGTGTGTGCTGTAGACTTGCGCATTCAAATTTGTACGAATTGCACATTTACTGAATATTGGTAAATTCAGTGATTTGTATGAAGCCTCAAAAACAAGGCCACTTCACCCATGAATTGGAAGATTCACAACTTTCCAATCAGAGGAATGGATGTCAAAGCAAGAACCGTCATATTTCCCCGGGTTCAAGTGGCACTTGCTGTGATGTCCTCTTTTGGTTTTTGCTTTTGGTGAAAGTTCTCGCCAGGTTTTTTCCAAGGAGGTACGGGCGAAGATAGGGAAACATTTAGACAGCGTGAGAGAGTGAACAAGCATGAGTGTGAGAAAGTGAGCAAGAGAGTCAGGGAATGTGGACATTGGGCAACAAATTTTATTTCTGAATTAAAAATGCCCCTGTATCTTTTTGGCCAAACCGAATGGGCAGGGAATAAAATTTGTTGCCTGAAAACGATTGAGCCAGAAACGAAACGAAAAAAAAAAAAACGAATTGTTTTGGCCCATTTGCACATTTCTAGTGTGCGGTATTTTGATTTGCAGCCAACTTTTATTATCAAATGCTCCAAATCCTTAAATAACTAATTAGGCAGTAAGCATTTTTATAATTGGAAATATGCATTTGTCTAGGAAAACACAGTCTAACACTTTAATGTTAGCTTCACTATCACTCACCTCTAACCATGTCTGGTACATTAATAATAATAAAAAAAAATGCTGTCAGAAGGAATGATGTCATCAAACAATAGGGCATTCAGCAGATGACACCATGCCATTGTCTGCTGACAGCCCCTGAAAGAACACATTTTCCTTCTTGAATCCTATCTCTTGCTGCAGTTAGTCATGTATAGTTCTCCCTTTGATTAAATGTATACACCTTACTGAGTAAATGCGCCTAAAGGAAAAAATAACCACATCTTCTGGGCTAAACCATGCAGTATCACCGGATTCTACATATACTCGATTTGACTTTTCTGCAAGTCGAACTTAGTAACTGCCTCCTTTTCATGCCACTTGCTTATATCGGGGGATATGCAACATTGGGTTTAGTGAATAAATGTCATTATTTATTGTGTAAGTTTAAAAAAAAATACATTAACAAGAACCCTTAGTAATCAAAACAACTATAACTTGAACATCAAATAAACAAGTGAAAGCTGTTAACTCTGTTCTATGTAAGCGGGCTGAACTTTCAGTGGGCCTTCTGAAAGAGTTAATGTGTAATGCATCATACCTTTGCTCCTTACTTAATGCCATGTCTTCCGAAAGAAATTACATGTTTCTTTTTCAAGTAGACAGGTATAAAAGGCTTCTCAGTCATGACAGAAAGCATGTGAAATGTCAGTCTCTATGAAAGCTTCATCATTCTATATTGATTGTTTTTTTGTCCCTTATTAGTTTTGTTATTGCTACTAGGTAAATCTGTTTGACACCCTCCTAAATTCACTTTAGGTAAAACTGCTATTTTTGGATCAAATACAGGTTTATAAAGTTAGTACTATGTTCTGCAGTGGTTCTGTCAAAGCATGCAAATCAGAGTAGAAATATATCTCTGTTCTACTGTTAGTTTGTCCTCAGAACGAAAGGAGATCCATGCACCACAGTTTGACATAAATGATCATCTTCTTTTAATCCAGTGCTTTTGGGTCATGTTGCCTTTTTGTTTTTGCTGTTAATTTTAGACATTTTGGTTTCCTTGTTATTATGTCACTTTGTTTAGATTGTTACCTGGTACTTCAGAATCTTATTGTACATTTGACCTGATAGGCATCTCCTATTTATCTAGTTCAAATACAATATTTCAAACAAATGGGAATAGTTCTCATTGTGATCCTCCAAATGTATGAAAATGGTGTATATTTTATGTGGCTTACTTAAGCATATAGTTCAACTGTTACCCATCAATGTAAATGTCCTGTTTAGTAAGAGAGATTTAATAGTCTCTTACCTATACTACACTTTTACGTTGACATACATTTATGATCTCACTTTCTGATAGATTCTTCAGGGGAAGTTATCCAACAACTTGAAAACATTGGTAGTTTGTGGTTTAACACTTCCCCATAGCAACCCTTGAAATGGTCCTTCTGATTGGAGCATTCTATTGATTGCTAGACATGACATCATACCCTGGCACTATGACTCATAAAGTGATGTAGCATGAGGGAGAGATACTATGTTCATAGCATAGACCGCTATATAAAATGTTTAGGAGAACACAGTTTAATGTATAAATAATGTTAATAATGATTGCACCTTAAATAGTTGCTGGCATCTGTGGAAGATAATGCTAAAGTGGGTAAATACATAATATTTCAATCAAATTTAAATATTCCCTTTTAATATTGTAACATCATGCTGGGCTGTTACAAGCAAGACAATAAATGTCGACAATCTGGCAGTTAGCTAAAGGGTCACATTAAAACCTTGCCAATAAACCGCTTATTGACATTCCATCCAAAGCCATTTAAGCACTAAGATTAAACCAACAATCCAAAAATTCTTGATTTCCTTTTGTTGCCTGCATTTCAACAAATAACAGCTTGCAATGCCAGTTCCCAAAGGTGTCGGAACAGCCTGGAAAACTGTGTAATGAAAATGTTATGCACATAGGTTACATGAATGAATGCTGCATTTTACAGCTGAGAAATTGTTCAAATTGTTTCAGCATTTGCTCATGAATGCCTTTTATTTTATGATTAATCCACAAATGCTTCTGCAGCTAAATCCAGTATGAAAGCAAATTGGCAGTCATCTGTAGTTAGGTCTTACCTTCATTGTACATGCAGCTCATCTGCTTTTTGAAGATATGAAGAATCTCTGTACAGAAAAGGTGCCCTCTTGTCAAAAAGGAAAAAATCTAGTACGCTGAAAAGTATGTGTTCACAAATACAAGGATATTGTATTACTTGTATAGCTATATACAATATATGGTCTGAAACTGATGCCAGGTCAATGCCTACTTGCCATCTGGCAGTGGGTTCTCACAGTGTCCTTCTGGACCTGTATCTCTAAGGGAAAGCCATTCACACTCTACATTAAACCATACACATGTGGAACGAGTGTGACAGACACTGACAAAGCATCAGAAAATAAAGTACTCCAAAACACAGAGCTGTTCCATGTGAGATTTACCAGGACACACAAATACAGAAAGCTCAATAAAGGAAATTCAGCAACATCCATCAGAATTCCAGTGTCAGCATTTTTCCATAAAACAAATGCTCAATCCCAAAGTTCAGGTTTAGAAGAATATACATATATTGTCACTTCAAAAGCATGCAGCGTTCTTTTTTAATTTGCACGTTTACTTTTGCTGATAAAGGGTTGCACATTAAATAAGCACTTGAATTCCTAGGGCACAAATTCAAAAGGTGGACAATGCAGCCCTTACATGGCCACCTCGTGTTGCATTGAAGCCTCAATTGTATTTAAGCAATTAATATCCCAGTATTCTGGATTAGTACATCATGGCTTGATGGGTAAGGTGGTAGTCTGGCCTCTAACCATACCCTCCCAACCTGCTCGGACGCCTAGGAGGTGGGAGTCATGTGCATGTTGATTCCACCTTCACAGTCCCCCAATTGTGTACACTGTACAGCAACCAGTATATAATGTACATCTGATATTTTTTATAGCCCACTGTATGTAAACTATTGTGAGACCAGGTGGATTCTGTAGTAAATTCAGCTTCTTAGAAACCCTGTTAAATCTGGGTGGCATCATGTGTGGGTGAAGAAGAGTCATGAGCATCCACAGATTTTCTTGAGAAAGGACAAAGATTAATTCAAAGGCTTAAGTCTAAAACCTGAAAAGTAGGGAAAATTTCCAGCTATTCACTGTAAATCCTGCGAATGCAATTTTGAATACTACAATCGGCTCTACTCCTAGGTGCTAATGGACCTTTTAGGCACATCCATTAGAGTGTAGAGCATGTGCAATTCTTACATTATCAACGGAATTGACAATTTCAATATAGTTACATAGTTAAATGGTTATATAGGGTGAAAAAAAGACATGCGTCCATTAAGTTCAGCCTTTCCTATATCTGTTAATTTGTTGCTGTGTTTATATCATTAGTATAAACACAGTTTATGTTATTATATAGTAGTAGTAGTACCCTATAAGCAGGTTAAGAGGCTGTTTAGGGTCACCAGTTATCTAGGAGCACCTTGGAGAAAAAAGTGTGAAACAGGTGCCTAATAAAGTTATATTTTTTATTTTTCTGTAAAATATGGTTATGGTCATAAACATTGCATTACTTGTGTAAAAGATAATGCAAAAAAACAAGAGCTGTCCCCTTGATGCAAATTGAATGCATCCCATTCCAATATAGAGAAACCAACTTAAATCACGTTTACATGTGGCTTATAGCACATTTTTGTTTCATGCATCACGAGTTCATTAGCGTTGTAGATATATCATATGTCATTGACAAAATGTTTTTTTTTTTTCCTTTTACAGGTTTAAAATAAGTAAACCTGTTATTTGTGGCCCCAGTATACTGGCAATCCATAAAAAATATAGAAATAATTAAAAATTGAATTTCAATGCAAATGTGGCCTTTTCTTTATTCTGCTTGGATGCACATTTATCAACTAGTCATAAACTGTATTGTTGACAGAGATGGAGGAAAATAGCTGTAATGTGACTGTGTTTTCTTTATTTCAAGAGGTTTTTTAAGATCACAAATTATTCATTTCTTGAGAAAAAAAAAAAAATCTAAAGGTCAGAATTTCCTGGCAGGTATATGCAAAAAAATAAAAAAAAGAGAAAAACATTTCTTTAATGAATGGGATGAAAGGAGAGAACTGAAATGGTGTAGCCGCAAAACATTAAAACATGGAATAACACAATTCATGAAAGATTTTGCATTCTGTCAGTAATATACAGTGATGAAGTATTTGATTATTAAAGTTTCATGCCCTTTTGAGATCAATAAAAGCCTTTAAGGTTTCTTAATATACGGTACCTTCATTTTATCTTCATTTTGGAACCAACATTTTATTGACTTATACTTTCCTCCAGTGTATGGTAAATCTTAGACAGATTGGACATGGGATGATATTTATGTAGTGACCGTAGAAGATAAGAAGCGACACAACATAATCAATCATAGAACATTGTCTGAACATCATAAGACAATCAACATGACTTGACAGAATACCCACATCTTCCATTTTTATTTTTAAACCCACAAAGTACCAACAGTTTGTAACTGCAGTGAGTTCATGCAATCTAAATTCAGAGGATCAAATCAGCCTTTAATAAGGCTCACTGGGTCTGGCCCTTCATAATGGATAATGATATAAGGAACCATAAATGCTAATACTCCACAAACTCCTGGGTGTGCTAATACAGTCGGGGTTCCCAGAAGGACATTATGATTACCAGGGAGCGGTAGAGAAAGCTATACACTGTTTCATCTCCATGTCTTGCTCAACCTGGTTCATTATTGGGGAAAATGAGCCCACACCAGAATGCCCAATCATAAAAATGCATACCATAGGTATTTTACCAAACGTTACTCAAATGCAATGAATACATATTTTCTTCCAACACGTGAATGTAATGATTGCTAGTCTGATTCATGTATGAAACCTACACAATATTAAAGCATTGTTAATGAATTGTTCTTCAGCAGTTCTTTAGAAGTATATTACTGAGTAATTTAGTTTGTTTGTTATCTGAAGTCTATTCTATGTATTATATGATTTAGAAGAATGATTTTAATAGAACCTATAATAGAACAATAAATAAGTCACCCTTTAAAATATGTTTTGCTATTTGCACAGACATTGAGCATTATAGGGTGTATATTTTAGGGCATACCCCTACAGGGTGGTCCTTAACATTTGACTCTTGTAATAATAGATTTGCTAATAGCAATGTTTTAGTGGCCATACATCTGGGAATCAGACATTATTAAATTAATGGCTTAACGCAAGTGTACAGAAACCCTTTAAAGATACATTTTCCTTATTGGGCCAATACTAGCTAATTAATATGATTTATATGTTTCTATGTTGGGTTTAATGCAACAGTGCTATCCTCTTTATGACTTTGCTGTTGGTAATAGACATCCATCCATACATACATACAGGGACCCATGTTCCCAGATTAGACGCTATGATTCTGCCCAAAAGTTGGTGTCTGTATGCTCCAGTGTGGTCATTGCTGTGTGACATGTTTGTAGGTATTTTTAGGATGTTGGTGAATGGTTTTATCTACAGCCCCAGTGTGTGACAAATGCTTCAATCAGTAACTCGATTTGTTTTTGACACTTTTGAGCTCATATTTGCATTTTGTCATTTTATTTTATGTATCATATAGTGTTACTGTTTGTAGTAAATATAGACAATACCAAAATGACACATATGGGTTTAGGTTGTGCAGAGATGAAGCAGGATGATTATAGATATAAAATAACATTGGGTCTTGGGTACAATGAAGGCTAATTAATATCTATATCAGGGTTGAACAACTCCAGTCCTCTTGAGCTACGAACAGGCCACATATTCTATGCATCCTTGCATTAAAACACGTAGTTTAATAAAATTTTAACCGAACGCTTGTGTCCAAGTTATGATATTCATAAACTGTGGCCAGTTTGTGGACCTCGAGGATTGGAGTTATGCGCCACTGGTCTATATGACGGTATACATGATGTTATGTTGAAAACAAAGTGGAAAGGGTGCCCTCTTTGAGATCTCAGTCACTCCTAGATACTTAATTTCATTTTAACTTTGCTAATTCCTTTATACACAACCCACATAATATATGAATTTGACTGGCAGAACATTAGCGTATCCACTACCATCCATTTCATTTAACTGCACTGATGTGAGTGGAGGCTCAATAAGTGAATGTTGTAACTGGTTTGTGAATAGTGGAGTTCGAGAACACTTCTTCAAGGGATAGGAAAACGAGTTCCAGTCTGGTTATTTCCATGAAAAGAAAACATATAGAAAGAATTAGCTGGCAGTGGAAGATGTAATATGTCCTACAGAATTCACACTCTTATAAACATATACAGCTGCCAGATCGCTAGAGATAAGTGAGCTGATCCAGATGTGACAAAAATAATGAAGGCTAGGGTGTTTTTAACCAGCTCCGCTCTTTCTGTCAGTCCTCCCCTTTCAACTATTTTCTGGATATCCTGTATATTGGTAATTTGGACCTATTTGGCTGGGGTTCAGCTTGTGTCGCACATGAGGCATCAAACCATTCCTTCTGTCTCTGACTCTCACTCTGTATATGTAAAATATAGGCAGGTAAAATATATACTGTGTGTAGTTAGGTAAAACATTCATGGATATTCATGGAGCATCTCCCCTCTTATTTATCTGAAGGTCTGCAGGACCCAATTAGAATATGTTTCATTAACATCTCAAACGAAAGTCAACGCTAGGTCATCACCAAAAAGGCTTGTTATTTACAGTTCAAATATCACCTGTCATTCTCTATAGAGACATTTACAATGTAGCATTTGATAAAATCTTAAAATATTCCTTTTAGCATTGAAAGCCACAAAAGTGACAGCAGTCTCTGACACCAACCTGTTTTATTTTTTCAAGAATATAAGACTGAACGCCAAGAAAACGTGTTTAGTTTTTTCTGTTATATTTATTTTTTAGTTCGTAAAAAGTCAGCAGTGCAATCATAGAGCTAAAAAAACGTTTGTTTCTGTGTAAAATGACTCTATAGGCAACTACCTGACAAAGAGAATGAAAAATATGTCTGAATTTTAATCCATAGCTAGTACATCTGATTTTTTTTTACCTCTGTTTGCTTCTCAATGATAATGTGGAAAATATATGATTTCTGCTTATTATACCTTTGGAATACTCCATACCAAAGAGGGACACTTGTCTCAGAGAGAGTGGTTGGAGAGTTATTAAGATGATATTTATGTTTTCTGTTTTTCATATAGAAATTATTTTTGCTTTTAGCACTAGGAAGGACTGTGTAATACTAGTAGCCAACAAGCACTCTGGAACATAGGGATTTGAGTCCCAAAAGTGGGCTGCCCCTCCAGCAGAGGAACACTTGGGATGTACGCAACATATTGCAGGGTAGACTCACATTAAATGGGGGTTATTTCCCATAGTTATACCAAAGAAACACAATTTAGATATACAGTACAATCAGTTATGAGACCTTCATTTGCTTTGGTGAGTCCTAAATTTTACATTTAAACAATGCATTTAAAATTTACATTTTTGTCATTACTTTCAGAGATTATAAAAGGGTCCAAGATAGCTACCACGTATGATATTTGGTTGGCTATTAAGGCCTATTTTGCTAAGGGAGTATTACATGGTGAGCACTATGAGGGTTAAACCATATATAAAAAATAAAAAAATAAAAAAATACTAAATTGTTGACACATTATTATAACAGCAGAACATACGACGTAAATATGCAATAAATAGGAATGGAGCAATACCGATGGTGATATGTATCATTAATTGAAGTACATAGTAGGGTTACTGGTAAACTGTGTTTCAACCTTTCAAAAATCAAAAAATCAAAAAAGCTCTTTTAAACCCATGCAATTTGGGGAGAAACCTCCATAAGTAGTATGGAGTGTTTTACAACAGTTACTATGGAGAACATCAGCCTTTGTTTAAGATGGAACTGTAGCGCTTCTAATCTTAGTAAGTAGCCTCTTATTATCTGCTCTAGGTAATGATGTCCCCTTTATGGATCTCAAATGTGTTTGCACGATATGATGACATCATCCCTTTGGAAGCACCTTGTACAGAGTAAATCCAATTCAGCCACTCCCTATAGTTAAAACCCCTTGTTTTGTAGCTTTTATGTGAACAATTTCCAATTAAATTAGATCTTTAATTAGTTGGCACCCAAAAAGTAACAGCATATTCATTCTCAGCTCTTGGAGTGAAACCACATATAATAAATTCATGTACTTTGTTAGTCTTAGCAGCTGCTATTTGAAATTGCAATTGGTTATTGAGTTTGGCCTCAACTAGCATTTGCTTTTCAAGTGATGGTTTCCCTAATCTGACCCCAATCAGATCATAATTATCCCTTTGGGTGTTACAAATATTGTAGCCCTGCATAAATATCCTAGAAGGTTAACATGTGACTGCGGAAGCATTATATGTGACTTTCTGTGCTGATTACCTACAGGGAGACTGGAAAAGGTAAATTTGAAGAACACAGTTAGAGATTCACATGTGATTCTCAGCAGGTATTAGACCTTAGTCCACATGGGACATTAGTTTGCCACTAGGAAATCCTGACCTATATAATTATGACTGATGGACCAAAATCAGGTGACCTTCTAGTTTTAGGAAAAGAGACTACCGTAAATATAAATATAGAAATCAAAGGTTTTATAGTGGAATTTAAATGGAGTTCCATCATGCCTATAGTTTTTTGTAGGATGTCTGTAATACATGTTTGTTGGTAGATATTATATTTACATTTTATGATATGCAGAGAGATGAACAACCTTAATCTAGGTTAATATGGCTTAAAATATGTTTAATTCCCCAGGGAGTTCTCCTAATATTAGTCTTACGAGCTCAGTTACTGAGAAGAAAAATGTTACCGTTTTAAAACGACAGTGTTTTCTTTGCTTGCATATTCCCTTGTCTATTTTGTAACTTGATTACATTTCACAAATTGCATAATATGAAATTACTGTATAATAGCTTCTGATATAATTCTCATGCTAATTAAGATTTGAGTTATCTTTATACTTAATTGTACTCAAGATTTTTACAGCATCGTATATAACATCATATGGCAAAATATGAGGTTTGTGTACTTTCTATTTAACCCAATCTAGCAGTGGTATCTCAGTACCTAGTAAACCACAAACATTTCTGACATTAAAATGGTTCTGGCAGTAAACAAGGTCAACTATAATTTTGATCCCCTTGAGAATGCCTACATGTGAAATTTCAGGAGATATGTCCTCTTGGCATTCGTCCATTTAGTGATTTCACACCATCTTTGTTTAATGAGTGATACTTAATGTATTCACTAACCAGTGTGTTTTTGTTTTGTGTGAGTTTCAGTGAGATGAAAAGTCATCTCAGTAAGTCTTTAATGTTGTCTTGACCATAATGTTCTCATGTATGTAGATCTATCTATCTATCTGTCTATCTATCCATCCATCAGCCATAACATTATGACCACCTGCCTCGTCTGTTGGATTTGACCACACAGGCCAGCCTTTGCCCCCCACATGCATCAGTGAGCCTTGGCTGCCTATCACCCTGTCGCTGGTTCACCGCATTTCCTTCCTTAGACCACTTTTGATCGGTAGTGACCACTCAGATCAGGTGATGTGTTATGTAATCAGAAATATCCCTATTGACATCTGTTTCTTTTAAACTTGAATTTGTTCACACTCTGTGCCCAGTCCTCTTCATTGAGGAAGTCAGCATGGTTATAGCAACAGTAAATGCCACTTTTACTATAGGGGAAGCAATCCTAGAAGAAAACATAAAATAGTAAAGTCAGAATATGAAATATTAATTGCAACATAAAACTCTTTTATGAACAACCTATATCAACTATTCATTTCTTATAATTAAAAAAATGCGAAAAAATGATTACACACTGAGAATCCTTAAAATATCAATTTCCCCTTCTTAAAATCGGATGACAACTGATGTATACATAGTTCATGCTAAGGCATTCTGTACCCCATTGAGAAAGCATAAATGCAAAGTGTGACATTTAAAAGAAGAAACAAACGCTCTCAATGTTAATTATATTGAAATTTTGCAAAACCACTTAGTCCTGTCTAGATTATTTGCCTTTAAATAGCAATTCTTGTTTTCTAGGTTATTTCTTACAAGCCTTTTGAACATCTATTAGCAAAAAAATATCACACTTGGTTAGAATGATGCAACGCATAAGCCTTATTATTAACCTTTACAATATCCAGATATGGGTGATTTGGATAGATGGCCTTTTGTTCCATTCATTCATATTTGTCTTACTTTATTTATCAACCAGGGCTTAATTTTCTGCAGTGTTAGGTGTCATTAGTGTTGTATTTACTACTTATTGTAATATACTTTTCACATGTTTTCAGTGGTAATATGCCGATTTGATAGGCTGTAGCATAACTCAGATACATCACACCTATATTTTAAAATTTTCCTCATTTACAGTTCCCTTTATCACACTGCCATGATAGATTAGACAGAGCATAGACACATCACACTTCTATGTTAATTCTAAATCATTTACTGTGCATCCTCTTTTTATAGTCGTGGTACTGTTCTCTACATCACACTAATTAACACCCTATGTTCAGCCATAATACGAGGGGAAACAGTATGTGAAAAAGACTTGATATTTCAGTATTTTTTGCAGTAAAATGACAACACCTAAATCATTCTTGAATATAAAACTTGTCTATACCAGTAGTAACCTATTAAATGTAGCAGTGATAGATATCACTGTTTTCAGTTAACAAATTTTATTACAATTTCAGTATATACAAAGACAGACACAACTGAAAATAACCCCCAAAAGGGTTTGTTGAAAGAATGATGAGTTGGAGGCATAAGTGAGAAGATGAGTGCTTTTAGCACACAGGATGATGGAGAGCAGAAGTGCAATCAACTCTATATATCCACCAAGTATACCTCTTTGTGACCCAAATCTTTCTGTGCCATTTTCCTTTTCAGATATTTCACTTTTCTAGGAGCTCAGAATGTTTCCTGGGTATTAGTGTATCAGTGCTTTACAGCCCTAAAAGCCACAGTAATGTATATAGAACCACCAAAGAATGTGTTCATGGAGTGTGTTAATAAAACACTTAATGCATCACTAATGTTAAATAAATTGCTAAACGGGCCCTAAAACCGCATAAAAAAATCTGGGAAAAGCCCTGTCTTCAGCCGCACTACTATAAATGAGACCTAAAACAAGTGTCCCTCTTAGGCCTTTGAAATTTTCATTAGCTTTGCTATGCCAATGGGAGTACAAACATACCTAGTCCCCACTCTCATCAGGGACACCTGGCCCCCTCAATGCCATTCACCCGAGATAAAAAAATATATAATATTTACAAGATGCTAGGTTATGTTAAAAGCTGTACAACAATTTTGATTTATCATGTTCCAGAAAGCGCTCCCTCCATGTTGTGTTATTCAATAACGCGAGAGTTCCCTATACCTGATCCAGAATCACGTAGCTTAGCAAATATTTCAGTCTAAAACCTCCAATCTGATTTGGTTGTTAAAAGCTTGTGTACACATTTCAGGGATTACAGAAACACAAACGCTCAAGAGTATGTTCTACCAAACAGCTTATCAGCCAGAATAGAAGGTTTTTATTACTCATGTAAATACGGAAAACCAGATGACAGGGGTAAAGCTTGTTTTCTTTTGTTTGGCTTACGTCTATCGGTTTCCATGGAAACCATAGACCAAGACTGTTTCACACATTTACTTTGTTAACTGAAGTCTACCCATAAGATGAAATCCAAAGCATTCCGCATTGTTTCAGGCAACCACAAGACAGGTGAGGATGTCTCTCATTTGATAATATAGACTTGACCGACAAACGGCGTGCAGGTAAAACAATTACTCCTCCTGGCGAACTGAAAAACCGCACATTTCAAAAATCAAGTTCTAATACGGTATAAAAACATTTACACATTTAATTTACAAAGTCCTTTTCATACTCAATGTCTATGAAACTGTTGACCAAGATCAAAATATACACACACAATTATTATAGCTTACCATTCCATACTATAGTTTGCTTATTTCATTGCACATTATAAAATAGAATTCAAATTATCAGATGTCTCCTTTAGTCATTTCCGTAGTCAAATACTAAGATGGAAATGCTCTTTGGGATAGTAATGAAGTACTCTGTATTATGTGAGGCCACCAGAGCACAATAAATGATTATGTCAAATGGTAAAAAGGACAGCACACGGCTAATATTTTTCATTCAGCAGAGATGCTCTATCATGAGAAAAAAAATAGAAAGGTTAGAGCTCCGTACCAGCAACTGCTTGATTATAGGCAACCTCCTTGCAATATTGTGTTACTAAGCAACAACATTCTCATATTTAGAAAACTTTAATGTGCCTGGAAGAGCACTGTTATAATAGGGCTTAATATAACTTTACTATTCCCTTTGCTGCTCTTTCGAAGCATTTGTAGGAACAGATTAGGGATAATTAGAAATGAAGTGAATGATTCTATAGTGCAATCACATCGTGAAGATCATATAAAGTATTGATGGTGATGATCCCATTGACAATCATTTAATATGCAAAATCCACTAAAAATGATTTGAGCTGATAAGGAATGCGATGCTAAACACGCCTGGCCTCTGCTCAAATTACTGATGATCAGCTTGTAGCGATACATTACATGCATCATTTATGGATATTAGACATAAAGACTAAAATTCACATTAAAATACTCTTAACAACCATGCTGGATAGACACAAAGGAAAATAGTAATATTCAAAAAGTACATTGAGCCCGCTAGGCTGATTAGTCACAAATGTTCTGACAAGCAAGACTGCCAGCCAAAAGAATTACTAACTCGTTCGATGCTGTATTTGAGGCAAAATATTTTAGTAGAAAACAAACCAAAAAAACACAATGATAAAAACAAAAAAAAACACAATTTTTTTCAGCCTGATCATTTATAAAGCTCTCCTGAAATTCTGAACCAAGTCCCACTGGCTGCATAGTACCCGGGCCTCGACCTGGGGAGAGCAGCTGGGGTTGCTAAGAGAAAGGTCCAGCTACTATTATTTCTCTTTACTGAAGGTCCATCCCTTGATAACTAGCATTCCACATGCTATCTTTGAGACATTCTATGTTTAAAACTAAGAAGCACTGCAGTTATTAGTCAATCTTGTTGTTACCAAGGAGAAATAATATTGGAAGATGGCTATTATGAGTGGTGTACCAGGCGACACTTTAGATGAGCATGCAGAATGGGCTGTATATGATGTCATGTCACAATGCAGCTCTGCATTTAACCGCCACATGCCTCACAGCTGCAGGAGTATAGGATGGAATGTGGCAACTATGATCATGTGCTTGTGACCCTATGGTTGGTTCTAAAGTGGAAATGTATTGACCACACACTACTGTAGTATGCATGAGTGATACAAAATCAAACTATAGCAAAAAAAAAAAAAAAAACACCACCTCAGCCAACTGATTAAAACTTAAGAAGTGGCATACCTCACAATTTTTTATCAGGTAAAGCCTTTGACAATGCAAAGACACAGAATGCATAGCATCATTATGTTATGGAAGAGTCTTCTGTGACAACTGTATCCATATTAACCAGGTATATAAAGTATCCAGATGCAAGCAATGACAAGAATATAACCAAGCTTGATTATATGTTCAGTGGTCTATTTACCTTGGGCACTGCCTTAGACCTGACCCAGGTAAGACACCTCTACCAGCCATCTCCTCCGCAGTCAGCTCCCTGATTGTATTAAAAGGCACTGTGTGCCTTTATGATATGGCATTTTCTAGCAAGGGCATCATGGCCCCCCTTGACTTGCCATCCTAGGCCTAGGTACGTCACTATGTATGTTGTCTATCACTGAACCAACTTGTGTATTCAAGCTGGAATTACAAAGAAGGAGGCTCCTACAACTGCTTCCTACAACTTATTTACAACTCAATGGTTGCCAAAAACAAAGTGATTGCTAGATCCCTGTAGGTAATAAAGTATGGGAACTTGTCGGCTCTGGCTACCCAGAGCCTACCCTTGCGGGATACGGCCAGGACTTCACACTGATATCAGTGGCCGCTCCCGCTGATGTTGGTGGGCGGTCCTGCTGACGTTGGGGGAGTTCCCACTGACGTAGAAAGCGTTCCCACTGATGTCGGGGGTGTTCCCACTGACAGCAGTGGGAAACACCCCCATTTAAAGGAAGAAATGGGCAGGGAGCAGGGTGTGTAATGAGCATTGCTCATCCGGCAATCTCTGGGTCAAACCAGGTATTCTCATATAGTAAGGGCCTCAATCTTGTCACAGGAGCGTGAAAACCCAACCACCCAAATGAAACAATAAAATATAAATAACTATTAATATAATACAAACATAAGAGTGAAATGTGAATAAATAGACATACCTAGGAACTTTCTATATGAATTGACCCAGAGACTAAAATACTAACCCTTTAATAGCTCTTTGTTCAATTCTATGAAGGGACTCATCGTGTGTTACCAAAATGGCTCCAATACCAGTCCTCATGGAAACCTTGATTTGTCGCTACGTAAAGATACACTTAATTGAGTCACCGGCATACAAGCATGGATATCAACTGTAATATACTGGTTAATAAAGCACCGGTTGGGAGTCTTCTACATGATCACAGCAGTATAGAATAGACTGTGTGACCCTGAGAATCTGCCCCTTCACCTAGATACGCTGAGATTGGGGCAAAACAAAACTGAGGCTCAGACTCGAACCCTGAGTTCCTAGGTATGTAGATGAAACATGCTAAGATCTGTATGTTGGGCAATGTACGTTTACAGTTAATAAATTATTTTGACCTTGAGTATTTCTATTTGCTATCAGGGATAGCACAAATTCTTTTTTGCGATACTATTTGACCATACTTTAGGAAGTGGTAAATAGTTAAGGATTTGTTGATTTTAATTATGCTACACTCACCCACATAGGCTAACCCACAAGGGCATTTTAAAGTAAATTACATACACCGTATTTATCGGCGCATACCATGCACCGGGGTATAACATGCACCCCCGCCCAGACCGGAAGTGAGGGAGACGCTTCTTACTTTAGTTATAAAAGTGCGTGTTATACGCCGATGAATACTGTATATAATCCCAGATGTTTCAGATATGTTTGCTCTAGCGAGTCTTTAAACTATTACATTAGTGCAGAGCTCACTAAGTAATTTTAGGTTGCAGTTCTTTTGAGTAGTGCAGGGATAAGTAACACATTAGTATTTATTAGATCAAAACACACACTGGCACATAAGACATAAGGGGTTAAGGTGCAATGGAACAAATGTATTTAATAGTGCGGGCAGATGTCTGCAGATCTGTCTGCATTTTATAAATATTAAATATTTATATCTCCTTACGGAGTTGTGTTCAATGAGATCTGTATTCCAGGCAATATCCAGGTGAAGATGATTTTATGTCCTTATGCTTCAGGCACCGGGAGTGTGTTGAAACAATTCAGAAGGGAAATTCATTAAAACTTGGACTGTTCTGCATTTCAAAACAATGCTTATTCTGAACACACATTATAAGAGAAATATATCATTAATAGTCTGCATTACGATAATGCATCATACAGAGAGCCTTGACTAATCTTCAAACATGTTTAAATATGCATTTAAGCATTGAGCACTCGGCAACTTATTTTGAAAGAACTGGATTAAAATAAATGTGTTTAAACATTGGAGTCATGTTGTCTCATCACCATCAAATTATCATGCCTGGGAAATTCCCAGGGCTACCCCTCCTGGAGCTCACCTGTACCTTATAAGCATACTTGGAAACTTTCTGTATGAAGTGACTCTGAGACTGTTTCAATATTAACACTTTATTGGCCCATCATACAGATTCTACATCAAGCATGCTACCTAAATGACTCTAATACCAGTCCTCATTGAAACCTTCACATGTCATTATTTATATATACACTAAATTGAGGAACATGTATTTAAACATGGGTATCGGCCATGACTTACTGGTGGTAAAAGTAACAAGTTAGGATACTCGGGTCAGATCACCGTAGAGTGTGTGACCCTGAGATTTTGTCCTTTACCCTGAAACCCTGAGATAAGAGCAAAAACCATGAGACTCAGGGTCAAATCCTTTGAGTTTAAAAAAACAAAATCAGAGCCACACTCCAAAGTGTATACAGGAGAATAAGGTGCTGGTGCTAAAGCCTAAAGGTGAACTCAAAGCACCAAAACAATCAATATACTAAATAGTAAGAGCACTCATAAAGAATAAGCAAACAACAGAGATGCATATAAAAAATACATTTACTGGGTGCTATAACACGAAAATACATGATATATAGAACCTGGATAAAAACATGTTACATAGCTTATAGATGGTGGTCTGTTTTTAACAAGGTATTCAACTTCAAAGTGTGTTTACCTTTCATATCTAAATCTAGTATATTTTAATGCATCTAGCTTAGTTTTAATACTGATACATGGAGACCCTCTAGAGGCGTGATTTTTTTTGTTATTATTGTGTATTTATTCTCATTCTTAATATCAAAGTAATATATCATTCAGAAAACAGCTATGTGTTGTAATATGTGCTTTTGTTAAGCTAAAATAAATTCATACTTTGGGTAGTTTAGAGAACAGCCACCTTGGTGTACCTTGACATCCCTAGTACTGAAATATGAGCAATCATAATTGATTTTTAAAATTCAACTTTCAAATTGTGAGACATGTTTGACACAATACGCTCTGTAAACTATTTGCTATTCAAGAATGCCAATTTATTAATGTACTGAAGAAACATTTTTCTTTCAAAGCGCCCTAAAACTGTAATATTTCCAATTGCTTGTTTAGAGACAACGCTTTACTTCAGTGTTTTATCACATATGATTTGTGTAATGCAGTATCCCAGAAGGGCATACAGTATATGAAAACATGTAATACCATCATAGTTCTTAGCATAACAGCTGAACCAATTAACTGAAATCAGCAATTTACCTAATGGATAGAGATAAATTAATTGGGATGAATAATCTTGCAGATCCTGAGAAAATAAAGATAAAATATTATCCTAATGGTATCTGCTATTTTAATCTGTGAACATCATAGAGTCGAGTCAATACTCCTGAATACATTTGGTCATAGTCAGGAAATACAAAACATGTATATGAGTGTGTGGAGCAACTATAAACAACAACCAGAAACACAATATGCGCTTTGAGAACAGCAAAACCACTTAACCACCAATGATATGAAACGAAAGATACAAAAAAAACATTGGAGTGCTCCCGTGACACAGCAAACGCTGATAACAGCAGTTGGCTGTGTTCCCAAACTTACTCTGGGATCTTTGCCAACTCAATAACAACTTATGAGAGGCCACTTATTGATCTGAGTTGACCAGGTTTCAAACATGGCATTTTCAGATATTTATTTTCTGGAACCAAGTCCCGTTTGGACAGTTGAGAAGCCCCTCAATTCAAATAATCTCATAA
Source organism: Spea bombifrons (assembly GCF_027358695.1). Taxonomy (NCBI): domain Eukaryota; kingdom Metazoa; phylum Chordata; class Amphibia; order Anura; family Pelobatidae; genus Spea; species Spea bombifrons. The sequence goes on along the minus strand of NC_071087.1, from coordinate 30,069,607 downwards.
AATTTATATTTAGGAATGGTTGACAACCCATGATATTCAACTAGAGTGATTTTGTCAATTTTAATGCAGCAATTTAATCGCTAATACCTCTCAATGTTTGTGTCAACAATGTGTTTTTACAGTTTTCACACATGCAGTGCAGTATTGCTTCATATTTCTTGCCAAGAAAATAAGCCCCCAATTACCTGCCACATTCTAATAGACTCTGCCCACAGACTCCTTACAAGCCTCTGCCCAAGCATTACCTTACACCAAAGACAAAGTACCTGCACCATGACCCCAGCATGACCCAGCATCTCTGTTCTTGACAAATGTTACCTAAAGTTCTTGTTTCTCTAGACACTCCAAATTACCATAGTTCAAAGAAAACGACACGGGTCCAAAATCACAGCAGACTAGGGGCAAAAGCCCACCTTGCCAGCAATTGCTTAACAATAAGAAGAAAGATGCAGAACGCATTTGACACCGAAATAGATTTACAACAAAATGTAAAAATGTAAAAAGAATGGAGATGAATGTTTAGAAATTAAAAAATGTGTTCTAAATCTGTAGTGTTAACTAACACAGACTACTACAGAGAAGGGTCACTAACTCAACATTCTGAGACCTAACAGGGTAATTACATGAGAACCAATATCAGTCTGATGGATCATCATGTAAAGATTATGAAGATTCATTTATATTTTAATTAGACTCAGAATGTAATATAATAATTATATCAACTATTTAACAGCTGTGACCTTGACTAATTATTTTTCCAAGTAACACACATTAAATAAACAAGAAATAAACATCAATAAACAAGCAGCTTTATTATTGTACAATGCTATCTCTATGTGTTCCTTTTTATTTATTGTTATATAAAACTTCTGATCACCTTTAGGTATTTTAAAGAAAATTGATGATTTTAAATTCAGTTAAATAAATGTACTGATCTTCTGGCTATCAGGCAAATAACATCTTGTCCGGGGCACTAATTGTTTAGTCTTTATTCAGTTGGATTATGTCAAAAATGACTTAGTAGCAGAGGCAGTTTGGTAAACTTTCCTTTTTAATGGGAAAATACTAAATAAAGTACTTCATTCCAATTTCCTAAGAATGCCCATTATATTGCATTGTATTCTTTGTAAATCTTAATGTACTATAACTACTATAGAGTGAAATATACAAACTTGACTTTTTAACATGCCTTCTCCCACTCCAAGAACACTCCGTGCCAGAGGTAGGCAGCCACATGCTTTGTTGTAAACATTGCATAGGCCATGGGCCTCTTTTGGAAATTAAAGAGGCCCACACGAGCAGCAGCAGGGGAAGGAGAAACAGCAGGCTATTTAGAGTAAGTTAACTAGACCTAGATGGCAGAAAAAAACACCTGGTAGTCAGGGGAGTGCAGAAAAAAACATTTTATCCTTGCCACACACCCCTTGCTGTTGGGTAGGGTTGTTCCGCTTTCTTACTCTCACTTCAAGTCTACAGTACAAAAACTATCTTTTATTGACTGTATCTACAATAATATTCAACCAGCCCTATTGCTAGCTGAACTTCGTGGGAATTGTTATAGGCTGGGTTTGTGGTGGCCTACACTGCACACTAACTTTTTTGTTGTTAAATGCCGCTCCCCTGATATACAGTCTGAAATTACTGGCTGATCACCATAGGAACTGCTAACTGGAGTAGATGTAGGTCATCTTTACTACCTCAGCTATTGTAAATTGTGCAGGTGCATGCTGGTCTGTTCACTACTACTACCATGGTCATATCATTTTCCTATTAATGGGTAACAATTGCCTCCCACCAGGAAGCCCTCTCCTGAGCCAACAAAGGTGGGACAGTAAAGGCTTTTTTTTTTACATGAAAATAGAGCAGGAGTAATGGGTGATTTGGTTAAAGGAGAGGATTTAGAAATTAGAAAAGAGACAATAAGGGTAGGCCATCTCATGAACATTAAAAACTGCTCTATAAATGCACACAGCTAATTATTCTGGCCTAGGTCTGAGTTAGTAAGCAAGGTGGGCAGCATTTCTAGTGGTGATCTGCTTCCCCTGTGGTGCCTTTGAACTTCCCAACCAGCCCCTTAACTGTATGGAAGACTCTATCAAGGCTCCAATATGTTACATTAAAAGGCGTTTAAGCGTTTATGACATGGAGTGCCGAGATACGACATCATTTCATATGAGAAAAGCGTCAGTGGAAAGAGAGGCTGGGGACACTGTCCTGAGTCAGGCCCAGGGCAGAACCTGGGGTAAATAGATCACTGCGTGGAGATCAACAGCTCACTAGACTTTGCCACCATATCAGTAAAAGTTTTATTAAAATTGGTAAACAAACAAATTTCAGTAACCACAACTTTTGTCTATTATTCTCTTAAATTTTGCAATGTTACATACTTATTATATAAAGTCATCTGAGTCACTTTGTGGGTGGAAAGCACTAAGTATAGTGTTCATTTTGTGGCAAGATTGTCAGTTGATGTGTGTGTTTTTTAGGAAGATTTTTCAAAACTGAAATACCTATCACAGCTTTTTATATGAAATATGCCAAAAAAGTCGACATTTTAAATATAATCTAGATATTTTTTTGTTATTATTTCTGTAATTTCTGCAGTTCTGCAATAAACCGCATATGTGGGTGTGTGTGTGATGGTCCCAGCTACTAATGTGTCGCTTGGCATCGACAGCTTACAAGGAAACAGTATCACAAAAACATAGGGTTAAACAACTTTGAAATTCAAATCACCTACAGAATGCAAGACACCATCACCATCAACTAAACAGCAATAACAAAGAGTTTTCTATGCTAGATAAAGCATACTAATTACTACATGAAGATTTGTAATATACAAGGAGAAGAAAATAACAAACTAATTATAAAAATAGAAGGTTCGAATTTTAGTTTCTATATCTCTCAATGCTGTTGTTGAAAGGCAAATGGACAAGCATTAGTGTCTACTGGCACAGCCAGCCAATTACAGTTACATCACTAACATATCTATGTTGTGGATCCATGTGCGTGCATGGGAACTACCCCAATTAGGGTATGTAGAGCTTCCCTCATCTGGTGGGGTGCTGTTGTGAGGTGGTGCCAAAGAAATTATCTTTAGTAAAATGGCCTGATCTAACAACAGTTAGAAGAAGTCATTTTGGTAAACTACGTTGTTGTGGACTGCCGCTTCCAGTGAGATCATGCAAAATACTATTCTGTTTAATATGCTTGTATTATCAATGTTATTATGAAATAGAAATGTTTCCTGACTGGATTATTATTACTACTAGGAACTAAACTTCGGCGCCGGCCAGCTCTTTGTGTTCGCCTTTGTGGGGGGAAGAATCTTCATATTCCACGAATATTCGCCCTTTCCTATGTTCGGTTCGGGTGAATATTCATGTACATTCTTCGTGTTCATTTTTTTCTTCGTTTTTTTTTGTAGAAGGGGTTAATTTGGGGTTAACGCAGTATACACTACGCAGCAGCTTTGGCGCCAGGATTTTAAATGTCCATACGAGCAACTCTATTGGTCACCTGCTGGGGCCTCCTCTGCCAACAACCAATGAAGTGCACCTGTACTTCATTGGTTGATGGCAGAAGAGCCCCCTGCTGTGCAGACTTTTAAAATCCTGGTGCCGCAACTTAGCCTGGAGAGACCAATAGAGTCGCTTGTACGGACATTTAACACTTGGAGCGGGGAGACCATGGTCTTTTATATCAGGTGTCCCCCATTATATATGGCAGACATTGAAGCCCCGGGGAGGGGCCACATGGGACCCTTGCTGCAGATTTCTGTGTTGCTGAATGCCTCAACATGTGTTGCTGAATGCCTCAACATGCAGAAGAAAGTGATCTTAGATTGCTTTCTAATCTTATTTAATGCCATGATGTGCCAGATATGTCATTGGTCATTAACTGACTTTCGTGATATGCCTGGTGAGTATTTGGTCGTTAAGGGGTTAAATGCCTTATTGAGACACTAGAATTGCTTAGAACCAGAGTCCTGTCATTGCAAGTACTTCGCTATGTATTACATACATCACAGCAATCTAACTGTAACAGCCACTCACAGTCCATGTTAAACTAGAAGACCTTCATGAAAATGACCCTTGTGATGTCAGAAATAGAGAGGAAGCCAGAGCAAAGCAGAGAAGAGGAAACTAATTAAGAAGCCCCACTCCATAAAAATAGTACATTATTTTAAATCAATTATAAGTTTATTTAGTATGTATACAACAGTAGTACATAATACTTTAATTATATAGAAAAGTTGGAAGAAATATCTAGGTAGGATAGCACCTTTTAAGTACTATCTAAAATACTACCCACTCTCAAATCCATATGTTTGCATACATTTATTTTTGGAACTACTATCCTTGTATTAGATTGCAAAAGCAGGGTCCTCTTCTCATTTTGTACCAGTTTGTTATTGTATGTGAAATTGTTCTACTGACTGTAACAGCGCTGCGGAGTCTACCGGCGCTTTATAAATAAATGTAATGTAATGTTGTGTGCAAAATACATTACAGAACGTTCCCTTAAATTAAACAATGCTATAAAAACAGTGACTCCATAAGCATCTTGTGCTTATAAGGCCATAAGTACATTGAGTGATCAAATATATAAGGGTGTAGATAAACATTTTCAAGGTCCGGAGTGCAAGCAGATAACAAACTTGTTTACACACTTCATGTACTGTTTCACTTGCATAAATTATTCTGCAGAGACGAAGGTGTTGACTGACTTGGCAACGCTTCTGAATTTTTATTCATTTTCCCTGCGGTGGACAGCTGTGGACAGCTGTCTGTGTATTACAAGCTGGTGCACAGGAGAGAGAAAGTGGCTTAAATCAAGGCAGTCATCCTTGGCTTAGCTTTAAATAAGTGTTACCATAAATAACTCTGCTACATGCATATTGTGTGCTGCCTGAGATGCATGTGGATGGGTGTTTTAATATATTATCATGTGAGACAGTGTTCTCCCTCCACATGTCAAAATGAGTATTGCTACAAATGGCATCTTTCTATACACAGAGCCAAATTCAATATGTGTCTTTCTGATGCATTTGTGCTCCTTCATGTCTGTTATCGCCTCTATTTTCGCTTAGATTCACCCCATCTTTTATTTTTAACCTTCCCTCCTTTTGATTGCCTCAAAACACCTCCCTGCATCTTGAGGTGACCCTCCAGGGCATCATTTCTGTGGGAGTGAGGTTTCAGGGAATATGGGTAGACTGCTTCTGTCTACAGACCCTTATCATTTCTGTGTGCTTAGAATATAGTTATCATACAATATATCATATGTCCTAACATATCACCCAATAGTCCTTGTTTTTGGAGACTGTCCTGAGTTTTGGACACTGTCTTCTGGTCTCTGCTGACCAGCCCAGGGAGCTGGAGGTCAGTGTTATTGCAGTACAGACCTTCACTTCAGGTCCTACATGGCCTCCTTACTACTCTCTGAAGCTGAGCACAGGAAGTTGGCTCTCTGGGTAAAGTGGACTATACCCACTTCTTGCACCAACCCTGCAATGCCGTGGTTCTTCATACACCTCCTAATACAGGCGTCCCTATTTGAAGATCTAAAATATTGGTTAGTGTGTTACAATGAAGATGCTTTCTCTTTTTCTTGAAGCTCCTGGAATCTTCTTCAAACATTACCCTGCCATCAGTAAGATTGCAACACATCCATGTAATAATATGTGAAGACTATTATCAGATAATATTTTTGACAAATAAAAATCAAAAGTGTGTAATTCCAAACCAATTAATATAGACTCCAATAAAATAACAGCCAATATATTTGTGGAAAAAAGCTTTTCTAACTTTTAAAGTGGCAATTTATAATGGTAGAATTTGAGGAAGGTGAAGGCTGAAAGAGTTGGTATTTTTTAAAACCATATTTTGAGTCTTTGCATTTCACTGTTGTTTTAAGTAAACTTCAAAAAACTGCTTCAGCAGATTTTTCGTCTCCAAGGTTTTTCAGCTGCGCCTTTGGATCAAAAGTGTAGAAGAAAGGAATGTCAATAAATAAGAAAATCCATTTTATTGACCATTTATAAAAACCTATGTGCCTGGAAAGAGGTTCATACAAAGGGATTGTACACAGAGATGTCTAATATAGGAAGGGTTTTTCAGTAAGGTCTTGCTATTCAGTTTCCAATTTCTGTTCCTTTAATCTCACCCTCTGCCTCTGTTTCAGAAGTTTCCCCCTTACAAAGGTAATTATTTTTTATCATCTCTGGACATTTATTATTTTATATTGTTCTACTCTTAGAATTTCCTTAATTCTTTACTTTTAATACTGTATTATTAGGTAGTTTGTGACAACCTGATGTTACACTGTATGTAGTATCAATTTAGTTAAATCTCATTTCTTTGAAGATTTACCTGTGTGCATTATAAAAGTGGCAATATTGCAGATACTGTATATGAATAATAGTGCAAATATGATGATGTTGTACTTAAGCCACAAATATTGATATATGTAAATGCCTAAATGCCAGAATTTGCAAATGTCTAAAGCCCAGTGATTCTCCACTGCATAATCTAACATGCTCTGCCTGGATTTTAGTCCTGGTAAATACTAGGATCACCATATTTCTTAAGATGACTTAATGCATCAGGTGACGTTACCTGTTTTCTCATCTTTCCCTTGTCTTTAACGCAAGTCTAAACAAAATTTATAGGTATAGTTTTTGTTCACAAAAAATGTAAACATACCTTTGAGTGATATTTAGAGAAATAAAATAAGTTATTTTTGCACAGTATATAGGGCACTGAACCCCTAATTCCTGATGACTACAAACATAACAAATCAACAAATTAGGTCTTCAGATTTATGATGGGAAATATACTGTGCATGACGTACCTAGAACATAGGTAGAATATCACTATTAATATACAATAATGCTTGATTGCTCAATCTTAAGATTACAGGTTATTACATCTCTTTTTGAATAAGGCGAGGATAAGTCTCCCAGTAAGATTGAATATGATTAAGAAATACAGAAATGTTTACATGACCCTATGAGAATCTAGTGAATAACTAGGTGTATTGTTAATAACTATGCCATTGTTTGAGACAGTCCCATCAGTGACAACTGCCACCCATTTAATTCTTGCTGCTTTTACGGAAAATGTGCAAAACACATTGTACAATGTCCTTTCTCTAAACACGATAAGAGCAACGGCATGCAATAACCTGAATTGTTGATCCAGGAAAAGGAGCAAGATTGCCGCATAATCACCATTAGAATGCATAATGGTGGGTGTAGGACAACTGTAAAAATCATGTTTTATTTGAAGCCCGGCTCAGAAGTGGAAAAATAGGCAAAATGGTTTGTTCATTATTTATGAGACATTTACTTTTGATTAGTTCTGCATGAGTACTTGCCATCAGTGGCAGAAAATCATCTCTAAGTGCTTTAATAACAAACTCTAAGCATGTTTTCATGCAGTGTAAAAAAACCACCCGTGGCTCTCGTCAATCAAAGAGGAGGCTACTCTACTGGCTGGAGATTAAGGCCTATCAGTAATTCTTAGAAAATATGTTTATCTGTTTTCCTGTGTTTTTATTTATTTTAGCGTATGGATTTAAATGTGGAACCTGTCATTAGAGACATTTTCTAGTCACATTATTAAACACTAGGCTCTGTATGTTGTGTAGAGGCTATGTTATTTTGAAAGTATTTGCAAATTAGCTTTGGGATTAGATGCAGTATGGGAAAATTACATTTATTGTAATGTTAATTTAAGGACAAAGGTTGTTGAGTTGAAACAGTTAAGGAAATATGGTAATAATATTAAAATGGTATATTTTCCCTGTTCTCAAACAAATGCATACATTTTTGTGAACATATCTCATAATAAAAGCAATGCATGCTCCAATTTGACATTTACAATGTATGCTTGATAAGCACCTGTGCCCCCTATATCCCTGTGGTGTCCTACCTCTATGTCCATCTGGAAGGGGGGGTGAGATCCATTCAGGCAAAGGTATTGCCTGTACCCCATATTTCTTGCTTAAAAAATGACAGCTGGCTGCACATGAGCGTGCACCGGCGAACCCCAGTGTTAGAAACCTATATTGCACCTCCATTGGCTTCAATGGGCCTCAAAAGATGCAGGGGACATTGCTTAAACCTGCTTAAGCCCCCATCCTACTTTTATTATGTACCAGGAGGGAGTGAATTTTGCAAGTCGCTGGTGAGAATATTCAAGCTCGCATAAATCTTGCATGTCCTCGCCTGCAGCCCACAAAATGTAATCTTGCACGCCCACACAAGCGAGTGTTAGTATGCAAGGGCACATGAGCTTAGTTGAATCTGGTCAGCAGAGTTACCTCCTGACCACTGACCCTGTGCATAGACCCATGAGTCACACTAAAAGTCTTGCTAAAGCTCTCCCCTTGCCACAACTCTAATCAAACATTTCTTGTTAGCCATTTCAAGTGGAATAACTAAAACGTAATACATTCAAAACAAATTAACAGATGACTCTCATTTCCATGAAGAAGGAAATATGGTCAAGGCAGATATTTAAAACCATTTATTTTAAAACAGTTAGCCTGGCAATATGTGCAGTATTTGAATGTCTTTAATAAAAGAGCAGTACCATCATTTTGCAGTTTATATCCAAATGTGTTCTTAATGATCTGTGTACTCTATGAATGTGTAAACAAAATATGTCACCCTACAGTTTCATTAAAACACCACACCTTTTGTTTTCTATGGGTATTCAGTAATGCTTTAGCAGCTTACCATGAGCAATATTGTGCAACACTTTGTACTATGGTGTTATGCAGATAGGGAATTTTTAGGGGAGGCCGTGATGATGTAAGACGCCAGAGGGGCGGCGCCTGGAGTTCGCGGGCAAACTAAGATTGGTGTGGTCCTCCAGTACATGTCTCGGTTATTCTGAACCACAGAATTGCTCAGACTGAGAGATTAACTGCGACATAACTGAAATAGATGATCTACTCCCTCCTCGGATACCTCCTTACCTCACACTCCAACACGAACGCCTTCAGACCCTTGACTTTGGCACGGATACAGTGATCTGTACACCGCCTGAAAAAGCTGCACTCGAGGACGATTATGCAACTAAACAAACAATAATATACAGCTTTCCCTTTCCAAATTACTATTGAAGTGGACAATATTGTAAAGTATTTAACTAAAATAATCAAAATATTGCTGTAGCTGTTGACGTAGCCTGTATGTTCAGTTTTTATTTGAGAATGTATTATTCTCTCTTTTGTTAGAATAGTCCTCACTGATTAAAAAAAAAATTAACATTTTTTTTTGCTAGCCCTCTAGCTCGGTCTCAGTACCGGCTTGTAATGCTGAGCGCCGGAATATGACGTCATTTCCGGCGCTCAGCAGTGAAGCAGCGCACACCATAGCAGAGCAGGGAGACTTGCCACAGGACTGCTGAAAGGTAAGTGAAGTACAAGGGGGGGGGGGGTAAGGGTAGATAATAGGGAGGGTAGATAATGAGAAGGTAGGGAGAGGAAGGGTAGAGAATGACCCCTGGCTTCGGCAGGGGGTGGGCGTCTTTTTAAACTTCGCCCCAGGCGGCATTATGTCTTGGGCCGGCCCTGACAGTGAAGGAAAAAAATGTTTGATCCGCCTGCTGATTTTGTAAGTTTGCCCACCGACAAAGACATGATCAGTCTATAATTTTACTCAGTCGGTTCTTCTACCAGATTAGGTTCTTAGAAAATATTTGTTTAAGTGTAGTTAAGTTATTTATTTTTAAATTTATGCAGTTATGAATTTAAATACCCAGACTTTAAAACAAAGCTTTCTAAACTTATTCAATGCTATGACATGCCAGGCACGTCATTGGTCATTAAATTACTATTTTTCCGTGACATGTCTGGCACATCATCGGACGTTAAGGGGTTAAACATACACTACTGCAAATTATATATATCAAGTAATAGTAGACACTTAACAACTTACAACTGGGCTTCTCAAGAGACACCTGGCTTCTTCCGACCTAGTCATGAAACTACCCTCAAAACTACTGGTACAACCTTAAATAGCCTTCAATCCAGTATCCACCCATATATATAACATAACCAATACCTAAAGATCATTTCTAGCATGTGGTTATGTGTGGAAGGCAGGGACTCAAGGCTCCTCACCTTTTCTATCAAACACATGTATTATTGACTATGCAGCAGCCATCTTTAATCACTTCATGTCACAGTGCTCACTAAACCACCTATATGTAATTTACTCCCTCAGGGACATATCTCATTGAATATGCAGCAGCTATCTTTATTCAATTAATGTCACTATGCTCAGTACGTGTCATATAGGTCATATGTCATTGTGCATGAATGGGATCCCTTATAAACCATTTATTGTTGTCCATGATCAATACAATGTTACAGAGAAACAATATTGACTTTATGTTTGATAAACATAGGTCTGATACCCAACATTCCTTAATGAATGACAATAAAGACACATTTTAAATCAACTTTATTACTCGTATAAAGAACACACAATTTACAGAGTGGTGTTATGTTTAATTTTGTGTTGATTTGCATTAAAACAGTTAAACAAGAATGCCCATAATAACACAGAGTGGAGATAATTAAATAATATTAAATACATGGCTATGTTTCTGTAAGTGTTCAAAAACCACACAATAAAGAAAACAATATGATGTAACGCCAAGTCTGCCATGTGAAAAACTCACTGTATTTGGTGTACTTTGTCCTGCATCTCTACCTATGTTGCTATTTTAATATCCTTTTCCATCTTACATGTCAGCTGTTATATTTCTATCATGCTATTATGTACTTACGCCATCTAAAATGCAGTTAAAGAATGGTAAGTATCCATCCTTTCAAAGGAAGGTTATATGGCTAGGTCTTGGTGAACATATATATATATATATATATAGTGCAACCTCACCATTTAAAGCTATTTCTTATCTGTAATGACATTCGTTTTTTACTGCTTTGATGGTCCTGCTGTGTCTGTGGTACTCAACCACTATAATTTAACTGTCCGTAATTGCCTCATCCTTGAAAAAATCAGCAGGGATTGTCTTATACCACATCTAATCACATTAGAATTGCAATTAAAGTGCTAGCTATTGCCACACATGTATTTCCTTCACATACAGACAAATATCTCACTATTACTGTGACGTTCTAAGCTGTGAGCAAGATGCTTCATTGGTTTGTGTGCAGAATCTGTTCATCTACTCTAATTTCACAAGTGTAAGAAATACAAAAATAAGTTCTGATCCAAACACGCTAAATGTTTTGTATCATTTCAGATCACCCAGTAATTCTCCACCTGAGCACAAGTAATAGTGAATTGACAAGATGTATGCATGTTGTGGTGTGATATGACCCCTAACATTGCCAGTCTTTCTGTCATACTGTGGAACAAATCCAAATGTGAGTGGTCTGATGTTTATGGAGGTATGAGAAATATAGTTAGTTGAATACTGGCTTAAACATACAAAAACTCTGTTTATTGTATTAAATACAATAAAGGAACTCAAAGTCATCACTTCTTTGCTGTATTTATTACATTTAAGGAAATTAAAAATAATTCTCCATAGAACATTTACTATACATATATATTTTAAGGTATCTACAACATATGAGTATGTACATGATTATATGTTTTAAACATTTTGGGCCCAGTATAAAACTCCATTCTATACCAACATATGCCTATATGTGATGGTTCTGGACTATAGTCATACTAGGGCATGGTATGCTATTCTTAAAAATATTAAAAAAGTATACTTGTGCATTCTGATTTGTACAAATTGCAAATTTAAAGACATCTGCATATTACTTCATTTTGTACAAATCCCTGAAAATGAGGCAACCCCCCCAAAACAAACAAAAATAGAGAAAAAATGCAGAATTTCCATTAAGCTGTCTGCTATCTTTTACCTCTTTAACCTCATTTAATGAACTCTTCATTTGTCTTTAGTTTTATTATTCTTGGTTTGTGTTTTGTTCTTTTACTTATATATCTAAAAATGGTTTAATCACCCTTTTTTGTAGACCTGAAAAAGAAGCTGTTGGCCAAACTTTGATCATGAAGGTTTTAGGCAAAATTAAGGATAACCGTAGCATGGAAAGCGGACCTCTCTATATAGTATAGGCTACAGGCTACCATATCCTGACAGAACGTTAAAATCCTTATCGTATGTCTAGTTTATGAATAATAGTGTAATCCAGGGCTGATATATTAATATTTGACTACTAACACTAGTGTACACCAGTAAACAACTTTATTGTTATTTGTTAAATTGTTACCTTGATTAGTGCTAGATACAGGAAAAAAGGGGTCACATGTTGTTGATCCTAAATGTTAATATTATGTATGAATTATGTATATAAAGTTGTTTGCTGGATATACGTGGTGCACGCTCACTCTTATACTCTTGAAGTGTGCGACCACTTGTATCCAGCCATTGGGGCTAGATGGGCCAGATCTGCCGCACAACAAGCAGTAAAGTAATTGAGCAGAGCCGACGGGCCTGTTACATTCATATAATGAAAGTTATATATTTAAAGTGAAATTACAACATTTTGTTTCTCTGTTTGTACCAAATCTATCAGAGTGTCTTGTCTTTCAGCTATGAGAATAATTACTGGCTATAAATACTGACAGTTCTTGTCACTAAGTGGACTGCCATCAGGACATACAGATAAAACGTTTAGAAGAATGAGAGCCGATAAGCAAAGATATATGGCATTCTCATTCTAAGATTTCCTGCAGGAGTTCTTAACAGTTAGGCTCCACTAACAAATGCCAAGAATCCACAGCAGAAAAAAAACACTGATGCAGTCTTCCGTGGGCTTTCAGAAACCCGTTTTCTAAGACGCTTGAAAAAAATATAAAACATTAGCACAAAATTATAGCTTTGCTGCTCAAAAGTCCAGTGCAGTCAAGAACGATGAAAGACATATTAACAGGAAGACTTTCTCGTTTTCCTCTACTTCACCTACACTTTGTTGGACAAGCTATTTGCACTATAGCCTTAAAATCATGGTCTAAAATATCAAATTGATAAAATATTAAAGGTTTCACTGTGGGGCTGCGATATGAGAATTCACTCAAGGTCCTGCAACATTTTTCCTTTTACTCTGTCCATACATACTGTGAAATAATATATACTTCTCAATTTTCCAGTAACTAATTGAATAAAATGGTACAATCAAAAATTTTATGTCCCATAATATGTAAATATCTAGGTACTGTACTTGTCAACATTAATAAAAGAAAAATTCAATTTTTTAATTTTTTTTATTTATTTTCTGCCACATGATTGAAGTTAATTATTATGAACGGCTTGACTTTAATGAATATATGATACGCACATCCCACATAGCAGTGTTACCCAGGAACACATTTGGTGCATATTGTAATTTGATGTATGGTATATACCCAGTATTCACATTTTATTGGATCAGTATGAATTTACATTTTTACGATGGGTATGAGAACATTTAGGAGCCTGCAGGAATATTTTAAATTAGACGGATGTGAAAAAGCCGGAGAAACCCCAGTATCTAGGAAGCTCTCTGTGATCTGTGAGCGGATGTAAATCATATTGGCCGGCCCCAGGCAATATCTGTCACCAATTGATACCGGAGTTCATGTACTCCTGACAGTGAACAAATCCACACGCGGCACCTGAAAACTAATGTGTAATTTTCAGCAGAATAGTCAAAGCCGTTGGAAGGCTTCATAAAAGTTTATGGGGAAGAAGAGACATACATTTAAAAAAAAAATGCAATTACATGGAGCAATAGGACCAATCTGCAATTTTTAGTATGTATCAACAGGATACTGTGAAACCGGATTATATCTAAGCTGTTTTAAAAAAAAACTTATGAGTGTAACAATGCATGACAAATTTCCGAATACACAGGTGTTCTTAAGGCAGAAAGCTTAGTAATTATAATATCATCTTAAATGCACTCCTGAGAATTTGTCCTTGTAAAAAAATGCAATGTACAATTTAACTGAGACAGATGTAATACAAAAGCAATGCAAAGAAGCATGGTTAATCATAGGATCTATATACACTCCATATTCACTATGGAGAAGGATTCCTTTCATTTGTATAGGGAATTTACCTTCTTAACATGTTGTGTTTTTCTTTTGTTTTTTTGTTACTTTACCATTATAGTTTTTGAATATAAAAAAGACATCCCAGTCATCACACGCGCTTTAATACACATGATATCTGAGTGTTACCTTTAACCATGTTTTCCATGTGACAATGCATGGAGGAATTCATCAGAATCCCACCTATGCATTTCCACTGTTGCCCCAAGCAACAGTGCAAATCCTACCCCTACTTACCAATGCACAACTCCTACTTACCAGTGTGCGCATGTGGTATACTCTAGTTTTGTGATACTTCTGGGGTCTAAAAAGACCCTCATATGCACATGCAGAAAACGACAAAATGGGCAAAAAAAACCTCTTACAGTGGAGCAGGAGATTATGTACATCCTTTAAGATGTATTCTTTTAATATGCCACAAAAATAAAAAAAGCATACTTTAAGGAGAAGCTGAGAGCCGCAGCAGAACACTCCTTCTGTTGTCCAACTTTTTGCGCCACTGATTCGCATGGAAAGAGCTCCCATTGATCTTAAGCAGCCAGTGCACAGAGGTCTTATTATACTCCCTTCCCCTGGAGCGCTTGTCAAGCCAGTGCTGGTGGTGAGCATATCACATGTCAGAGGATCTGTTTGACCACATTTCCTGCAAGGTCAAATACATTTGATAAACAAAAGTATTGGGGCACCTGACCATTACACCAACAGGGACATTTATGTTATTTTGCATTCTAAATCTATAGGCATTAATATGTAGTTGGTTTCCCCTTTGCATCTATAACAGCTTCCACTCTTCTGGGAAGGCTTTGCACAAGATTTGGTGTGTTTCTGTGGGAATTTTTGCCCATTTATCCAGTAGAGCATTTGTGAGGTCAGACACTGATGTTGCATGAGAAGGCCTGTCTCGCAATCTCTGTTCCAGTTCATCCCAAAGTTGTTCAATGGGATTGAGGTCAGGGCTCTGTGCGGACCATGTCTTTATGGACCATACTGGGGCATAGTCATGCTGGAAGAGAAAACCGTTCCCACAAAGTTGGAAGCATAGCATTGTCCAAAATGTCTTGTTATGTCCCCTTCTTGTCCAACATCAGTGCCTGACCTCACAAATGCTCTACTGGGTGAATGGGCATAAATCTCCACAGAAACACACCAAAATCCTGTGGAAAGCCTTCTCAGGAGAGTGAAACTGACTACATATTAATGTCTATGTATTTAAGATACAATGTCATAAAAGTCCCTGTTGGTGTAATGGTCAGATGTTCCAATACCTTTGTTCATATAGTGTACCTTGCCGTGGAGAAAGTGTCAAATGCATATTAAAGGATTCTGCAGAACACCCTCCTAACACATTTTCAAGGGTGGCACCATGAAAATGTAAAGGAACCTCTCAGTTATCATATGCATCCCAGTCATCATATGCACTTTAATTCATTTGATGGCTAGCATGTCCCTTTAAGTGCTGGTGTAATTATGTGTGCACACGTACTTGAGCATTTAACATTGACAGACGTCAACAGACTTTAACCATGAAACTAACATGTGCAAGAGGTAATCTTCAAAATGCATGTGTGAAGCCACAAGTGTTGTGATACATGATCCATGAATGGTGGGGGAAAAAATCTCCATTGGTAATCACACATTACCAAACTATTTACTCATAATGTCCTTGTTAAGTTCTATTGCAAATAATGTTATTGTGCACATCCTGTTTTATAAAAGTTTGATAATTTTATTCACAGCAGTCTTCCCAGGGGGAAATAAATGGAACGAGGAAAGCACTACACCATAGCAAATGACAGGTGCTTCAACATCTGTTGTGGTTGTATATACTATAGGGCTTTAAACCTTAGGATTTGCAGAATTCTTTATTTACATGATTCTGTGTAAGTAAAGAACATTATCATAGTTTGTTAATTTCAGCACAATAAATTACTACTGGTTTCCAAGCGTTCTAATAGAGTGGAATAGTAACTGTGTAGAATACAGAGGTGGGTTGATCTTTAAATGACTTTATTCAATTGTTGAATACGATCACTGATTGCCTTTTATTGACTGTTGATAATTTTAGTCTCATTTGTATCGAAAGACTGAACAAGCAGAATTCTTTGGGATGTTGAACCAGAGCTATACATAAGCCTACTCCTACTATGACTGGACTTAGGGTGACAGTTTAAGTGGGGTACTATCTTTAAAGAAGCAAAGATCTGTACTTCTCTGACAAATATCTTGGCCACCTGCTTCCTTGTGTCACAGATCAGTTTCACTTCCAGGGTCTACTAGATTGTAGCTCTTAAACCAAATAAATATAAAGGGCTCATTAGGGGATGCCACAAAAGTGGTTAAATGGGTGTAAGGATTTTGTTATGGGCAGGAGCAAAGGGTGTTTCTAGTCAGGGCTAAGACAGTACCCCCAAGAATTCATCACAGACTACAGTTGCTTTTCACTCTCACCCAGCTGCTTGTCCAGCATGTATGACATAGTAGGGGATGTTAGTATAATATGCTTGGATAAAAAATAACACTTATATCACTCTGCTTTTAAGATTTTATTAACTTCTGGATTTTCTTTATTGTGTATAAATTTTTTATCCTACAATATATATAATTAATGATAGCCAATACTTCCTGACCCTTCTTTTATGGTATCTTCAATTTATTCTTTAATTTTATAGAATAATATGATAGTATCTACCTATTTAATAGACTAGCTGATTCTGATTTTTACAAAGAGATCCCCTGTTCCTCCATTCGGGGGAGATTGTGTGCCAGGAGGCTCTGCCTTTTTTAGTAAATTATGCCAGGAGGCCTAGTTCACTGAAGAAGACAGAAGAATAACAAGAGAAGAAGTGGAGCTGCAGAAAGGAGACAGGGACATGGAATGGGTTAGCACAGAAGGCACGGAGCCATTGAGAGAGCATGTGAAAGAGAGTGAATGTGAGCGTGAGAATGTGAATGAGAGTGTTAGAGAGCATGAGTGAGAGTGTAAAAGAGTGGATGAGGTTGAGTGACAACAAATTTTCAAATGGAAAAAGTCCTCCGAATTTTGTTTGAACCAAAAAGGCAGGAAACAAAATTGGCTGTCCAAAAACAAATGGACCGAAAACAAAACAAAACATGTATTTGAATTGTTTTTGGAACATTTGCACAAGTCTGCTATTTAAAATTGTTGCCTGTGATACTTGTGTTAATCATACTAAATACTGCAAAATACTGGGTAATAAGAAGTGATAGAAGCAATAAGAGCCCTAGCCGGTTAGAGAACGTCAGATAAAGATTCATCATAGAGGGCATTAAATTTCCAGCGTTTGACATAACAATCTATTAAGTGCTGAAGTGCTTTCATCATAAGGTCAATTGTATGACATAATACTTTCGGGATGCTACTGCATAGACATTTTTAAATTTATGATAGCTTGGGGCTACAAAATAAAAAAGGACAGTTGGTGAAAGCAAATAAAAAATAAAATTAAAGTTAACCACACATGTACCATACGGAGTATTTTTCTAATATGAATCCAGCCTATGTTCATATATAAAGGCATGGTGTGATGTTCATGAGGTTCATGTGTACTCATAGGGAAATTGATGTAGCCATGAAGACATGTTTAAGCAATAAGCAGCAAGAAACAGTAATGGTTTTCCTGGCTGGAGCAGTTGTATGGACATTAAGGGAGTATATTAGGCACTGATTCTCTGGTTGTCTTGAAAGATCTATTGCCATTCTAACAAGCAGAAGATTTACAACCCAGGTTTATTGTACACCACCATTAACAGATCATCATAAAAGGCGCGGTGAAATAAAGTATAATACACCAAAGGTCTCAATAAAAAAAGAAATGATGATTTCTCATCCTGTCAATGTAATTGACAAAAATGTCATTGTCTGGTTTGTAAAATGTGGTTAATTTATTCTCTGAATGTAGGAATACAAGCTATAGGAAACATAAATAGGGGATGTATAATACTGTCATGCTGATACCTTCTCAATAGATTTATGAAGTCATTGTTCCTTAAAGGTTGTGTTTCACAAATACAATATTCTACTTTAAACCCATGATTTTTAAAAGTAAATGATATTTTAGATAAGGTATGTGGTAGTAAATCTGGCTGGAGTGGAACAGGAAAAAGAACCACATTTGAGTCTCAAGAGCTTCTATATTCCATATTCCTTCCCTTTGCCTTTGGATTGTCATCAATCCATATAGTCACCAAAAGTGGCCCTCTGGACCAATAAGAAAGGGGAATCATGACTGCTGGCCTAGGCAGCTTCTGAGGTCATGCTAGCAGCTACTGTATTGATTGGGCGCCTGCAACAATGTTATAATGTTTAAGGTTTATGTGGGGTCATGGGGGTTTCACCAACTCCCAACTATATTTTGTATCGTGTACCTGTTTTCTCATTGTGTTCTTTTTCTGTTAATTCTTTTATCGTCACAGCTGTGGTAAATTGCCTTTGGCCAGCATACGGGCTGCTAAATTTAAAGGCTATTTTCAGCTTGTATTTGTGTGAGAAGTCTTAGCGAGTATTTATACTCCTTCAGGACCCTCATTCAGGGTGTTTCCTTAGCACTTTCTGCTCCCCTCAAACTCTACTCTCTATATTCTCTCTTTCCTATACCACAGTACAAGAAGTAGGCCCTATCCTAACTACAAATGGGGTGTTTTTCTTGGGTCTAGGCACATTCCAGAGCCAATGGATGTTCGCTCATGTTTTACCCCTACCACAAATAATATGAAGTTTCACCTTGAGTTTGTGATAATTTCACTGCTGACGAGTGCCAGAAGCAAGATAAAAACTAATAACATCAATCACTAGACATGGTTTGAGATATGTATTTGGGTTTAAATTTAAATTATCACTTTTTTCTTGTACCTTCTTTCTAGGAAAATCTGTGTAACTGTTTTACCTCTAGATACTGAGCTGGCATAGCATCTTAAACTATTGTTCTAACCCGGTCTCCCTTCCCCTCAAACCGACTCTTTCATAGGCTGAAGGTATAAATTAGCTTCCACTAAAGTAGTAACATGATTGCAAATGATTATTATGCAAACCTCTAGAAAAGAATGTTAAGATGACTGTACCCATAGTATATTCATGTATCTTATTTTAAGCACCAATAGGAATATTTAATATGCTGATTGGAGTGATGGATCTCCTTTCAAAGGACTTTATAAGTGCATTCTGGGTTTAAGTCTACTTAGAAATCAAGAGGTCTCCTGCAAACCGCTATCTTTCTGACTTCTAGTCAACACTTCATGGTACCCATTATATTTATCATTTAGGTTTCTAATAAGCAGAAATGTTTTATAACTAGTTTTATTTCAATATTTTAAGGAAACTTTAAGGAATAATAGTTTTGAATGCGCTATTGAGGCTTGCTGCATAGGTCATGTTGCCACAGTATGCTCCAGCTTCTTCATTGTCTCCAGTGGAGGAAAGTACAATTCACTGATTAGAAATGAGAGAATGAACTCACACTCATTCATAATTTTTGAACGTTGTGTTACTCTGTGGAACATGCAGTTCTTCATAATTTCAGATCACGCTTAACCTCACATCTTTTGTTTAACAAAATCCATTAATCAAGCATGTCTCTTGAGGCAGCTAATGATCTTTCAGTATTCTAACAGAAGCAGAAAGTCAAGGACGACATAAATTGATCCACATCACCTACCCTATTAGTTTTACAATGCTGACAATGCTTCCCATGTCTTTGTCAAAATTGCAGCCCATATGGTTATTATAGACCTGCTGTTTTATCAATTAGAAAAAAAATAGACTTGTTCTTCCCCGAAGGTTCCAGGCCCATAACAGTTTTTTTTGTCATTGTTGAAAGGCAGTATTCATTACAGAATTTTATTATTTGTTTCCATGAGATGAAAAGCTAGAATAATATGAAGATAGAATGATCAGATGGTCTTTGTTACAAAACATACATTTTCCTTAGAAAGCTGGCTAATCATTTCTGTTCTAGTTAGCCTTCCGTCAGCGTTATAATAAACCAAGTAGGTCAGGTCCTGACTGGCCATCTGGCAAACTGGGCAAATGCATGGTAGGCCGATGGCCAATAAGGCAGCACACTTACGTTTACCGCCACTCTGTTTGTAAGATTGGATCCTTCGGTGTGCAGAACTCGTGCATCATTAGGGGCCAGGGAAGTTTTTCTTTCTTTCTTTCCCCGTTAAACATTTTCACTTATTGTTTACACCCAGTTGTATCTACCTGTCATATTTTAGTAACACAGAATAATATGACTGGTAGAGGCAGCTCTTCAAAGTCTGTTTAATTCAAGTTAATGGTTTTGATAGAGAAATGATTGGTGAAGTTGCATTAGAAAAATTATGTTGTCATTACGGGTCCTTTGTGCAATAGTTTGCAGATTATTTTTGGTCTGTGTTGTGGTCACATCCAAAGCAGTCATAATAAGGTTCTGGCGACCACACATATACAAATGAACACCCTCAATATATATGCTTAGTCCTAGAATGGGACAGCTCAAGCTGGTGGCTACCCTACATTACATTTATTTATATAGCGCCAGCAGATTCCATAGCGCTGTTTTATACCAGTGATTGGCTGCTTCAATCAACCAATCAGCCTGAATAAAATTATAAATTATATTTGGAAATAATCTCAGTACTGCCTTCAAAGGATACATTTAGTAATAATTAAACATAATTATAAAATATTATGTAAATAAAGTTAACATAATATTTTACTTGTAGACTAGAACTAAAAAAATAAAAATCAAATACGGTAATAATTACAAAAATCGATGAGGTGCACAATTTCAAATATGGAATAGATCGAATTTTAAGCAAACAAAATGTTAGGTAGAAGGAAAATTATGATTAAAAACGTCTCTACAACAATTCTGTAGGTGTTGTTAATTAACTTCCCAAACAAAAACCTCTACGGAACACGTCCCACGTTTTTGTGTATTATTGGCCAAAATGCATACTCATCATGCAATTGCTTGTTTTGTTCTGTGCTTTTAAATCTTTAAAATGTTTTGTTTTCCACTGCATGATTATGTATCAATAGGTGACTGGGGTTAGTTGGCATACGTGCCAAGCATGCCAGAAATAAAATGAGCCCCATTATGGTTTGATTACTGACATACAGATATCAATAGCACAAGATGCTCTGAAAGGAGTTAAGTACTATCAAAGTGTATTCATTGTTCAGAAGTCTGCCTGGGACACTGGAGTGTCTCTTTAATTAGGAAATTAAACATCAGCCAAGGCTGATAAAACAAATAGTAGCATTTCTTTGTCTAAATGATCGTCATATCTTCATGTCATTCTTATTCTACTGAAGCAAAATATGACAGGAACAATTTAACATTATATAGTATCTCACACCTCGCTCCCAGCTCCCAGTGTTTTCCCATTTACTAATTAAACTGTAAACTGCCTGCACATACTGTATCACACTTCCTTACCGTACAATAATACATTGTGCTTTTCTCATTTACCTTCCGCTAAAATATAAGACAAACAGCATTTGGGATTTTGTTTTTTATGGTCTATGCTTTCAAATTGTTTAACTGTTTTACTTTACACTTCATTGCCTGTAGCTGCATCTCATTGCAAGCCTTGAGTTGCATATAAAATACGCCTGTTTAAAGACACTTAGTCTTATGAGTATAATTAACTAAATGACGTATTACATGAGATTTGCTATTCGGAAATCAAAAGTAGTTTTGGGGGCTATACATCTATATATATATAAATACGTATGTATATCTCTCTATATATACATACATGGAAATGTCTAAATGTTTGGATATATCCTTGCCTACAAGTAATAGTCTGCTTAGAGTCAATTTCTAAGTAATCTTCATACAGACAGGGTGTTCTAAAGAGATAAGCAAAATATCATATACCAATAAGGGGAATACATTTGAGCTGTCAGAACCTTTGCAAGGTAACTGTATAGTTATTCCTTACTCAGCAACCCACAGTTTTCTTCAGGAGAAATAAAGTTTGCATGTACTTATATAAACTTTGCAAACTGATTTACTGGGGGAGCTGAAACTGCATATCCTTGGAAGAATAATTACTTTTATGAAGCTGTCAATATTTCGGATTGACTTAAGCCTTAAAGGAACTTATTTATTTTTCAAGGATTATTAAAGCAAGCTGGCTGGTTCTCTGACCAATATGTTATTAAATGAAGAACCACTGCTTGTTCCCTTTCGTGGTCATCGCATCTGACACGAGGCACGGCTTTGTCTCTGTGCACAGTCCATCCAATTGCACATTATAATGCTGGATAGTGTTATGTGACAAATTACTGGAAATAGCAAGGTTCAGGTGTTCAAATCAGAAAAACTCAACAGGCTCAAGGAGGAGTCTTGTGGAAAGTAATTATTATACTAAAGTATGATATCCTTATGCTTAATGTAGTGGTGTGAGCTGGTGGCGACTGGCATGGTTACTCCAACTTGATGAGGAGGTTCATTGATGATAGGGACTGGCTAGGTAGAGGAGTATTTCACCAACATCACTGTACTTCCGTATGATCCATGAAAATACTGGCCTAATAGATCAGCCTCACTTAGCTTGGACACAGCAGGTGGACAACATTAGCCCTCGCAGCTCCCAGCGCAAAACTTTATTTAGGAATTCAATCTTGGCACGGAGTGTACCCCTTTTTTGGAGACTGAAATCCCATTCTTTCTCCCCCCCATGTCCTGTAGCTATCACAAAGTCTAGGTCTGCTCTTTTGTCTCAGTTCCGTTAGTAAACTACATATATTTAAGTAGCGTATACCATCACGTATTTCTTACTGAGGTGAAATGTAGTTTATCAGCTTTGTGAATAGCAAAATAATTTTGCTAATCCTAACGCATCAGATGATGTTAACTGCAAGCACTAAAATGTTTCTTAAACTAAAACTATTTATACTTACAAATCTTATTAGCAAACTGTTTACACTATGGAATTTTCATTATTTGCTCTAATTCAATTTGTAACAAATCACCATTCTGTTATTGAAGCAGTTTAATGGAGCTGGCAAGGGGCGCTGGATATCAGTGCCAAACCTTGATTGTGCGTGATACCCATGCAACGTTATAATAAAACTTACAGTATAACCGGTGTATGGGCCTAACATGCTGTATCTCCAAAAAGAGGTGAGCTTAGTGTTTCATATAGACGGTACAAGAAGGCTCAGGGGAAGGGGTATGCTTATAGTACTACAACCGCGGGGTCACTTAATGTTTAATCATGTAAATACACTGATCACCTTGGAAATAGGGGTGTCTGGGTGCAGTGCACCCACACCATGGGTAAGTTCACTGGTCACTTACTGATCATGTAAATTTGAACAAGTTCACATTAAATTACAAAACAACTTAGTTTAGCCACTCTTTGGACCTCAAAATCCTCCTTTGCTTAGGCAATTTTACCAGTGTGAATTCTCGGCTTTGTATCACTTGCCATTAAGCTTTACTGTCATTAAAATAGTATTCACGTTAAAAAAAATAAATTATTCTTTAGTAAAGTAAATCGGACTTAATGACGAACCTTAAGTCTGACACCGCATAGGTGATGGGCCTTCACTCGCAATGACAAAGCTCTGTTATGTACATACTTCCCAGCAGTGGCGTCGCTACAGGGGGGCAAGGGGGGGCAATTGCCCCCCATAGGTTAATCCTTGCCCCCCCTGTTGCCCCCCTGCCGAATTTGGAATAAAGTCGCAATGCGACTTTAAATCCCGTCTTTTTTTTATTATTATTTATTTTTTTTATGTGGAGGAGAGAGAGGGTGTGGCCCGCGTAAGATCGGCAGCCAAGGCAACCGATCTTACTCGGGCCGCACCACGAGCCCTGCTACTTACCTATGGGAGGGTCTTCTGTGCTGCATACAGGAAGCGGAAGCTAGCAGAGAACGCAGAGGGAGGCCGCGCCCCCTGCTGAAGTCTTGCCGAAGTCATCGAGGAGCTGCAGTGCAGGTAAGGGGGTGGGGAGGGTGTTTGAATGAGTATATGAATGAATGAGTGTGTGTAAGTGCTGGAACCTAGGCATGATGGGACTGTGATTGCTGTTAGCAATCACACTCCTATCATGCCAAGTCAGCAAGTACATGCTGAAACCTGGCTAGCTGCCCCCATTGTGTATTGATGCTGCCAGCAGTATGGGGTCTGCACATCACAGCCACCCTGTACCAGCATGTACTGGCTGACTTGGCATGATAGGAGTGTGATTGCTAACAGCAATCACAGTCCCATCATGCCTAGGTTCCAGGATTTACTGGTTGGATGTGTAAGTGCTGGAACCTAGGCATGATGGGACTTTGATTGCTGTTAGCAATCACACTCCTATCATGCCAAGTCAGCCAGTACATGCTGAAAACTAGCTAGCTGCCCCCCTTGTGTATTGATGCTGCCAGCAGTATGGGGTCTACACATCACTTACAGCCACCCTGTACCAGCATGTACTGGCTGACCTGGCATGCTAGGAGTGTGATTGCTGTGTGGGCAGTGTGGACGCCAGGGCTGGCTTTGGGGTGTGGGTAATTCTGGGGGTTTTAAATATACCTTTTAATGCCATGTTTTTATGTGAATTCCAATTGATCTATACCTGCAAAGCTGGGTTTTTGTGTTATTCTGTAGATCCATATCTATATATTTCCATACATTATTTATGTGTACCTGCAAATACAGTGTTTGTATGTCTTATTAATACCTGCAATGCTGTTTCCATGTATTTATTTGATCTATACCTGCAATGCTACGTTTCATATATTATTATTGTATACCTGCAAATACAGGATTTGTATGTCTGATTCTGTTTATTTGATATATACATTCAGTGCTGAGATCACAAGTGAATTTCAGTTGATCTATACATGCAAAGCTTGGTTTGTGTGTTAATGTGTTGATCTATACCTGCTATTGGCAACTGGGGCTAATATTAATATATATGGGCAGCAGGGGCATCAATACACAAGGGGCAAAAACACTAAGGGGGTATAAACAACAATGCAGTGTGAAAAATCCATCCTGATGTAGACGTCTGTGACGTAGATTGTGTCCTGCTGTTTGTGTGTTTTTGGTTATCGGTGTAGCAGAGCCTGTCCTCGGGTGTGTGTGTGTATAGGTGTTGGTGTGGCAGAGCCTGTCCTGGTGTGTGCGTTCAGTTGTCAGTGTGGCAGAGCCCGTCCTAGGGTGTGTGCTTGGGTGTCAGTGTGGCAGAGCCTGTCCTGATGTGTTTGGGTGTCAGTGCGGCAGAGCCTGTCCTGATGTGTTTGGGTGTCTGTGTGGCAGAGCCTGTCCTGGTGTGTGTCTGGGTGTCGGTGTGACAGAGCCTGTCCTGGTGTGTGTCTGGGTGTTGGTGTGACAGAGCCTGTGTTGGTGTGTGTGTGTTTGGTCATCTGTTCCTGGCACTTAACTTACAGTAGGAATTATTTAATTTATATTTATCCAGAGATAAAATGCCCTCCTGAAGTTGTAGTGACTTCAGGGGACAAAACGTTCAAGGCCCTGAAATAATTTAGTGGAAAAGTTATTTATTGTGTTATAATATTTATTTCAAGGATAAGTCGCACTCATTTGTGGCTTCAGGCTTCCCATGTTGAATGATCAAGTATTATTTTAGCCCAGTAACAAAAGTATAATTCCATAGCACATTACTTTTGGAAATTATGAATGCCCCACCAGTTTGACTGTGGTATCTTGTGTGCCCCCCCTATATATTGTTTCTAGAGTCGCCACTGCTTCCCAGGGTATTATATCCTAATCCTTTCCTCTACTGTGTTGTGAGTTGGAGTAGTAACTGTCTGGAGAAAGACCAAGCTGACCCAGAGACCTGGAAAAGCAGGTCTGATTGTATACATTGTATTGTCACTATAAATATTATTTCTGGTAAACATTATCCATAATGACCAGTGAATAGTATTTATGATTAGTATACCATACAGTGGCATTTATCTCATATATTTCAATATGTTAGAGAGATTTAAATGCCATTAATGTAATTACAGTATCTAGAATGTTCAGTTGTTCACCGTTATCAACTGACTGCATTCTTTGTGTTGTTTAGTATGTACGCTAACTTTGTATTTGCCATGGTAATAAATATAAATGAATAAAGTGAGATACCATAACCTTATGTAGAACAATATTCATACATATCTAGGGCTGGATAAAAAAAAAATAATAATTTGGATTTTTCAATCGAGCCGCAGAGTGAAAAGCTATTTAAAGGAAGAAAATGTATACTGCGAAAAAAAAAAATGTTAAATTATATTGCTTCCTGGACATGCATGCACCCAATTTCAAAGTGGAAAAGCATATTTATTTATTTATTTTCTTTACCCGCTGTGCTTAACACTAATTTGTTTTTATACTACAATTCAATGTCAGCACAAGGCCAGCTTGCTTTTTATTAGACTGCTTCGGAATTACATACGGTGCCATTTCTTTGCAGGAGAGGAGAAAGAAATTCAGCAATTTAGATAAAGGTATATTTTTGGGTTACACATAAAAAATAGCTGTAGCCAATCTGCTCAAAAATCAAACACCCATGTAAGATAATGGACTAAAATGTTAGCTATCAGCTATGCTTTGATATTTGTTCATTATGCTTCACAAATGGATTCTTGATGAGTCTGACAAGTACTGCTAATGAATGCAATTTCAGGTTATTTTTTTTCTAAGGAAATTCGATTGACACGATCTTCCACTGAAATACCAATTTAGTGAAACTTTTGTACATTAGTTAGGTATGTGGAAATGTACTTTTCATCTTTGCTTAAAAAAAAAAAAAAACTATTAAGAGATTTCTGCCTTTACTGGAGACGGGAGTTCTCAGAGATTAAAGTTCCGAAATGGGCGAACAAAATATTTAAAATGCGAAGAACACACAAAAAAATTCTCACAGGTATAACATTTGAAAAAAAAATTCATACAAATGTGTCAGGATCATTTGCTGTGTTGCCTTTCATGTTTGTATTCCACCCATCCCTTCTCTCTACTTATTCTGTTGAATTTTACTACTTACCTAATGTCTTGCCCAAATATAAGCAGGACTGTTACTTACAAGGGATCGGAGGGGCAGCTGCCCCATGTGCAACAAGGTCTTCATCAGACTTCATCTGCCCCGCAGCAATATGCCGCCATCTGCTTTCATGTGACGTAAGCATGTGGCAGAAGACAGCTACAAACTATACCAGATAGATAGACATACATTCTATTTCTCTTTTCTGCCTCTGCCATAGGTGACTAGGAGGGTTCATACCTTTATATTGCCCACAAACAGCAATGATGTTGGATTCCTCTATATTGGCCTTATGTGGCCAATTGGTACCTACTACTATAGAAGCCACGGGGCAGGCCACTTGTTGTTGGCCACAAGTAGTCAGAGGAGCAGTTAGGGTTACAAGACTCTTCATTATGGGCAAACGTGTTATGTTTTGTATTGGCCATCAACAGTCAGGATTATGTTGACATAAGGTGCCATACTTTTCAGTAAACATTTGTTGTCATTTACACACATGAGCCCTTACGAGCTGTTTACCCTGTCTAGGGAGACATTATTATTATTTATTGTTTTATATAGCGCCATCAAATTCCGTAGCGCTGTACAATGGGTGGATAGGACATAAGAAGTAGTATGTAACATAACCATTTGACTTACAGAGACAACAGATGAGGAGGGCCCTGCTCAAACGAGTTTACAATCTAGAGAGATTTAGGGTGGATTACACAATAGGCAAAGGTGCCATTGAATCAACATAATGTATATTATCTATTTGTTCTGTTATTGTTACTATACAGAAAATGTATAAGATAAGGAAATGCTTCTTTTTTTTATAGAAAAGAGGGTCATGAATATTATCAAATGTAATGCTTAGACCCCACTATGGGAAAAACATGGTCTGAAACCATAGAGGTTTTTTTTTTTAGATTAAAAGTCTTAAGGGGCAAAGCAGCTATGCACTGTAACATATGGACACTTCATTTAGATGTGTTCAATTTTAAGTATGTTTTTAATTCTGCTTATCATAACCTAAAGATCTTGTTTAGTGATATAGGCTCATAATTGGTGTTGAAAAAAATTATATTAAATATGAATGACCTTAGTAATGGTATATTAAAATTGAAATAGAAAAAAAGTGATCAAATTGTGCATCTATATTGAAAAACTGAAGTAAACCTACACACATAAAAGAAATAAACAGAAAAAGACACATCTGAGTCAGTGATCTGCATATCCCTTTGAAATCTACTAATGCACTGATTTGTTTAGCTATGTATGAGCAAGGAAATATGAAGCACATTTATCATATCATGTAAAAACAAATAGACATGCTTCACATGCCTTGACATTTGCACAGGTCTGATAAATTAGGATCTGGATTAGCATTCGATTTCTTGCCGTCTGTGACCATTTAATGGGAAAATGTTAGGGTGAGAATGGAAATTGGGTCTAAGATGAATTAATTTAATTAGAATAAAGGTACTGTTAGGATACACTAGCAGACATAAAGGTTGTTACTGCAGCATACAAGTGGTTTATTGGTATATTGTGAATATTTAAAAGGGATTTTTCTAATCTTATCATTTGTTTTACTTGGGAACATACATCCTTCATACATAGTTTTATATATATATATATATATATGTGTGTGTAATAAAATGATTGCTGTCTGCTAACAAAACTATAAACATTTTAAAAGTGTGCCAACACGTTGTCATGCAGGGGATCAGACATTGTGCTGCCACAATCACCCCCTCCCCCAAATCATGATAATGATAAAAAAATGAATCAAAAAAATAACTTGTACCCACCTTTTTTAAACATATTATTACTACTATTATTATAATTATTACAATTGGGCTGATGATCATCTGTGGAATACTGCCATCACTGCCCATCGTCCCTATGTTTTATTTAAACTATGTTTGTATAGTGTATTATGCCATTAAACCCTTTATTTAAAAAAAGCTCTAGGTTTTTGGGTACAAAGTACCCTCAGTAAACAAGAGGTTTAATGATAATTTCATTTATTGAAGGAAAGAGTTAATCAAAACATGTATCACCCATGTGAAAAAGTAATTGCCCCTTAAACCTAATAACTGCCTGTCTTCTTGGTAGAATTGTTTTAGTTCAGCCCCGTTAGAGGGTGTCCAAGCACGAACTGCCTTTTTAAAGTCAAGCCACAGGACCGCAATCAGATTCAAGTTAGGGCTATGACGAGGTTACTCCAAAAACCTTAATTTTGTTTCTTTTGAGACCATTCATGGGTGGACTTGCATGAGTGCTTCGGATCAATGTCCTGCTGCATTACCCAACAGAGCTGAAACTTTAGCTCACAAACTAATGGCTGGAGATTCTCATTAAGGACTTTCTGTTAGAGAACAAAATTGATAGTTGATTATGGCCAGATGTTACAGGACACATGTCTTCCAAAACATTCCACTTTTGACTCATCCGTCCACAGGATATTATCCTAAAATTCTCGGCAAATGTGTCCTTTTTGGTCCGCAATGGTTTTTTGCCTTGTTCCAAATTTTCTCCTTTTGTAGATAATGGCTCGCTGGATCCCTAGAGCCTTAAAAGTGTTTGTTTTAACCCTTTCTGTGCCGATAGATGTCAATGACTTTGTTCATCATACGTTCTTTGATTTAGAGCACTGCATCATTTGCTGCTTCTTGAGACCTTTTAGCCTAATTAATTTTGCAAGACAGGTTCTATTTACTTGATGGTTAGATAAAACTGGGCTGGCAGTAATCATGCTGGGGCGTGTCTAACAAAAGTGAAAGAATAATCAATTACATTTGGTTAATTGGTTGATTTAGCATCTAAGGGTGCAATTATTTTTTCACATAGTGTTGGTAGGGTTGGATAGCTTTTTTTCCTTCTATACAAGAAATCATCATTTAAAAACTGCATTTTGTGTTTACTTAGGTTATCTTTGTCAAAACGTAGTTTGATTAACGGAAACATTTAAGTGTGGCAAATATGCAAAAACTGAAGAAATCGAGAAGTGGCAAATACTTTCTTCCAGCACTGTATGTAAGGTTACCTAACAAGATCTTTAAAATCACAACCTCGCATGCTGCAAACGAGACAAACTGTGCAAGTATTTTTACCCTGAACTCAAGTAAGGATTATTCTTAATATGCTGTATGAATGAAAATGTACAAGTGCAAAGCCCCAAATACTCAAGGATTAAGTATAAAAAAAAGAAAATGAACAGAGTGTGCTACCGTGTCAAAAGCTTCAGATAAATCAAGTTAGATGAAAACAGCAGAATATTCCACAGGCAAAAGAAATGGAAAGGGCGAAGTGGTTTCACTCGAGTGAGCGAAGCACCTAAGAAAATAAAAACAAATAAAGAAAAAATGTACATGTAATAACCTAATCAGTGGAGACCGTAAACATCTTTTATTTTTTAACTCCACATAGTCATGAAAACCATTATTAACGTTTATAATACATGCTAAACACAACTGGTTTTTATTTTTATAAAACCATAATATAAGAATAAACAAATAAAAATAGCATATCCAGTGTATACAATGCGTATGTTTCATGGCAACATCATTATGTCACACCAGTTTTATCAACGTGTTGGAATATTTATATGGCTCTATTTCTATTTCTATGTCTGTAGCTTCATCATTTTCTGCACATATGGAGGTTTGCTGACCCAACAAGTCAGACCAAGGTCAGGCTCGACCCCGGTTCAGCGTGTGCTGCTCTAGGGCCTGCTCGTTCACCTATTTGCTTATGCCCAGGAGTAAGGACGTTATGTTCAGTCTTGATAACAGACTGGAAAACTCTTTTTTATTAAAAAAGTATCCTGAGCATTATTACTGCAATGTATTCTACAGACTACAAGATAAAATAATATTCCATTTTCTCTTAACAATGATAAATTTGCTTTTTATTTCTTCATCTGATAGTTACGACTGCCGTATAATTATAGTGTGTTTTGAAAATAAGAAACTGAATAGTAGAATTAATTTACTGTCCCTTCAAGTCATCTAAACAACAATGAATATACTCTATTTTTTGATGGAGGACAAGTCATAATATGTTTAATGGAGCAGAGCACGAAACAAAAGTTCTTGCTGAGCACTTGACAAAATAGATTTTTTTTAATATGAGGTTACTTGTATAACAAAAAAGCTTTTTCCATACATCTATGCTGATTGTTTGGTGACTGGATTACAGAATGTTGCACAAATCATATTGTGCTATTCTTGGATATTCTTATAACTGATAAGATTAGTGATCCATGCACCATTAATTGCTGTTATGCACTGTACCTCTTTTTAAAGCATCAAGCAATAACAAATAATAAACTAGTGATGCGAACAGGATAGTATGTTCATAGATTTGGTTTTCTGAACCAACTTGTTAGGTGTCTCAATAACAAAATCACAACAGAGGTGCAGTATAAAAAGCAAACGTTTGAAATGTGGTCTTTTCACTCTAGGATTCAATAAAATGTTTGTTTGTTGCAATCGTGAATGGGATGCAAAAAGAATGTCACTGTCATGACCCTGGTAAGCAGGTCGGGTAGGAGCCCAGTTGCAGGGGATTCAAGGGATTCTGGCTGTACCCCACGATGCATGACGGCTAGTGGGATGATACAGACAGGCGCAATGAAACAGCACAGGCAGAATACTTTGAAAGGTACTGTATTAACAAAGGTGACAGGAATAGCAAGTACAGCCAGTAAGTCTCTAGGGAGGATGCCCACTGGCAGGGCGGATGGCAGGATGCCCCCTGGCAGGGCGGACGGCAGGATACCCACTGGCAGGGCGGACGGCAGGATAAACACAGGGTCAGGTACAGGGCCAAAGCAGAGCGGTCCAAACACTTTAATGCAAAGGCCCTGACTGAAGGGCAGGGCAGGTCTTTTAAAGGCAGGGCTTCAATCAGGTAATGAGGTGCAGCTGTATCTGCTTCTGAGCACTCCAGAGGGAGGAGGGTGGCCACTAGTGGTAGCAGATGGACATGACAGCAAAATAATTATGCATGGTCCGGGCTAGCAGGGTGGAATCCTGACAGTCACAACCTATACACAAACAGGTTATAATTAGCTTTATAGCTTTTAAAACAGTGGCAACGGTTTGCTCCTGTGGGCCAGTAGGAGGAACTTTGCCCATAATATTGGTTAAACATACCATAGAACCATAAAATGCCTTTAAGTAGGATAAATACACAACTGTCAACAATAGCGAGGTTTGCTAAAGCAATTAACATAGGAAAATTGTGTAAAACCTCTTATTCATTAATTAATACTGGTTGAACGTATTTGAGATGAGCAACCTGCTATCTATAAGGAATGGTAAAAAGAGGGGGCTATGAGTGACTCAAGAGTATCAGTGCAACTTCTTTTCACTGTAGTGACCTCATTCTGTAGTTTCCAGGTTGGTGTTTATCTTTGCAACATGTTTTTCTCTTTCCCCAACATAAATTGTTGGTTATTAACTTGTTTAAGTTTTACCTGTGATCGCAAAATGTTGTAAATATGTTTATTTATACACAATATTACGACTTATACCTATAAAGAATATGAACACAAATAATCAATTGGTGTAGAAGGGGAGAAGAATGGGAAGGAAGAAAGGAATGAGAAAGGAAAATGGAAAACATTTAGTTTCTTTTGCAATGTTATACATGGTCAGAGTTGTCCTACATGGCGAGAAGTCTTTGCAACATTTAAACATCAGTTAGATATGTCTTACAGGACAAAAGTAGCAACATTGCCCTGAGAGTGTGGGGGGAATATACTTCCCCAACACAAATAAGTAGCTTAAAGTTAAGCCTTATCGGCAATCGGGCGATTAAACTACTAGTTCCTAGGCAGCATATTGTAGAAGAAAAATGTCATGGCCAGTCTTTTATATAGAACCCCTATTAATGCTAGATATCAAATAAATGTATGTAATTGAAAATGTTCATAGATGTGCCGCCAAGAAAATAAAGGCTGCTGCTGATCATGATATGCTGGTAATTGGCATGCTAGTAATTTTCAGTCTGGCCAGTGAAGATGCACTTCAGACATATCAGAAATCTTTCAAACAAGCACTGTTAAAAGGGAAGCTTTGATATACGTTCTCGAAAAAGTGAATTGTTAAGCGAAGTGCTTTATCTGTTTTGTGCAGGTGTTTCCAAACAGTTCAAAGCTCCACCACTGTGTTGATTAGTTTGTGATGAAGCCACCAAACCGTTATTCCTGAAATGTGGAACATAACAAGCTAGGAACAGCTGATACTTAGCATTCTGCCCAACGATGGACTTAGTTTGATTACGTTAGATATTTAAATACTTAAATTCTAGCAGAATTATTGGCCTTGAGGACTCGGTCTATGTTGTGTATTCACTAATCTCATAGTTTGGCAGAAAATCTAAACTGTTGATTGGGCAAATTCATCATATGCCAAATAATTTCTTGCTTCATGCCGCTGCCGTTTGCCCACTCTGCATTCACCCCAATGAGCGAAACTTGTAGCATCCAGCATGCCATATGATTGAACAACTTGTCTACAAACTAAATATTTCTCAAAGGGAGAAGAAACAAGTTGATTATTTCTACCCCTTGGGGATTATCCCATGTAGTGTTTCATTAAAGGGCTTTTCTTGAATCTTCACAGCCCTTGATTAGAAGCTTGGGTTCTTCTCTAGGGATATTCATAGTTGTTAACTGATTATAATGACACTCTTCTCAGCATTTCACACTATTACAGTCATTTTATTTTACGGCTGAGGCTACATAAGTTGTATTACCGAGAGTTTTCAATGCTTTTGAGGTCAGTTCCTGGAAATGTGATTTAACTTAGAACAAGACCCAAGTATTATGTTGACATTAATTTATAAACCAATTTATCTGTTTACAAACATATTATTGTGTGATATGAAATGTACACATTTGGAGGGTTTTCACAACATTTCTGCAGCTTTGTGAATCCATGAGGGTACCGGCCTCATGTACAATGCAGAATTATTTCTGTTTTAAGTATGGAAATAAGAAAAAAAAAATGCCTGTGCCATACTGGCAAGAATGAAAAAAGACATTTTTTGCAAAGAGTTAATGCCACAAAAAAACACACAAACCTCTCCCATTCAGGTATAACATTAGGAAGAGTGCAATAGCTGTATATTAGTGATTTTTTCATTCAGTAAATCTGTGCATCCTCTGCTTTGTGACCGGAGTTCAATACGTCTAAAGCCACTAAGCATTTAATGCAAGCTCTGCTTAGAATTTTCAGGCTAATATTTCCATTTCCAGCTGTGATAAACCTGCAGTTATTGTTATTCCTTTTCTTTATGATACCTAAGTCTGAAGAAACCGCTAACCGGATGCTTTGGAATGAACTGTATGTCTGTCGATACCACACATTCTCGACATTCAATGGCGTTTCACATGTGATTATTATAATGACGTACTTAATTGTGCTTTTATATTTCCTGTAATCTAATGTTGATGTTGCAAATAAACCCAAAATGTGCCAGTTTATTGAAATAAGTAGTCAGCTGGCTCATATCAGTATCTATCTGGGGGTATTTGTTACTTGTGAAAACAGATTTTTTTTTCCCGCAAATATTTACTAACACTGAAATAGCTTTGGAGTAGTTAAAGACCTGATTATGGTATTCTGGCAGTTAACAGACAGAGCTTAATCAGTAAGGACAAGTGCAGCCAATTTGCGGGAACCTAATGGGATGATGAAGAAGGAAAATAATGAATTCTTTGGCTTAAGAGAATTGATAGTAATGGTGTCTGATAAAAAAGCAGGCGTAGTGTAAACTGTGAGGCCGGCTAGGAGTCAGGAGCAGATTGGATCTGGTAGGTTAACCTAAATGGCAGTTGGATAATTACTATTTTGTGCACTACATTTCTTTCCTTCTCTACTTGTCAGTATACATTGGAAATAAAGAAATAGATATTGCACTGGCGTGAAAGTCTAACTGTTCTAGTTAATAAATATAATAATAAATATACATTTGACTGTGTGGCTAAGGGCAGGGCTTTTAATGTAATTATGTGACCTATATATTAGAATTGTGTATTCAGATTCGTATGAATTGCAAATTCAACAACGTTTGCAGGTTTTGTTGAATCGTACGACTCTGCAAAAACAAGGCCAGACCCCAAAGAATCAACCAACAATTGGACGTCAGCGGAAGATCTGCCATTTTGAGTTAAGATAACCCTGTGTGAATTTCTGACAAAATGGCAGAGCTTTCAGGGAGAGGATGTCATCGAAAACTACACCATTTTCTCCTAAGGTAACCTTGTATGAACTTTCACCAAAATAGAGGAGCTTCTGGTGACCAGAAAAGGAGATCACTGTAAGTTCACCAGGAGGTTATGTCCACAGAGATGCGGACGAAGAAAGAAGTGAGAAGAAAGATGAGAGAAAAGAGAAGATAGGAGAACAAGAAGATGGTCAGTGCGAATCTGAGAAAGTGTGAGAGAGTAAACCTAAATGCCCCTGATTTCCTTGTGAAACAAAAGGTGTTGTCTGAAAATATATTGGCCATGAATGAACCAAAACATTTCTCTGATTTGTTTTTGGCCCATATGCTCACATATAAAAATAATTTTAAACTTCCACTTCCAGATCCAGAAATGATAAAACAAAAATCCAAAATATCCAGTGACTTATTGCTGTTACTTTGATGGATGTAGGGTTGTTAGAAAGCCACAAGAGTCAAGAGCCATTGGGTGCCGCATATTGTGTGGAGATATGCCAGCACAACACTCATAAATGACCAAAAACTCTTTCAAGTTGATTTTAAGGTTTCTGACACTAAACTGCTGACCTGGGTGGACCCGAGATGTAATAACATAATAAATCAGTGTGTCGAGTGCCTGCGAGTTACCTTTTCATGTCACTGGAGGTTGAATCATACTTTGACTCATTTAAGGTTACTATAAAATAATCTTATTCTTGTTATAAAATAGCTAGATTGTAGTTAGTTTTCACAACCTCAACATCTGAGCAGATGTAAGATCTGATCAACACTAAACATTAAAATGGGGTGAGATATTAGAGGAGGTGAGATAAAACAGTTTATTCTACTAAACTATTAATAAAAAAGACTAACCATGAAAAAAACATGTGCAACAAACTATTTTAAAGCAATTTTGCGAGCTTCATCAGTTGTCTATTTTTTGCTGCTAGTAGTTACAATTAATATATCTATCCAGTTATTGTCTGCTGTACATTTTATGACACATTCAGTCTGTGGCCTTTTTTCCCTCATGTGGTCTTAAGCTGAATAAGAACAGCCCCGGAGGGAAAGAATTGGACAGAGGGGCCCCATGAATGTAGTGCGGACGAGGTACCCATGGTCAAGCCGGTTTAAGGGGTTAAGGCATGACTAAGCGGAAATTTTAGCACTGAAGGAGTTAAGTTTGGTGGCACGTGCAGGGCCAGAGGGGAGGGGGTAATTACCCTCCCTGGGGGGTATATAAGGAAGGGTCGTGGCCTATAGGGGCAATTATTTTCAAAGAGATTTTTTCCCGCCCATCCCTCCCCTACTTTTTGGCGTTGCCGGGTCCTCTGGTTTTGTTAAGCTGGTACGGTGCAGGAGTTAACCATCTAGGTATGGTTACTTGTGGTGCACTGAGGTGTAAGTGCAGGACACTCCAGGGGCATGCGCCTCTGTGAATCGTAAGGTCATGTGACTGCCGCGCTAGGGGACGCCGGCAGTTCCAGCAGAGATACAGGTGGACACGCCCATACCAGCAGGTTATTAATTTGGTTATTAATAGTTACAATTGGTTATGTTGTCTTTCGTTTTGACAATAATTATTGATATATGTTGTGTCAAATTTGTTGTGTTTATAATATTTGACACTTTGTGACATATTAATAAAGGTTGAGTGTCGCGGTGCTGAAGTGTTTTAAGTCCGCACCGCGGACAAATAATTCCATTCTGACGTTAATAAAAGTTTGAAATAAAGAAGTGTCTCTTGTTTTATTTGTGAAAGAGGTACCGAAACTGGACGCTACTTCATTCAAGATAATTCTAAGGTTCATAACAATCTTAACCGTTTAAGTCAAATATTAAGCGCTCCCAAATTAATGCATTATACACCAACATGTTCCGCACTCTAGAAACATTTTGACAGAGGGTTATGTTGGATTTGGTCAAAATCTATATCTCCATCATTTTTCTACCTTCTTTCTAAAAGCATTAGTAACTCTCAGCATGTGTGCATGTTTATGGAAGATTTTTAGTGGTTGTGTCTTAAATCCTTTCAATTAGTAAGCAGGGCCTGCACCTGAGACCAGCTTTCAAACAGCTCCAGCTCAAGTTGATTACTGGTCTCCACCTGGGGTCTGCTCACGGGCACATCTATCTCTTTGAAGATCCAGGAAATCTACTGTTAGTAAGATTTAACCCTCTGTTCTGATCCAGATAGCAAGTATATTTTGTATATGAAAAGGAAAAATTATTTAGCTCTAAATAATATATTGATGTACATTATAAGACTACAATTTAGAAAAAGTTTTAATAATTATAATTCTTTATTATAGCAACATATCAATTCAGTTGTGTCCAGTGAGCTGCAGGAGTAGCATATGCTCCTGGTGACTCTGGCATTTTCTTTGATTAATAACCCCAGTTTGGGAATCAGCAAGCTCTGTACCAGTGAGAAATGCATGTTTTCCAAGATTCAAAAGATTAATACATAACATTTCATTTGATTTACCTATCAACCACCCATCATTCTATGTATCATGAATCATTTTCTGATTAACAAGCATTGTACTGTCCAAAAAATGACAATAGCTTTGGAAGCACTTACCTAACACAGCAGGATAATTTCTGGTCTGGGCTTATTTCCAGCCTTTTGTTTTAAGCCAGAAAATATGATTTACTCTTACAACCAGCACATTTAAAATGATACAACCATCAATGTAAACACTGGTATTTGCTGTTAAATCTTATGCAAATGGTTCCTCAACAGACCCCATTATAACCGACACCTGCCCAAGAAGCCATTCACACTAACACGTGTACCACAATCAAAGCATCTGGGGAATCCTTTTTAAAATTGTATTTTCACACACAATGTCATGTATACATTGTTACATTGTGTTATAAACTTATTATTGACACATTTGTGACCCCTTCCTACTCAAGTCAAGTTTTAGATTATTGCATTCATCACCAGCCATATACATAATTGTAGGAAGTATGTGTATATATACTTTTTTCCCCCTATTTATGTTTTTAAAGTGGGGGTGCAGCCTTTAATCAGGGTTTAGCACAAGGATTTCTTTTTTTCTGTTCATTTAGCCCTGCTGTGGGCAAGCAGCAAGGTTAGGATCCAGAGCCGCCGCAGCGCTGCAGGGGACCTGGATCCTCCTCTCTGGCAGATGTGGACATCTGTGCGATGCACACAACCCCTGTTGCTGCCGGCACTTCTGCTGGGGCTTCTATGAAGGGGCGTGGGCGTTACATGACCTTCCGGTGCTCCACCATAGAAGCCCTGCAGAAGTACCATCCAGCAGCAGCGGGGGCTGTCTGAGAACATCACTCATTCATTGGCTGCCAGAGACCTTTATCCTCCTCTCTTGCAGCCAGTGTATGTCTGCGCGCAACTTCCACTGCTGCCGGCACTTCCGCCGGGGCTACTATGACGGAGCACCAGAATAGAAGCCCTGGCTGAAGTGGCTAACAGCAGCAGAGGTTAGCTACATGGATCGAACAGACGTTCACCGGCTGCCCCCGCTAGACACCAGGGAGTCTGGGGATGCATTGGTAAGTCGGGAGGGTTGTAATATCTAGGAACCAAGAATGTCATGTCAGGGGGTCAGAGTGTAATATCTAAGGTTCAGAGTGTCATATCTGGGGGGAGCATAAAACATAGCTGGGGGCATAAAGCATATCAGGAGAGCAGAGTGGCATATCTGGGGACATAAAGCATTTCTGGAGAGCAGAGTGGCATATCAGGAGAGCAGAGTGGCATATCTGGGGGCATAAAGCACATATACTATAACATTTCAAAATAATTATGCATCAGAGAAACCATCCAGGTCCAGCAAAATGTAAAAACAAGTCCAAAAAGAATAAAAAAATTAAGTTTATTATTATGAGCAAGTGCTAAAATTAGCACTGTATCTTCCCAGAAATCTTGACATAGAAAAAGTTGAAGTAAAAGCATTTCAAATTCCGAAGGGGTGTCTAATTTTTAAAAAAATGAATGGTTTGACGGGGTACATTGGAGTGGCTGGGCTCAAAGATAGAGCATAGGTACAGACTAACCAAAATAGGGGGGGCGGACTTCCCAAATGTGGACTTTTAGCCCAGACAAACCCATGCATGGGTGGGAGATGTTGCTGAACACATATTGGGGTGTTTCATAGTGACGTATACCTGGAGCTATACATTTATACCTAAAATACAATTTGTGTGGAAAAAAAAATACAAAAAAAACTACCACAAACTTTGGCAAAGGCTGGTGGTAGAATCTCATGCATGGAAAGGGTTAAAATACTAGCATTTGAAATACCTTGGGGTGTCTAATTTTCAAAAATATATGGTTTGATGAATGAGGTAAATTGAATTAGCCGGCTTCAAAGATGGCCCTATTAGGACATGGGGGCAGTAGGACCAGATGTAAAAGTTCCAAGTTAAAAAATGTGCACTTCCTACATGTGGCATTTTTACCTCCCAAACAAACCGACAAACCCATGCATGGGGGTATCACTGTACTAGGGAGATGTTGCTGAACACATATTTGAAAGTGACGTATACCAGGAGCTGTAAATCCATACCTGAAGCCTCAATTTTTGTCATAAAATAACGCAAAATAAATTACTACCACAAAGTTTGACAAAGGGTGGCAGTAGAATTAGTGCATGGAAAAGATTAAAATACCAGCATTTGAAATACCTTGAGTAGTCTAGTTTTCAAAAATATGTGGTTTGATGAGGGTAAATTGCATTGGCCAGCTTCAAATATACCCGAAATAGCACATGGGGCAGAATGACCAGATTTGGAAAAAAAATGGTTTTGAAATAGCAAAACGCTACTTGTACTTATTGCCCAGTAACTTGCAGAAAAAAGCAAAAAAACATAAAAACACTGGGTATTTCTCAGGACAAATAGTTGAAAAAATTTAGCAGTTTTTTTTCAGTAGCTTTTTTGGATGAGTAAAAGATTTTTCAACTAAAAGTGAGAAAAGTTTTTTGTTTTGTTTTTCAATTTTTCATAATATTTTATTATTTTGTTTATAGGAAATTAGATAATGTGATCAAAAATGGTATCTGAAGAAAGCCCTTTTTGAAAAAAACAATATATAACTTGTGTGGGTTCACTAAATGAGTGAGGAGAAAATTACATCTAAACACAAGCACCGCAATGTATTGAGGTTTTAAATTTAGAAAGCTAATGGAAAATACAATAAAATCTTGGGTATCACATGTTTCTAATAAACACCATCTATTCACATGTCCTTAAAAGGGTGAAAAAAATTGTATTAATCACACTATGTTATAGTATATGACCATAGTGAAGCCGTTAACAAAACAAGATGGAAATAAGATAAATATGCTTTATGTTCAACAAGTCTAATTATATTATTACACATTTGGTGGCATGATTTTATTAGTGTTTTCTTAAAGCAAAACTCGTGAAAACTAAATTGTGTACTATTGATCTGCCTGCTTCGGGAGATTGCGCAATTTGTAAAATGCCAGATAATAATCTTCATATAGACATAACATGTTAATCTTACCTTTCAGTATAGTTATACAAAATGTGATTGACAGAGAAAGTTTGCGAAGGATACTGTGTGAATCATTTACTTATTTGAAGCTTTAGGCTCGAACATGTTTCTAATGCTATTTTCTAATAAAAAATGTTTAAAAAAAAGGTTATGAAACAAAAGAACTATTCTATTTTATTGAAAATACAGCATTCTGTAAATACAGAGCGTGTGTATATTAACCAGTTAGGGAGACCAACCATCCCTCCCCACTACAGCAGAGAGAGTAAAGCCCCAGGCCTAAGTCATGGTAGGGGTAGAGGTGATGGAAAACCCCTAAACGTAAAATTAAGGCTGTCTAGTATCTAGTACAACGGACGTTTTGCTCCAAAGGGTCCATGGATAAAGTGGATATAGAGGCAATATATATATATAAATATATATATATATATATATATATATATATATATATATATATATATATATATATATATATATATATATATATATATATATATATTTGAATATCTTACAGCTCTCATTGTCATTGTTAAAACATATTGTATGCATGAATATAGATTTAGATAACTAAGACAACTTTAAAATATTCTTAAATGGGTTTTCGGGTCAGATTGGTTATAAATAAATGCATGTTTCAAATTACAAAAAGGTATTACTGAAAAGCTTTGTCATAGTTTAATAGACAGATGTATCTGATGAATACCTAGGATCAGGAACCAGATTTTAATAATATGAGCACTGGAATAATGTTTTAAAGATAATAAAAAGAATACAGATCTGTATCACACATTAACAATTTGCTTAGAGGCCAAAGACACTCAAACGTAACTGATGGCATAGTGTAATAGATGCTTATTGTAAAAGTTGAATGGAAAACCAATATTTGCTGTGTAACTTGGAAAACTGTAACAAACAACTAAATATGAATCTATGGTGAATGGTATTATTTTATTTGACTATTTACATGTGATGTACATGTTTATGTTCAGTTATTAAGGGTAAAGGAATTATTTATAATTGGATAGAATGTCAGTTGAAGTATGCATTGTAAATGTTCTACATTCCCAGATGAAACAGTTAATGGTATATGTGAGGTCACTTGGCATAAGGAAGAAACTATAATAAGAAAAATCCATAAGCCTGTTATTTCTACTGAATAGTATATTTCTTGCAAATCTCATAATAGGGCATGGGAAATATATGGAATGCAAAAATGTGTTAGTTGTACAGTAAATCATTAGGAAGACCTGACCTTGGAAACCTGCTCAAGAAAATAAAGCTTAACAAAATAGCCTTAAAAAAATGAAAAACTGCAAAGAATGAAGAAGGTTTTATGTTTTTTAATTAGAAAAAAATCTTCTGTCATTCACTTGGAGTCATCCTGTAACATGAACCGTATTTCTAAAGACCAGACTTCATGGAAATTTCAGATTGACAGCTGAGATTTATATTCGCAGTATATCATCTAATAAGTGTTACTGAATATCGAGTAGGATTTTAATAGCATTCACAGTAGAACATTTGAACTGAAAAGGAAAAACATTTACTATCCATCAAGGCTACCAAAATCATCATTAGCTACCAAAATATGTGTTGATTGTATACATGATCAGGGAAGGGCTGTCATCACGTGGCCCAGCCAGGAGGACCTCTTAACACAGCAGAACTGACCATACACAAATACAACACAAAGTCATCAAAAGTGGGCTGCGCATAATAAGAGTCCCATAATAACACCATTGAAATGATCCAGACATGCTATTTATGTGAAGATGTAATTCAAGACACAAATTTGTAAATAATAAAACATTCTTCTAGATTTATTTGTCATATTTCTGGATTTATTTGTGCTATATTGTGCTTTATATATACCATCTGTGTAGTGTGTTGCCGATAACAAAGTGTAGGTACGATGATGCAATACTTATTAAATCTCAAATCTAAATTGAATATTAATAACATTTTATGAAGTTAACCATAGGCTTTAGGATAATAATTTTGTTCTTAGTGTTATAACTGTGATGTGCTGATGCTAGTTAAGTATTTTTACCTAATAATTATTCACATCTGTCTTGTTTGATTTGTAAATCAGTACAGCAACATCTTTTCAACAGAAAATTTGTTTTTCTTGATTATGTATTTTAAAACTGCTCGGGAAGTAAAAAAATAAATGTTTGCAGATATATGTGAATGTATGGACTTAGGATGATAAATCACAACCCTTTTTCATGCCTGGCTGCAGGGAGGTATTAGTTAAGTGTACATGCTTTGCTTAATGGGCCAATGAGTGTAAAGCATGTAAACCACCGTAACCAGTGATTTACTGGTTGAGAACCATGCATGAAATTTGACTTTGCCTTTTTGGACCATTATGAATGCACCCATGAGTGGAGGAAAAAAAAAATGATTTCATTGTGCACATGGTTGGGACATTGAAATAATTAATGGTACATTATATTTCTCTAGCACACACACACAAACACACACTGTGCATGTATATATATATATATATATATATATATATATATATATATATATATATACACACACACATACATATTGTGACATTATAAGCCATTACAGAGCAGCATGGGCCAATGCTCCATTCTCCCTGGAATGCCAGGATTTGCAAGAGACTAGATGTCTGCTTGATCCAGTCGGGGGTCCTATGAAGCCTGTATCAAGTACAATTGCTGGTCATTTAAATTCCCTGAAGCCTCACAATTTGAGACACTGTTGAGGGGAGAGGAAGCTAGGTTTTTAAGTTATGGTTTTGTTTTTGGGTGTTTTAGCCCATTTGTAAATAAAACACAGTTTGTTTGAAATATGTTCTTCTGAGCCTTGTTGTCCTAGAAGATCCTTGGACATTTATGGCCTTCAGCTACTGTGTTTTGTCATTATGTTATATATAATAAAAATGACAGCCATTCGGTAGAGGGTTAATGCAGATGCTACTTTTGCTAAATCCAACATGTTGTAGTTAAGTATACATAATACACCAATGACATGGACTGATCTGGTCACTCACTGATTCACTCACTGGGCCTGCAGTGAGCAGTATTATTCTTATCTAGATTGGTAGATGAAATTTTAACTATATCACCAACACGGTATCAATGATAGCTCTCATCTTCTTGTCTCAACTGAAGAAGAAGCCAAAGAGTTTTTAGAGTTGACTGGCTGGTTAAAATAAGTTATGAATGTATAACAGTAACAATCCCTACCCTGTATAATATCGGTTCATCAGTAATAATGTCCTGTTTCCAGGATTTACAGGAGTATTCCTTCCAATTATATGACCTATAACTTTTTTCACCGCTTATTTTCAAATGTCTACGTTTTGTTGGGGCAAAATAGTCCCTTACGTTTATTTCAAAGCCATCGGCAAACACTATAGCTTTAATAAATCAATTGAATTGTACTTAAAACATCAGATCTCAAGTTTTGTTAAGTTTTAGACGCCTCTAATTTAACTATATGAGGACAAAATCATCAGGGTTGACTGCTCACAATGCAGAGTTAATTTGTGGAGCGCAAATCCTTAATCTCACTTTAACTCACCTACAGACTCGCTGTTTAGTGAATAAATTGGGCCCATAAAGATAACATGCAGCCTCGCGCTGTGATGTTTTATTCCTGTTGCAAAACTTTCCACCATTAATATGTTTAATATATATTTCTTCTGTGACCCTCCATAAAGAAACAATTTGTAATCGTGTGGCTCCAGCTATAAAAGAGGCGAAATTGAGACAATGAAATTTATTAAATGGAAAATGAGACTGTGTAAAAAGACTTGCTAGTTATTTGGGTTTTGAA
Organism: Spea bombifrons; assembly: GCF_027358695.1. Taxonomy (NCBI): domain Eukaryota; kingdom Metazoa; phylum Chordata; class Amphibia; order Anura; family Pelobatidae; genus Spea; species Spea bombifrons. The sequence continues at coordinate 30,024,960 of NC_071087.1, read as the reverse complement.
AATGGCAATTTGTTTGTGATTTAATGTTTCATTTTTAGAAACAATTTAAGTTCAGAGATACCATGTCTGAACTGCAGTAACTCTTTAAGCAGTACCCTTACGGAAGCCTAAATGAAATATATACATATACGCAAGTATGTATTATGTATAGCTAAATATATATGTCCTTGTTCTCAAATATTTTAACTACAGAGGATTGCCTTGCTTCATCAACACCTCAATTTGACCCTAAAGAAACCTGCCAGAAATGCAATATTGTGTCTCTTGTTAATCTTATGGTGCTAATATATATATATATATATATATATATATATATATATATATATATATATAGATAGATAGATAGATAATACTTCTTCTAACAAGTACAATATTAGCCATATGAATTCTGTTTTATCTCCTTGCTAAGAAAAGGGTCTTGCATACATTATTGCACAGAATATAAGCAATGAATGATATAGGATGTCATTCAAACTAAGTATGGTGACTTGGTTAAGTCACAGATCCTATGGGTTTCCTTTGCTCAATTCAGCCTTGAGAAAAAGGTGCTGCTATTCTGAAATTAATCAAGGGGATTATATTAAAGCCATAAAGAGAAAAACCTATTATCTCTATTGTCTAGACATTTTCTTTATTAACATATGTCAACTTGCTTCCTCGACTTTGCACCTGCAGACTACTTGAAGCTGTAGAGCAAGCCCATATTAATGATTTATTCCAATATCTCAACAAATAACAATTATTATGTTGTGTATATTAAAAATACCTTGACAATGTATACATATATTACCATCAGAAAAAAAATAATAAAACAACAATTTAATCTATATTAAAAAATAAAAATAAAACAAACTCAGCTAACCATAACAGTCATTGCACATTTAGTATGTACAACATCCACTTCCTTCTGCTCCTTCCTTCTGCTATTTCAATGCGTATTTTTAAAACAGCGCTTTCCTGGTTGTCACCTACCCAGAGTGTATAGTTATATCTTCAGTAGACTGATTAGAAAAGCAAGTGGGCAATGTAAGAAATCCAGATTGTCTTTGCTCTATAGATTCACTTCAGGAATGGGTGAAACATCATCACAAAGTACATCTTGTTTTGTTTATTGATTTCTATAGGACCATCATATTTGAAGTGCTGTACAGTGGGCAAACAGGACATAAGCCAGAGGAGGGCTGGTACTGTCTACGTAAAGCAAAATAAGTCTCTATAACTCACGCACACATGCACACACACAAACCCACACACAATAATGCTAACACCACACCCTAACATACACGCTTACCTTGTGTCGAGTTTGTCTTTAGAGCTGCTAGCACAGAGTGTGATCTGCCACATTACATGACCCCACCGAGCCACTCTGCACTGGTCAACCAAACTTGAAATGGCCATATTAGCAGAACTTGGACCATCTGGGGAGGGGGGCAGTTGCCCACCACGGCCCTCCTCCTCTTTTATCAAGCAGTAAATCAGAAAACAATTTGGGTCTTCAGAAACAAAAGGTTACATGGACCATGGTTGAGTTGCGCCAGACGTGCATCTGTTTATTTAACATAAACATGTTTAAATAAATAATACTACTAGACCTACGTACAGACTGACTGAAGAGTAAGAAGGTATGGTGAGAAGCACCCAACAGCAAGAGTGGGGCAGTGGTAGGCCGTAAAAAGCATTTCTTAAGACATTTTTGAAGGATTGAATACTACAGTGTGGTCTAATAATCTGGGGAAGGCATTCCATAGGACATTAACAGCATACCTGAAAGCGAAGCAGAAACTTATAATTATGAGGTAAACCTCGACTACCCTACCTTTCAAGAGCCAGAAAACGTTTCCTTTTTGGATAGAACCAAGTTATCTTTCATCTCCTGTTGGAACTGTCAGAAAACAATGTATAAATCTGATTTTGTTGGATGACAGGGTAATATTTTCTCACTGCTCCTGCCGGGAGGATCACTCGTTTTGGCTAGTAAATGGTAGAAAGGATTCAGTTAAGATTACCTCTACCAATTAAGTCATTCACCTAATTCTCACCTTACATTCATTTTCAAACAAATGACATGCCATAGGTGACTGGCACTTACGTAAAATATATTTTGGCTTAACCAGTAACTAATAATTACTTTCTCTTTTAAAGAAATAGGCATGCCTATACAAATACGTTTGGTATTTCATAGGAAGCAATACCTAGTATGATTGTTCTCTATTAGCTGGGTTACTAGGAATGCCATTCCTCCAGACAAGTTATCAGCATTGATGTCACCTGCATTTTATATATTTATCTTATTTTAGTAGCACCAAATATTGAATTATTTATTATATCTATATGCGAGTATGAAGTTTAGATCTGCTCTTTTCTTGTTTCTATGGGTGTTGTTCTAAATTGTTTTTCAGTGCTTGTGCTAGCATTGAGTAGGACTGGAGTAAAAAATATAGCTGACAACATATATCAAAACATGCGCAATAAAATACTGATGCTCACAGTTTTCATGTGAGAACTTTGCTCCAAGTCACCTTGGCAAAACAACACAGAACAGCTTAAGTTTTAAAGTACTGGGGGGGAAAAAACACCTATTCAGTTCATAGCTTGTAAGAAAAATATAGTTCAGCACAGTTTCGGAATCCGATAGCAATAAAAATGCAGTGTAAAAAAAGTTCAAGGCTAACCACTGGAAGCAAACACTCTTTCTAAACTCAAAGACCTGTCTCATCTGCTACTATTGTATTCTGTTTTATCTGGTGAGACATATGGTTTATACCGTCTTCCAGCAAGTACACAATATTTTGGCTTACTGTCAGCATGCACTGGCTGGTGAACGCGAAGATACTAAATTACAAGTTTCAAAAAAACAACATTTAAATGAAAAGAAACTTTGGTAGATGTGCGATTTTCGGAAACAGTCTATAAAATATAGTTATGTGTCACTAGATCAGAATTTGAAAAACATCTGTCCTCTTTTCTTTTTTTCTTTTCTTTTTTTTTTTTACTTAATTTTAAATTATGTTATTCAAGGGGGTATCCTACCATCACTGATCCTGAACTGCTCTCCGTATACAACGTCATGTGTTGCTGAGGTTGTATTTACCTCATTTTTGGACCTGCTAAGAAACAGATGATTGTTATTATGTCCTCATATGTAAAACAATAGAATTAAAAGATGTACTTTCTTTTTCACACGAGAATGTACATATACATACATACATACATACATACATACATACATATACATACGTATATAATGAGTTTAACTCATGTACATATATTATTATTATTATTGCACATTATACAGTAAGAACTTATATCCTGGCACTTATCTTTGAAAGCAACTCAAGAGAGAAGTAGTATGCAGGTCTGTGCCAAGGGAGGCACTGTAATGTGTTTTTCTCTGTAATGGGATTTCAGCCGATTTGTTCGGACATTGATCTAAAGCTCTTCCTACTTCCTGTTTTCTCAACCTATTAAAAAACTTGAGCTGCAAAATGATTAGCCAGATGTAAAAAGCAGTGGCAATTGTTATGCTTGGATAAATAATTTTCATTGGAAAATCTTTTACGGCAAGTATTTTAAAAACTGCCTTAAGGCTTCACTATAAATTATGAAGATCCAACTCCTGTGAGCATCTGCTGAAGGAAGAGCTTGGCTGGCCCCCTAAAAATGCAGGATGAAAAAGATAAAGAAATTAACATTAACCTGTTTTAATGACAGTTATGATTTATTTTAGTTGTTTTCCAGTGGGAAATATCTTTATGTATGGTATTTAATATGATAACCTTGTGAATGTTACATCGTAAAAATATTGTATTATAATGTCTCTGCAATGGCTGTGAACTCATTATTTATTTATAGCAGTGAAAAGTGACATTAGATTATAATATATCTGTTTGTTTGACAATCAAAATCATTTTTTTTTTTCTTTTCAAAATTTAATGGAAGGATTAATAATCCGCACAATGGATTTTTCTCAAATGGGAAACATAAAAAATTCAGTATAAGTAGGGACTGGGTGATCTTTTTTTGTTTTACAATCGTTTCCAGGAAGATGTTTTCACATGACTGTGACAGTTTGCTGGAGATGGCGTTAAAGTAGACAGATATTACTATTAGTTTTTTTTTTTTTTCATGTCATGACTATGGCAGATTTTGCCTAAGAACGTGCTTTAAAATGACTCATTATCCATATAATCATATTATTGTAATTCACTAATGAATGGGGGTAATTCTTTCTTAAATATCTTAAATATCATTTTCATCTGTAAGTCATTCTCTCTTTTTTTAAACAATGCTTAAATTATCTATACTACAATAACATGTACTTTCATATAATATACTGACAAAGTGTCTTTGATTTCCATGAAGTGCTGCTAATTTCGAAATTCTATCTAAGAGCGAGTATAGGATGTGAAGAACATTCAGAATGGGTAGTGACAATAAAGCAGTCATTTTGAATTTACTGTTATGGACTGTAAGCTCTAAAGAGCAGCGATCGCTGAGTGCACCCACTGGTACAAAGTAAATACAGAAATACATGCATCCTACATAAGGCAAACGCAGTTTTCATTTGTCATTTTTAATTATTCATTTCCCGTTTTTTACTGGTCTGTTTTTCTCATCTATCAGGTTTTTTTGGAAGACGAATCTGTTGCTTTTCCCAAATCCTACATTTTCTAGATAAATAAAATTAAAGGATAAACTAAACAACATGTACGTTAAAACCTCACCTTATATACTCCACAGAAAGGATGACGGCTGCCCTGGATCAGACCTAGGGTAGCACCCATGGTTAATATATCAATGGGTAACAATACACATTATAACACAGGAATCACCATACCTGGATCTTCCCTGATTTGACCCAGGTGAATAGCTGCTTCCCCAGTTTCCCAAGTCAGCTTTTTGTTTCTCAAGCCAGGAAAGCGGTGTGGTGCCAGGGCCATTTCTTGCCCAAGTTTTCCCTATTCCATGCTGACCTTGCTCTAATCCAAGCCACATCTCCCTCCCACAAAAGGCACTCTGGGGTAACCCAGGGCTACCCCACTCTACCAGAAGAGGGAGCACTCAGGGAGGTCTCCAGGTATGGTACGCACACATAGGAAGGGGTTACATGCCTTTATCATGCTATCTAAACCAAAAATAGCTGGAAAATACACGTCCATAACAATGCAAACTTTTCTGTAAATCCAGTGCACCCGCTTTTGATGGCTACATCATCCATGTCATGATTTTCTGCCTACTAAGAGTTTTACCATAAAAAGTTGTGTATAAAAATGCATTTATTTAAATAATGTGGCATTATTATTATTATTATTATTATTATTATTATTATTATTATTATTTGGAGAACAGATGCTGTAGTGACCAATCTGCAGCATTCTCTTCTCTCCTTTCAAGAGGAGGCCTCTGAAGTAGTACATCTCTATTCAGCACTGATTTTATTAACATGCTATACATTTGCAGAGTTGTAATTGGTACATTTTATGGGTTGATTTATAGGAAATTGACTAAGAAAGAGTTTGGTATGAGGAACAGCCCTGAAAATTTGCTCCTGAAATGCATGACAGTTAATTGCCCTGTTTTTCTTATTGTAATGTTTGTTAAGGATTCATTCAGATACATACGGTCAAGTGTACAGTATAGGTATATAGTTTTATTTATTAGCACTTTGCAGTTTATAATATAATAAACAAGGAGGTACAAGGGCAGCCATATAATGAGTATAAAAGTCTATAGACATTTGGAGTGGAGTACAATAGGTCAATTTTCACAGGGCCCTGTGGTTTGTAGTTACCCTTAGTTGCCCCTGTTGCCAAAACTCTAATGCTGTCACACCATAAAGTGACATTATAGAACTGACTGGTGATATTCCTCAGAAAGTGAAAAAAAACATTTTGTTCATGGCTAAAGTAGTTAAAAACAATCTTTTTCAGAGTCTTCAAACATATTTTCCACAAGGATTGTTAAAAAGATCTATAATGAATCAGTTTTAATATCACAGAAGTGTGCGTAACAGACGTTTAGAAAAGCAACAGAATCAAAAGAGACTTGATTCACCCAGCAGAGTACTAGTTGGATGATTTACAAGAAATGAATCCTGGCAGCTGACTGATCAATGTGGCATTGTTTGGTTAAGTGCCATTAAATAATGCCTAATTATGTATTGCCATTTGGACTGATGCCACATAATGTGGGATTAGTGAGTAACATACACAAATATATACTCTTTGAAAGCCTTCCAATTCTGCCCTTCCAAGGGGTAATTAATTATACACATGTTTTTGATCTGAGCAGTTTCAGCAAACATCCTGGGTTTTTTGCAGACTCCATCCTAGGCATCATGAATTCTATTAACTCAAATCATTATAGCAGGGGAACATCTCCCAATGTCCTATCCAGCAACCTTCAGCCAATACATACCTGCTCTAGATCCCTCTATCCTTGGTGCTGCAGTTTGATGGGATTGAAGGTCTGTGCAACCACTGGCTAGTGAATCCTCCATTATGGTCTCTTTGCTAGTGGAGACATCTGTGCCAGTGGATTCACAGACCTCAACCTTAATCGCAGCTTACAAATAGGGGAATGTTGGCACTTTTTTGACAAGTATAGCCAAATGACTCCTTGCCCACCCTCCCACTCTACATAAGCTTACCACCTTCTATATGAATTTACTCTCTCTCTACGTCTCACACAAACAGCAACATTGTGTGGCACCTAGCTACAGCCCTGCTACTTCATGTAATGTGACTCCTAGAGGGCACCATTCTTATTTGGAACATATCTTGTTTAAAGAAGGCCTGGGAGCTCCTGCTTACAAACCTCAAGACCTTAACAGTTGCTGAGAGGGCCTGATGTTAAATGGCACTTTTTGCAGAATAACAGTGAGCACAATTTATGAATAGCCATTAATTGCTACGGAAACAGTGCTTTATGGTATCAGAACTTCCATTGCTTGAAGGTCTCCCAGGTTAAAATGTTCTAAATTGTCTTTAATATCCAGCTTTCTTCACAATGCAGAGACAGACACTGAGGGTCTGAAGAATGAAATAATAAAAAAAAACAACAAACAAAAAAACCCCACTCTTATTCCAAACTCAATTTGTGGCAAATAATAGACCACATTGTAAAACCAGCTGGTGCTCCTATCAGACAGGCCTGCCCACCTTTTGAGGTTATGAATAAGATCAAAGCACTTCAGTTAGCTCTGCATTAATACGGATCTATTAGTTTCAACATTCTTTAGGAAATTCATTCCCTGCCTGCATGTTATTTGGTAGTGTTTCATTGAAGTGTGAGGCTAATAGTATGTCACAATTTGTTCTTAATCTTTATTAAGATGAAACTTACTGTGCTTGACAACCCTTTGGTTTCCACCTTTCACATACTCAATATTTATGTTCACTATGGGTATAAAGAACTAATAAAATGCAAATAAAATTCACTTTTAAAAAATTAGCCGACTGAATCTGCAAAAAAACACAGAAGCTTAGTAAGGCTGCTATATTAGAATTATTCTTTATAACCTGTGCTATGGCTTGTGGAAGTCAGTCGATCCTATGGCACATTAATTTTCTACACAGTGACCTGGCCCTACTACTCCTGTTCATGGGCTGGGACTGTGATTACTAAAATCTATATGCTTCATTCTCTCTTTCAATTATATTAAAGTTAACCATTTATTGCACATTGGATGTGTATGGCTTAAAGATAACATTAGTTCAAGATAAACCACATTTTAGTGTAATGTACATTATACATGTGTGTATATGTGTGTAAACAACAGTGATATATCACATACATAAGTAGTTAATTGAATGACATAAAGATACATACACTATATGAAAAAAAGTGTTTTTGTGGGAATTGTTGCCCATTCATCCAGTAGAACATTTCTAAGGTCAGGCACTGATGTTGGGTGAGAAGGCCTGGCCCCTAATCTCTTTTCCAGTTCCTCCCAAAAGTGCTTGATGAGGTCAGGGCTCTGTGTGGGCCAGCCAAGTTCCTCCACACCAAGCTCATCCAACCATGTCTTTATGGACCTTGCTTTGTGCACTGGGGCAGTCATGCTGGAATAGAAGAGGGCCTTCCCCAAACTGTTCCTACAAAGTTGGCAGCACAGCATTGTCAACAATGTCTGGCTATGTCCCCTTCAGCATACAAATACATTTTGGACAATGCTATTATAAAATATTGCTACATTCTAAGTTTTACAGGGGAAATATATTATTATTATACCAATACATATGTGGACAATTCCAGCTGCTTAATGATGACTTGTCAATTAAAAGAACTGTGTTAAGAATAAGATGTTACCCAGTCAAACTTGAAGAGAGGAATTTCAAAGCAGTAAAAATAGTTCTTTACAGTAAGAACAATAAAGATCTAGAATTCACTACCCACAGATGCCGTGCTATCAAATTTGATATATGCTTTTAAATATGGGCTTAGCAAAAGGAATGTACAGGAATATAAGTGGCTATACTGACAGAATTAGCTCTAACGTGTTGATCCAGTGAGAAATCAGATTGCCAAAGATTGCCTTTTTGAGGCAAAATTGTGAATCACCTTAAACAGGGTTTTTTTTGCCTTCTTCTAGATCAACAGGAAAGTTGAACTTGATGGACGTGTGTCATTTTTCAACCTAAATGACTATATTAATATTTTTTACTATGCTACTATGTTAGTAAAGTATTATATTCTAAATGTAAGCAAATAAATAGCATCATATGCATTATAAAAGGAAAATTGTAACCTGGAAAAACAAAACGCTGAAGTATGACACTGAGTTATGTAGCATAGTAATGAGGAAGTGTGTTTTGTTTCATATTTTTTATATACATCTTACTTGCTAAAATGTAGGTCACCATTTGAAGGAGTCATATCATATCTTGGTATTATTCAGTACTCACAAAATGCTTGTTGGCAATTGTTTTATGGAAGACCTTGTTAAGTCTCTTCCCTATACATGTTCATCAGTCAAACAGTCCCTCTAAGAGATTAGAACAGTGATGATAAGTTATGTAGTTATGGAAGGGCAGCTTCATAAGGACTTGGTATGTTTCTCTTTTTGTAAAAAAGCATGCATAAATGAAGTATATAGCTGTAAAAGATCATACAAAAAAATTAAATAATTTTGAAACATATAACTGTGCAACATAAAATAACTTATTTTCCTAAAAGCCCATAGGCTCCTTAATAACTGTATCCAATAGATGTGGTTTTAGATACAGGTGGATTATACGCAAAGCCTATGTAGATGTCATAACACAATAAAACCTGGGGTAGGCACATGTAAGATAGGTTTCAATTCTAAAATGGTGCTAAAGAAACAATCTAGGTAGAAAATGCAAATGTTCCCAAGATCCAAGCCACTTGAGTCTGTTTTGCCAACCATATATCGTGTACATGGTTGACATTGAAATGTTCAAATATGTCCATTTTTGGGTACGTTTCATAGCAGGCAGTATAACATTATTATCAGCGCTGATTTTCTGAAACAAAAGGTACCAGTTCACCAGATTTTAAGTGGTTTCATAGGTTTCTCCTTTAGATCGCCCTGCAAAGGTAGTGCATTAAAGCAACATGCGCCTGTATGCAAAAAAAAAAAAAAAAAAAAGCTTTTTGCTGCTCTATTGATTATTTCAACATTATTTTAGCAAATGCAATAGATGATTACATAGCATCCACCAGGTCCCTTAAAACAATTATTTAGTTTTCATTTATTTATTTTAGTTTGTAATGTTATTAATTTTGCTGTGAATTTCTGATATTTTATTTATGCACTACAGCTGTGTTTGACATCACTCCCTCTTTTATTATGTTCTAGAGATTTGGCTATTGTACTATGCAGAGTGTTGTGGTCTTTTGATATTTTTTGTTTTTTTGGATGTTTTTTTTCCTTTCTTTATATTCGAGCGGGTTACTTGTTTTATTACTTCATTAAATTACGATAGAAAGATTTGAATTCCACTAAGAGGATTCATATCTGTAGTAGAAGGCTTGCTTCCTTTATCATGTACAAGCTAAGCCCAGATACAGAGGATGCTGCATGAAGATTATAATGAGATTTGTCTCATAAAAGGCACAGAGGGGCTATTTTTCCAACTGAATTATAATAATACTTTTCTTATTTTGCATGAATAATAACTGCAGACTAGGAAGCAGATTCAGCAGGCCAATGTCTTAAAGATAAATTATACCTAAAATAAAAGTTAAGCATGATTGCTTTTGTACAATGCACTGTGTCTGCTGACACCAATTGTTCTTATGTGTGTATAAATTATTTGAATAAGTGCAAATTAAGTTGCTAGGAGATGCCAGCTGTTCTAGCAGGTGATGATGATCCTGCTCATGTGCTCTTATCACAAGAGAATACACGTACAAACAAAAAGTCCCAAATTGTTTCAAGGGGCAGTTTAATGCCCCACCAATCACAGATGCATATTAAAATTATTTGTCGGTACTTTAATATGCGTTATTTTACTTGTAAAAAGAACCAAAAAAAATTTCTAATCTTGGTAAAATGCGTACTGTGCCCTCTGCTCCCTTCATTTTGTGCCAGCTTTGGCTGCTTGAAGCAAGCAATCACCAGCAGGTAGAGCTGTTGAAGTCAATGAGTGTTTTCTGCATATGAATTCAGGGAGTCTTATTAGACCCTGTGGGGTTGCTATGAGTGGGCTGCGGGGGCTGCCCTCTGCTTCCTCCTTCAGCCTTCTTTGCAGGCTCCTCCAGAGACTCTAGCTGGGCTGCCCCCATAACTAATCTTGGAGAGTGCAAGTTGCACTAAAGACAGGGCATTGATTGAGGTAGAAAGGAGGCAGAGTTGCGTGAGATGGGGATGGAAGAGGGAGAGATGAAGAGGAGGAGGTGAGTATTTATGTATGCATATATGTATGTACAAATGAAGGGTGTTAGAGTAAGTGTGTGTGTGCAAGTGTATGCTGTTAGAGAGTGTGCATGTATGTCTGAGTGTATGGTGTTAGAGTGAGCAGGTATTAGACTGAACCAACCATATGGTATGGGAACTAAGGACACCAATCTATAGTGGGGGCATATTTCACTACCCCCTTCCAGCTGTAACAGGCCACTGCAGAGACAGGGACACCAGGGTACTCCACAGACTGTCCATGATACAAGTTGCACTGCTTTGATACGATGTGGGAAGCCACAAGCACACTGGTAGGTTCAAAAGCAGCTGGGTTAATGTAGATAGGGCTTAGGGAATATCTCCTCTAATTTTTGCTAGCTTCATTTTACAAGTAAAATACGGATACAATATTATATTAGATATTATGTACTATTGCATGCAAGTATACATGTAGCACATGTCACACTTCCTATTCTGCTTTACTCCCAGATCTTTTGGGCCCTAGCAACATCGCTGGCTGTGAATATCTTGCTCCTGTGAATTGCTGAGCAGAAGGCACGTTCACTACAACATATGTCCTGCAAGGCATTTTTAATGCAAAGAAATTGACAGTGCACATGACTGGAGTGTACACTTTCTGGAGCATATTGTTATATTTGGCTCAATCTGGAGAAATACTTTGTAAAATCAGTCTAGTTTTCTTTGTAAGTTTCCAGCATTCCTACCCCAGTTTTGCTGTGATGACAACGGGAAGTATGTTAACATTTTGGAAGTTGTGACATTATCAGATTATTATTATCACTATTACCGTTTATTTCTTAAGCGCCAACAAATTATGCAGAACTGTATAATTTAATTGGGGAAGTGAACACATACACAGCAAATATACATCAATACATACAGACACATCAGGAGCTGTGCCGTAAGCAGCCATCTAGCCTCATGCTACTTTTATTCAAAGTGCCTGACAGAAATGATGGGCTTACGAGGGCACGGCTCATGAGCTTACACTCTAGCGGAGCAGTATGGGGAGGGAGTAGCAGCTCTCTTGTAGCGGTAATTAGGGGTAAGTGGTTTCCAGATGTAAAATAGAATGTATAAATAAATAATAAATAGGAGGGTGGGTTAGTGCTTGGTTCCAGATGGAGATTTGCAGAGGTCTTGGGTGTTTCAGGAAAGCTACAAGAGGAGACAGAGAGAGAGAGATACATAAGAGAAGAGGTTTTTAGGTTAGAAAAAGGCGGGGTTACAGGCGTAGGAGGCAAAGAAATTTTCTTTCCCAAGATGAGCATTCAGCCAAAAAAGGAAACAGTGTCCCCAACATACACATTTATTACATATACAGGAAAACATACATAATAATACAAAATATGAACTAGTAAACATGCTTGCAGATCTGGCAAAGTGCAAATAACTTTCTTGCAAGGGCTTCTCTTTGGATGATTCGAGATGGTGATTTGGAGAGGGCTTGGGATGGTTCAGGAAAGCTACAAGAGGGGAAAGAGATTTAAAAAAAAACTAATTTTTAATACATTCTATATCATACAATATAAATTAAAATATATTTTAATACCCTTCGTTTCATCAAAACATTATATTTATTTCCCCCCCCCATTATGTAAGTTTCACAGTTTTAATAAAGATAATTATAATAAAATTGTTTTCATGTTCATCTAAGTAACAATTTGGATAGATTGTCCTTGACACTGTTAAAGCAACCTAGTAAATCATGTATACTTTTGATGAAAGAAAGGACCTATTAATAGCAGGTTTAAAAAAGACAAAGATTGAGAGATTGTACACTGGAGCGTATATACATTAATGGTGCTAATATATCATCCAGCAATTTTGTTTAAAACATCTATATCTTAACAACACAATGCTGATGAATTCCCTTTTCAACATAATTTCACATCTGTCCGGAAAAGATTTATAGCCCCTCTCTTGTTATGAAGAGACAAGTTATCAATTAACATATTGAACCAAACATTGCATTTTTAAACCATGCAAAACATTGTAGTACATTTTTTATGGTATTTTATGAAACACAAGTTAGGAAACAATGCATTATTAAAGGTAAAGGTATAATGAATGCTATTAATTACCCTTTGCTAGAATTAGCAATTAAAGTTGGAGAAGAGGGCCCTGTCATGGATGTTTGAAAATCTGCATTATCATTTTCATCCTTTAAGGCCGAATGATCTGTACAGTTTATTAAGTAATGACTATAGGATCATGACAATATATTGATTATTATACCGCATTTGCTCGATTATAAGACAAGATTTTTTCGAGGGCGTCTTCTAATCAGACACCAAATAGAGGTCTGACTACAAGACTAAGATCCAGATCCCCTTCAGTGCTGCAGGGGACCTGGATCCTCCTATCTAGCAGCCTCTGCTGCTGTCAGCACTTCCTCTGGGGGCTTCTAAGATGGAGCACCGGCATCACATGACCTTCCAATGCTTCCAAGAGCTAATGTTGATTCTGTTAAAGCTTATATAGTAAATGTTCCTTTCTGAAAAACATCTATACTTGCTTCTGCGAAATATAATGGACACTATCAGGGCTGTACTGGGGATGACTAAGTGACTCTGGCACTTTAAAGGCAATGGGCCATCAATAGTCGGAAGTGCGGCCGCACATTACGTTTTTATACTCCATGCACCGTGATGTCATTGACTGTAAAACCTGATCTGCCGATGCAGTATTGGTAAGTAAAAAGCCCTCTCCTCCCCCAGCCCACCGCGCATATGCCCAGTTTGTCTGGGCCTGGATGCTTTATAAATTGAGACACACATAAAAAGTTTTTAAAATGGGTTAAGAGAAAAGAGTAGATTAATTGGAATACCAAGTAGTCACACATTTTGTTATTTTTCTGTGTAATTATTATCGTCTCTGAGATGTGTGATTTCACAATAGATTGATGTATGTTTTATTATTTTGCTGTGAAGCATTATGTAATGGTATTTCATCATTCTGAGTAACGGTGCACTTTTGTTTGTAATCATTCTAAGTACATTATCATTGCATCTTGTATGTATGTTCAAGGCAATAAATATTCAGACACAAGCTAAGATAAAGAAAGTTGCATTATTAATTGCAACAGGAACAGTGGTTTATGGGTTATCAGTGAGAGGACGCACAGTGCTTTATCATGACAACACTGATAGCGTATATGCTACTGTCACTTCTTTGTGAATCTTGTTTGTCATGCTCTAAGCCAGGCCTAGCCCACTTCGATGCCTGGCACACATCACATTTACCGATTTATTGCCTTATCTAATCTACGGTGTGAGGCAACCAATAATATATTTTCTCTTTGAATAACAAATTGGGCTGCCTCTTCTTTTTAGTGACAGGAATGCTGACTTCTTTATACCTAAGGTGCTTCATTTATTGCTTGGTGTAAAATTTAAATACTGAAGACTCCCTCAGGTCTATTCTGCTGAAAGAAAAATTTATGTAATATTGTGGATTATAAATGTAGCCATCACGGTTCAGTGTTTTATAGTCACAGGGAGCTAGCCTGAGTGGAATTCAGTTTTAATAAATTACTTCAGTGTTGTCTCCAAGAGATTTAAAGGCCACCGCATCCCATTTCACTTGATATTTTGCATGCCATGTTATAATTTCCTTTAGAGAATTCATTTTAAAACTATAGTGAAGGACAATACTTCATCCTACTACTTAAAAAAGGAAGACTGTCACAAAAGATATTCACTCAACTGCCTTTTTGAATATGAAAGGCTGCAAGGAAGTATTATGTGCAGTTTATGTGCAAATTATTCATTTGGGAGAATATTAACTTCGGAGAGAAGGAACCTTCCAGTTGTCCACACCACTGAGGAATTAAACCTTACTGCTATGTGCCCTTATATCAATTAGTATGCAATCTCGGTATCATTCATCTTCCTAGGATTTATAAGAACTCAAATACATCTCGGGATAATCTGGCAATTAGATTTAATTAAAGGAAACAGTGGTGTCAGCAAAATAACTTTAACTCAACTGATAATGCCTGAAATAATAAAAAAAATAGGTCTTTAGAATTTTTCAAATTAGATGTTGAGAGTTGTTCCTGCTCGATTGCGTATTAAATTGGAAATATTTCTTGAAATATATATAAAAATATAGTTGGATTTTTATATTTTATGATTTGTTATTTTGACCTGAAGACATCTGTTCAAGGTGGGCAAAATGTCCTTAAATATGTTGCACATAATGTTGTTGAATGGCATTGGAATTAAATATATTTGTGTTATTTCACACAAAAAAATTAAATAAAAAATAAAGACCTTTTCAGAAACATTATAAAATAGATGGATGAACAAGAATAATAGTAATGTACCTGAGGCATCAACTGTGCTTTGTAGTACACACACTTAACCCCCGATACCCTCATGTGTTTCAATATAAAATACAATATTTTAGTGGTGAGATTTATTCATTTTTACATCTTTTGCAATTCAGAGTTGACTTTATTCCATATCTTTTGTAACTTGAGCATTTATCAGCATAAATATTGTCAAGGCTTGGTTGCATTCAAAAATGTGTTAAATTATTGCAAGGATCCTTGTTATACAGGCCAATAATAGAGCATTTAAAAAGGAATCACTCTGTGGACACAAAAGGCAATTTGTGTAAATAGAAAGGCAAATCAAAAGTGACTCCGGAATCTCAATCTGGTGGTAAAGTGCTGAATCAGATCGTCTGAAGAAAAGGTTTTTGATTTTAAGCGATTGTGGCATTCAAAGTGTGCTGTGTCAGGTTTGTACTGTTGAATATAAAGGATTAACTATGAAATATTCAAAGTAAATGCCTATCTGCATAACAAGGAGAAGTTCATTTAATATGGTAGTCCTGCTTGACCTCAGATAATTATAAATAATGTTTTTTGTGAGGTCAATTAATTACAAATTTGTGTGGAGAAAATCTTTAGAAAACCTACCACAAAATGGCAGCAGGTGCTCTGGACTGATGAGTCAAGGTTTTAAATATTTGGCTCTAGCTGAAGGCAGTTTGTTTGCCAAATGGGTTGGAGAGTGGTACAGAAAGTGTTTGCAGGCAGCACTGAAGCATGGCGGAGCTTCTTTGCAAGTTTGGGGCTGTATTTTGGAGATTTAGTCAGATTTAGTTCTCTCCTCAATTTTGAGGAGTACAGGCAGATAAGTATCCATCATGTAATATCATCAGGGAGGCATCAGATTGGCCCCAAATTTATTCTGCAGCATGACAATGACCCCAAACAAAAAAGGGATTAAGAACGAAGTACAGAGTCCCGAAAGTGATGTTATGGCCTCCACAGAGCCCTGATTTTAACATCATCCAGTTTGTCTGGGATTACATGAAGAGAAAGAAGCAACTGAGGCTGCCTAAATCCACTGCAGAACTGTGGTTAGCTCTCTAAGATGTTACTTATCTCCTGAGTCCCTTAAAAAACTGTGCGCAAGTATACCTTGGAGAATTGATGCTGTTTTGAAGACAAAAGGTGTTGCCACAGTAAATACTGATTTGGTTTTGTTTTTTCTTCCATTCACTACCTTTGCGTTTTGTTAAAAGATAAAATTAAATAATCAGCATGTCTATTTTCGAAAGAATTCTTAATTTACAGCATTTTTTCACTCCTGCCTAAAACTTTAGCACACTATTGTATATGTGACTGCGGGCTGGATAGACATAGGTGTAGGCGCTTTATTCTATGCAAAACTTATGTAGCGTGCAACTACATAGATATATATATCTAGGGAACAGGCTAAAGGAATGAATCTGCTGCACCAGTGGCAGTAAAGTATGTGGTGAGGCACAATCAGGCACTGGCCCACAGGGCACTTGCCTGATGGCCAATCTTGGTCTGCCTATGATGCCAAAGGCTCATGCAGTGCTACCTCTGTTTGTTGATTTCCCTGTACTCAAGAAAGGTTGTCTTCAAATGCTTGTTCAGTGATGGGGTTCTGCAGACTAAATTCTTTTTTAATAGATTTGTTAGCACTTTATACAATCGTATCATCGTATCCGGGATTTCTATGAGGCTGACATCAGGCTCCAGGGGTTTTGAATGTCCAGCACCTGTGCCTGATGTCAGCCTCATAGAAATCCCGGACCAGATCCTGTGGACTTCTTGCCTCATGGAAAACCCGGCATGGAGTTTCCACAAAAATGGGGAAATGGAGCATTGGCCCACCCTGCTCTCCAATTGCTCCACCCCAGGGACCCATACGTATACTCTGCATAGCAGCTGTACCCAGATGCCATGCTAATCATCTCCCTGGGGTTCACACGGTCACATACATACATTTAGTATACACTCATCAGTCAGTTTTTTGTTCTTGCAGATCTGTTTCCCAACATACTCTGACTGCTCAATCACATACTGATTCAGCTCATCTCTTGGCATAGCTTCCACTTTCCTGAGCTTGGTAGTCCATGCCACATTGTTACATTCACCACGACTCAGTTTGTCATAGCAAACATTTAACTCTGTCAGCCTCATAGAAATCCCGGACCAGATCCTGTGGACTTCTTGCCTCATGGAAAACCCGGCATGGAGTTTCCACAAAAATGGGGAAATGGAGCATTGGCCCACCCTGCTCTCCAATTGCTCCACCCCAGGGACCCATACGTATACTCTGCATAGCAGCTGTACCCAGATGCCATGCTAATCATCTCCCTGGGGTTCACACGGTCACAGTGTGAAAAGAAAAAAAGAATTCCATTCTACCAGAATAAAGTCATTATGTCTAACCAGAGTGTGCATGTTGCTTTTCAAAAGCTTTTATTAATACAAATGTAATAATTTGATTCCTAAATGTCAATACAATATTTTTGTTACTGAAATCAACCTGTACGATATAATTTAAAAATACAGCATGTGTCCTGGTGGGAGTAACACACAATATTTCTAGCAACATTGTAATGTCATTATTTGAATTATGGTATGGTTCCATTTTGTTATATTGTAATAAATACAAAGATTATATGTTTCTCCATGAGGTCCATCTAAATCTCCCACAGGGGGTTACTTTGTATTTTCATTTCTCTGAATATGTTTCAGGCCTAATAAAAGACAACCATTAATTCCTTTCACCCAGGAGGCCATCGTATGCTGTTTGCCAATTTTTCTCTCTCCACTAAACGATTTAGTCAGGACCATTTCCCAATCAATTTCATTCTAATTTGCCATATATATTTATGATTAATTTTACTATGGGTAAGTCAGAAAATCCTGTAAACCATTTCCAGAACCCAGTCCCAATCTTTCATGTGGGTTTTGGCTGAGAGTTCATGAGAGCTGATTATCATTTATCAGTGGTTTTGGCTATGAAAATACAGTAGGTTTTACTTTGCCAACATTAGCAATTCCAATTAGTTAACTTCCAATTATTTATATTAGAGGACAATGAACTATTGATGACCAGAAAACATGTTTTGTCTTTCTCAGTCTTATTGTTTGTATTTTACTTTTTCACATTTTTTTCTTTTTTTTTTCTTTTAATAGATCATTTAAAGGAGAAATTAGAAGAATATATGTCCTATTACCCAAAAGTAAGAATTATACGTACGAAGAAAAGGGAAGGTCTGATTCGGACTCGACTGCTTGGAGCATCGATTGCCAAAGGAGAGGTCTTAACATTCTTAGACTCTCATTGCGAAGTTAATGTGAATTGGCTACCACCGTTACTTAGTAAGTATAACATGCATTTGGGTGGGTGTCACCATTAAATAGATAGTAAAGTCAGTCCTTCTTTTTTCTGTCATAGGATTAAACAATCCACCACCAAGCAACATAAAGTGTGTGGGGAGGCTTTGTTAGTTTTCAGGATGCTGTTGTTGGTCGACTTCATCCAGATTCCTGATAATCTATGTAAGAGCTGGATGAAATATAACAAAAAAGGCATATGTTGGAGTTAACAAGAAAAGCATGCATTTTATCAGAAAATTGGGGAAAAGCATTGTACACGTAAAGTGTTCTGCAAACAATCATATACAGTATCTCACAAAAGTGAGTACACCCCTCAAATTTTTGTAACTATTTTGTTATATATTTTCATGCGACAACACTGGAGAAATGACACTCTGCTACAATGTAGTGAGTGTACAGCCTGTATAACAGTGTAACTGTGCTGTCCCCTCAAAATACAGCCATTAATGTCTAAACCTAAGTGGAAATGTTCAAATTGGGCCCAATTAGCCATTTCCCCTCCCTGGTGTCATGTGACTCGTTAGTGTTACAATGTCTCTGGTGTGAATGCGGAGCACGCCTAAAATTGGTGTTATCGCTCTCACACTCTCTCACACTCTGGTCACTGGAAGTTCAACATGGTGCCTCATGGCAAAGAACTCTCTGAGGATCTGAAAAAAATAATTCTTGCTCTACATAAAGATGGCCTAGGCTATAAGAAGATTGCCAAGACCCTGAAACTGAGCTGCAGCACGGTGGGCAAGACCATACAGTGGTTTCATAGGACAGGTTCCACTCAGAACAAGTCTCGCCATGGTCGACCAAAGAAGTTGAGTGCACATGCTCAGCGTCATATCCAGAGGGTGTCTTTGGGAAATAGATGTATGAGTGCTGCCAGCATTGCTGCTGAGGTTGAGGGGAGGGGTTAGCTTGTCAGTACTCAGACCATAAGCCGCACACTGCATCAAATTGGTCTGAATGGCTGTCGTCCCAGAATGAAGCCTCTTCTAAAGATGATGCACAAGAAAACCTGCAAACAGACAAGCAGACTAAGGACGTGGATTACTGGTGAACTCCATGCCCAAGAGGGTTAAGGCAGTGCTGGAAAATAATGGTGGCCACACAAAATACTGACACTTTGGGCCCAATTTGGACATTTCCACTTAGGGGTGTACTCACTTTTGTTGCCAAGGTTTAGACATTAATGGCTGTGTGTTGAGTTATTATGAAGGGACAGCAAATTTACACTGTTATACAGGCTGGGTAGGGTTAGGGTCCTTAAGATGAATGTTCTCTCCAGAATTCTATACATATTGCAGGCACAATATACCCATGCATGTTCCTAAAACATATTTCCAATCTCTAAAAGCCCTTCTGACAAGGTATATCTGGCCAAATAAGTGATCTCAGTTGGGATACAGCTACCTAACCCTGCCCAGATCAATGGGAGGGCTAGCTTTCCCTAACTTACCATGCCAGTTTTCTGGGTAGAATTGTAGAATGGCTCACAGCTAAGGGGAAAAGGCTTGGGTCGACTTGGAACATGCTTTCTCAGATATACCACTTAGTTACACACCCTGGATCACAAAGCACAACTGACTTCTACTATGTTTAACACATCTGGCCATCTTTTCTATAATGGGACAAGATCTCAAAAGTCTAGATCTCAAAAGTATCTAAATAATACTCTGACACCACTCATCCAAAACAAGCCCTTCCCCGGGAGACAATCCATGTACCCTTGCTCACTTCTTCCCAGAGAATGCATTTACTTTACTATTTTGATATGTAGTCCAAGGCGGTAAGCTTAAACCCATAAGCTATTTCCCTACCGTAGATTGTGAATTTAAGCACTATGTACACTCGTTGCAGACTGCTCCCAAAAGAGACATAGTTTGATCTGTAGTGCATATAATATTCAGAATGTACCAGTGTACCACAAACTTGCCATCCCAGAGAAACCCATATTATATTACATTGTGGTAAAGGGACCTGAATCTCACACTTCCATCCCAAAAAATATTTATCCTGCCAACAGTTGCAAGATTGACGAAGCAGCCTACAAATTACTGATGAGTTGGAACAGAGTCCCAGCAGATCTCAACGTATCTTTCCTGACATAAGGGATAGATGCTAGGGGTGCCAGAGTGGGCCGATAACATATGTACATATGTGGTGGTCCCACCCTAAACTGAAAAAAATTGGATATCAGTCACCAGGGTGATCCAAAATGTAGTAGTGCCAAGCTTTAAAACCTTACCAGCTGCAGTTTTGTTACATCACCCAAGTATGTCTATCACCAAACCTAAGACATTAATCATACATTTAATGAATGCTCCAAAAACCTTAATTCCAAGATGGAAATCTGAACGTCTACCAAAGTATATTGAATGAACAAAAATGGTAAAGTGTATTCTCACAATGGAATATATGGTTTATACCATCAAAGGAATGAACTAAGATAGCTGAGGTCTGATCTTTACAAACCCTCTCAACTGAAAAGGGGTTGCAGTTATACCTAGGGCAGTTGACTAGCAACAAAGGGGTATGACACTAACATCGTATAATATTACTTATAATGGCCCAAACCACATAGAAAAACAGCCTATAGGCTACCTTATCTCCTTCTCCGCTTTTTTCTCCCTACCTTCTAATTCTTCCTTTTACTGTTATTTTTATACACTAAATTGTAAACATACAGTGTTATATGAAACACAGGACATGCAAAGTTTAATCAACAATGATGTATGTCATGACATGCCTCATCTGTTATCTAGATTGGTCAATTGGTGACAACCAAATAAACACTAGATGAACAAAAATATATTTTACTACCAATGTATTACACGTATAAGATGTATGCTTCTACTTAGAAAACAGGGATTTCTTTATGCTTTGTTAAATATGATTTATATGACAAGGATTGAATAAGATCATCGCTGGTTGATTGTCACTCAGTGAGAGCTATAAGTACAGCATGAACTATAATCAAAATCTGCCATAAAATGCTCAAAAAATTGCCCGGGTACTTAAAATGCTTTTACGTTCAAAAGAGAGTGGTTTGGAGGCGGATTTAAGCATGGCAACGAGAAATATTACTTTATCGTATGAAATCTTTGAAATGAACCATGTTAGCTATGAAAACAAGAAGTGCTTCTCATTTCTTATAGGGAAAAAGAAGGGTCGCTGTTAGCAAACATCACATGTTTACGGAAAAAACAAATGGCCTTTGGAGATGTGTTTTGGAGGTTTTGTCTATATTGATAAACTGTGTACGCTATCTTTTTGGAGATGTAATACGCCATGGTGAAATTTTGTTAGCAAAATTAGCTCTTGTGTAACAAGACTTTTAACATTTCATATTTTAGTCATCTTCAAATATTGATCATTAAAAGGAACCCCATTACCTCTCTGATCTGAAAGCAAGAACTTCTTCAATAGTGATGTCCCGAATAGTTTTAAGTGTATGCTGCTGGTATTTCCTCTTTTGCCATAGTCAGTCACTGTGGCAGACAGAATTTGGCATAGGGCCAATCATTTCCTCCAAGTGTTGGTCATCCAGACAAAAAGAAGTAATGATGACATCATTAGACATATCAGTATAGCAGTAATACAAAGAAAACAAGGTGTATGCATGAAGCAAAGAGCTCTGAATTTTCTTTTGAATTTCAATCAGGTTTGGACCCACCTTCTTATTTTTTACTTCTTTTGTATACAGCCAATCTTATTGTTCAAATCTGGTGGTGGGTTGTGCTTTGTGATCCAGAGTGTGTAATTAAGTGGTGCATCCAAGCTTCCGCCTCTAGCTGTGAGCTGTGTATTGTATTGTGTATAGTCTGGGCCTGCCCCTTTATGGCACATTAGCCTGTTGAGCAGAGACAGGTACCTAAAGGGTTCATGACGGGTCCCGTGGGCCATGGCATGTGAGTGTGCAAGAGTAATTCACTAGGTGCAATGGCAAGTCCTGTGGCTGCAATTGCAAGTCTCTTTGTAAACTTGGTAATATAATCTGCACCATGATAGCTAGGGGCTATGGAGCTAAATTATGTTGGTTGGGCAAAGTGGGTGGAGCTTTGGGACAGTGGGTGTGGTACATTTTGATAGTTGTGCTGCAAAGTGGCCCTGGAATTGTTTTTCCAAATGTTGCCAATTATGATATTATAATATCATATATATACATTTGTATTGGTTTCCAATTTCTGCATTTAGTCTTCTATCTTTGGATGCTTGTATGAAAAGCTATTACATTTAGGAGGCCTATAGACTATGATTGTTGTAAATGTTGTACATAGGATTCCTATGAAGAAGTCAGAAAGCTCTTGACAAAAGAGGTTGATACTTGGTATGCTGTAAGATACAGGATCAGGTGAACATCCTTTGTGTCTGTACACACAAAAGGAATATTTTTGGCTTCTTTGACTTTATTCTTCTCATTGTGAGCAACTGAATAGCACAAAACCAGGAACTCAGCATAATACACTACCAGCATAAATAATACATAGAAAAATAAATATTTTTCTCCAGCATTACACCGTGAACTCCATGGAGTTCATTACGTACCAGTCTGTTGTCTATGTTTATCTGCCAAGAAGTACAGCAGCGGTCTCCAGCTCAAACTGTCGGAGGACAACACTATTGAGTCCTCCATCTTTCTCACATCGTTTCTACTCATAATCCTTATTGGGCTAAAATGAATGAGATAAAACATAAACAATGTCAAATGGGCACCTGTCTAAAACATTATATTATATTTAAACTAGTGAAGTTGCTTTAAAAGTGAAAACAACACATTTTTTAAATCATTTTTAATGTGATACTAGTAAATAACTGGTGGGTGTTTCTCTTTATGTCAGCATAATCCAAAATAACACTTTTTTATTACATATAATTAAAGTAGTGGAAAGAAGGAAACACATCAATTCCAACACTGTTAACTTGTCTGACAGGTACTTTTTATTAGGTATCAAAAAAACAAATGCAAAGGTAATGTGTGTTTTTTTCTATACAAATTGTCATGTTATTTCTTTACACCTCTTTGTTTTTTTCCAACGGACTGGCTTTTGTTAAAAACGTATTCTCGACCGTGTATTAACATGAACAACAACTTGCTTCGTAATAAATTGTTTGGTAAGGACAATGGGCTATTGACCGCAGTACCGAATTGTAATTCAAAATTTCAGAATATAAAAGCTTGGTCGGAAAGCAACAAAGTGGGCTAAACCCAGTTGTCAAATATAAAGTGTATAACATAAGGAAAGGTGTTCCATTATCAAATACATCAAGCGCTTTTATTCAAACAAGTATTACAGTCTTACACTATATGCCTAAAGACTACATAGCAATGCTGGCTTAATAAATAGAAACACATTTTGTGCTTTGTCGTACATTGAAAATAAGCAAGTTTCACAAGTGCATTAATGTTATATTTACCTATTGTTTTTTTACTTAACAGTGAATTCTATGTTAGAAACTTGAATTAAAGTGAAAAAAAATCAATCACCCATGAGTTTTTAGGACACAAATTACCCCTATTCCATCCTAGCCTTCCTCCCTCGAATGACTATTTCAAAGAGACCTTCATTTATGGAACAGCAGGTCCACCTCTTGGCATAGACTCAATGATAGCTAGACTAGAGTCTGCCAGGACTATATAGATATAATGACTAACCCGTTAAACACTCAGAGACAGTAGTATATAAATCATAAGCACCCGTAACATGTATATGATAAGCTCTTCTGCAATCACTAATGCATATGACATGGAAATGTATTAAACGACATCAATGACTTGGCAGAATGCTGATCCCAAGTAACTTAATCATTTCTCCACCCCATAGCTAATACAGTAACTAACCCCAGAGTCTCTGGGGAGCATTTAATGAACATGGGTGGCAAAATACATAAAACTGAATTGTGGAGTTATTGCAAAAAGCTGACTTCTTCACTTGCTGCAGAAGCAATGATGAGCATCAAAGTGGACAGAAACAGCTGTAGGGGAGTGTTTGGGCTCCAGTGATTATCAATCACTAATACTGTCAGAGTTCTGCAGCAGCAAAAACCAGGGCTTTAGATTTTAGAAAGGCTGATTTTGCTAAAAAAGAAACATATTTAGGTGCGTCCTCGGCAGCCTGGAAATCTTAAGATGACTTCAAGGAGAAATAGTATTATTTGAAAGGTGCTTTAGGTTACCTGTGGGATGCCACGAATATCTGTACTGAGACACATTCTTTAAAATAAATCTATCAGTGATTTTACAAAAGGCCTTACATGTAAGGTGTTCCTTTTCACTGACAACCGTGGGCAGGGAAGGTATTCCTGGTAGAATAAGCCAAATGGCCAATGATTTAGGTAGGTGAGAAGAGGAGTTGGAGCAGTGGAAGTTTAATAGTATTAAGGATATAGTGCTATTGGTGAAAATGAAGAAAAAGAGTTTTTAGAAGTTATTATTTCTGAAGACGTACAAATAGGGGGCAATGTTACAAAGTGGCATTTGACAGAGCGTAGGCATATTAAAAACACAGAACAGAGTGACCCGGAGACCTGCAGTTTACCTGAAGAGTTCCCTAGTAGGGTTTTAAAGCTACAGGCATTGGTAGCAAGAACAGGGAGGTGGTTATGTCACTTTACAGATCTCTGGTCAAACCTTACCTATACTATCACTAGAGACCCCATCTTCAGAAGATTATAGATATTCTGGAGAGATTTCAGAGAAGGAGTAATACATGCTAAATGGTTTAAAGGATAAATAATTATCAGGAAACACTAAGAGATCTCAACCAAAAAAAGATTTAAGGTTTTTACAGAATTCTAAAAAAATTTCTAATAACTGCAGTTCTTACAGCTTTACAGTATATATCAGGGCTAGACTGGCAATGATGGGGTGGCCCTGGCACTTTAACCCCTTCATGACAAAGCCCATACATGTACGGGATACTCCTAATTACCTGCATCGCCGTGATCTGCGGCTTTGCAGGATCCACGGATCATGGGAGGAAAGCCCCCCCGCAAAAAAATGGACCGGCTAAAACAGTGCTTATGTATATGTACGCTGGAGCAGCAGATCAGGTGAGTGTGTGGCTTTGGTGACCAGCAGACCACCAGGCATTTGATTCCTTAATCAATGCCAAGTTTAACACAGCTTCTAGCAATGTCATTTGGATTTTGAGCAGACTAACAAGCCACATGCAAGTTTTGTTTATTTAAATTTGATGTAATAGATCCTATAGCATAATTTAACATTTTGATTTCAGAATCATAAACACCTTAATGATCGGGTGGACGAAATGTGTTTATTGCCATAACTTAATTGGAGAATAAGGATACAGTGTAGAATATAATTATAAATACTTAATCATTGATTCTATCCACAAAATACAGCCTGGCCGCATTTTACAGATGACAGCAAGCAATATACAATGGCAAAGCATATACACCTCAGGTATGATTTAGCAGCCAAATAGTTAATAATAGTATCCGAAATTATACCAGTTTAGAGTATCCTTCCTACTAGCCGTAGACTTCATAATGGTTTTTTATTATCCATATTCCTCCTTATCAGACTACAGAGTTCGTTCTTAACTGTATTGGGCTAAATATTCCTCATATGCTATATTCAGAAAATCGTGTACATTTAGTCTCCAGATACATTACCTGAGCAATTCCCCACATCTTACATATTCAGGATCAAATGTTCTGTGCGTACCTGCTTGTTTTATATCCACTTTCTCAGCCCAAGGGGATTTTACTTTCTACAGAGAATTGCAGTACTTTTCAATCATAGAATTCTCCTTCAATACGTAGTGGCCAGGTCAATCAATATGATTTAGCAGTGACTCGGATGCAAGCAAGAGTGTCCTTACAGTTTGGTGTCTTAGGGCTACTTGAGGACACATTTTGAAACAACATCCTAATAGAAGTAAACAAGTATCCAGTAAATGCCTTTTTAACCATAATAAATATTGTATTTTAAGGAATGAGTTGTGCATGATAGCACAATATTATAAGATACACATATATTTAATAACCTTTGTCCATCTTGGGTATTCTGTAATTAGGCTATTATTTGTGTTTTTTTTCTGAAGGAACATACTAAACAACAGATATATATATATATATATATATATATATATATATATATATATATATATATATATATATATATGTATGACGTGACTGCATAGACAGAGGAGTCTACTCACTAATAAGTCGACTGAGGTCAGACTCTAGCAAAACAACTCACATATTCACTAAAATGCAAGCTGTCGCAAGGGCATACAAGTGCCTGTGACTTGAGTGAATGAGAAACTTTTTTGCCAATTTATATGAATTACTGATTAGTAAATAGTCTTCTTTAATTATTAAATATTCCTTTATGAAAAATTGGCCTTACACAAATAACTTATTGTACATAACTAAAAAAATAGGAATTCAAGAAACACCCAAAAATGATAATTAGACTTGTGAATTAAGATTTGTGCAAATTTAGATTTTAACGAAAAGAAAACAAAGCAAATTACTCCTAATTCACATTCTCTTATGCTGATTCTCTCACGCTATCTCTGAATGTTTCCACTTCTTTACTTGCATATTCTTGTTCTTCTGTCTTCTTTTTACATCTGAGCCGCCACGCACGAGGGTGTGCAGAGATTCGCTGGGATTCAAAGAATGTGAGAGTGAGTAAATGAGAGTGTAAGAGAACGTGAATGAGAGCGTGAGGGAGTATGAGACAGTATGAGTAAGAGAGAGTGTGAAAGAATGTAAAAAACCTATACAAAAATTAAGAAAAAAGCCATTAGGCTTAGAATTTCTTCTACAAAGTAGGGGTCACTGATGAACAATGAACAAATGTATGTTTGGCAACGTCTGCTGATTACAGACATACCCAACATTGTAACATTTTATTGTAAATAGAGGTCCCTTTAGAGATCTCTCATACATCTTATTCTTTATTTATATTTTTATTTTCATTTATATTTCATCTAAAAAAATGTTTATCACTCATAATTACATTGTGATCACCAAGTAAGGCTCCAGCGATGTTGGCTTCTCCTGACAGGGCAGTCCAAGCTGTCAATAGACAGCTTGATCTCTCTTACAGTGTAAAGAAGTGAAAGGTTGTGAAAAACCAGTCTCGGACCGTATATTAAGTGCTTAAGAATGAATAAATAGATAAATCAAGGGGGATACTGCCCTTAGTGTCTGGACCGATTACACAGCTGCGACCTTGTAACACACTCTCCAGGTGCAGAAAATTCGCAAAACAATCCAACCAGGTGCGCTCGTGTTAACCGATGGAATAAAATAATATAGAGAAAATATAGACTAAAAACTTTTAAAAAAGGCGGTTTGAATATGGAACTGGACATATTGGCTTTCATATAATCATCTCACCATCATACTTACACCATCATAGTTGAACTACTATAGTTTAAATCCATCTACTTACCTGATCTCGTTACATTAATAGATTTTGGATCCATTCACCTGATCAAAAACATCTCATGATGCAATATTAAAACTAAACATAATAACATTACACCTTAAAATCTGTCCACTCAATCTATTTTCTATTTGTATATTCCTTTGGTATAATAACACTTAGGACACCCTATTTAGGTATGTCTATAGGTAGATAGATAATATATTATTCTATTTATTATTTTTTTCCCCCTTGGTCAGATCCTTTCTCCACTCCCTCTATGTGGTTTTTCATCTTTATCTTTTAACTAGGGTCCACACCACTATATACTAATACTAGTCCCATAGATATATCCCCACTTTTATATACATATAGCTACACATGTACATCTATGTACTTTTATTAAGAGATATGTGCCTATATCCGTAAGTAAAGTTCACCCCCTCTGTATTCTATCCAGGGCGACCGCTATCCGTTCCCCACAGAGTAAACTACAAACGAAGCATTTTTTTATACATTGTCAATTCTCTTTATTTATATCAAAACCATATCCCTCTCCCATCCTAAACGAGTGTCGGAAGATCGGAGAATCGGTACCGGAACGCTACTTCGTTGCTATGGAAAGGAAAGATGCAGGTTCCAGCGACGACATACGCAACGATACACACGTGGGAGAAGAATACCGTCGGACGTCATGACGCACGGAGGAGGGGTCGCCACCGGAGGAGGAGGAACACAAAAAAGATGGCGCCAACCATGAATAAAAAGACGACGAAAGATACAGAAACATCACTCCTGAGGAAGCCCCAGAAGGCGAAACGCGTAGAGAGAGGACTTTTTTATTCCAGTATTTTCACCATTCTTGATTACTGGTTTTTAAACTTTTATTTATTTTTTATCTTTGGACTCAACGGACTGATTTTTAAATATTTATCTATTTATTGTGGCGATATTTATTTATTTATTTTTAAATCATGTACTTGTAGTCCATTTGGTACTTTTCTGTATAGGGCTTTGCCCTCAAATAAATTTTTTCGTTAATTAACTACTTGGTTGGCCACCTACTTACGGTAAATTCTGATACCAACACCATATTTTCTGGGACCAACACGAGACTGCAGACATACATAAAGGAGGAATCAATCAGGAACCACCCTCTGGAGAATCCAACGCTGGACACTCTCTACATAAGAGTAAGTGCATCCACCACCTTATGGGACTCCCTTCCTGAAAGATACCATCCCATGTTTGTTTGATATTGTGTTTTGTCCGCATATTCAAGTGGACAGACGGGTCCATAGAGGATTTTTTCACTTTGAAGCATCACGTACACTTGTGAGTGCATACAGTATTTTTATCCGTTTAATTGACTATCTCTCTTACAGTGGCAAGGAAATGTCCCTGCGGTGAAAAACGCATGACGTACAGTTATGTCCTAAGGGTAATCTTGCCACACCTTTTGTGGATGAACTGTACCTCTATAGGGTGACAAAAGGTTGTTTCTGTAATTCCAAATTGTTATGTCATGCACTACTTGTAATATCTGGTTTACCCACTGTAGAGCAGTGCAGAATATAATGGTGATATATAATTTTACTGTAAATATTTAAATATTCCTAAATGGAAAATTGGCTTTACACAAATATCTCATTGTGCACAACTACAACAGCTTGAAATTCCATAAATGACGAATGAGGGAAAAATATTTTCGACCAGTTTAGTAAGGTTTTTCTTTAGTACAGGGTTAAGAAAGGTTTGCTTCCGAATTCTTTAGACGTTGCGGTTTCTTCTTCAGGTGACAGATTGAGGGCAGTTTGTGTAACTGGAAGATGAAGATAGAGGTGCTTGGGCTTTTTCAAGTTCTTATTGTTTCTAATCACTGTCCAGTTGCATGGACCCTGGTATTTGATAGCGACCTGTTGCCGATATGAAAGGTAAACTGCTTTAAGTGAGCTGCAGTTGGTAAAAATGACAATTTCCCCATTCCTGTGAGATCTGCTGGATTCGAGTTGATGTGATATGATGGATGGATTGACTAAACATGTCTTCCTATGTTTTGTGCTTTCATTTTTCAGATCAGATTGGTCTGAACCGCAAAACAATTGTGTGTCCCATGATAGATGTCATTGACCACAATCACTTTGGATATGAAGCACAGGCAGGAGATGCAATGAGGGGCGCTTTTGACTGGGAAATGTACTATAAACGCATCCCAATCCCTCCAGAACTTCAAAGGACTGATCCAAGTGATCCCTTTCAGTAAGTAAATCAAAGTAGAAGAAAAATCTAAAGGTAAAAACTTGATGGGAATTTATTTCAAATCTTGTCTGTGCATACAGCGTGTTTATTAATTTAAAGCTAACTTAACCTACTGACATCATCTATTTTATGTACGGCTGATTTTCAAAAGGCTGTCAGCCTTTACCTGGATTTAGAATGGAACTTAAAACATTAAATACTCTCTGTAATACATATAACTGTACTTTAACAGAACCTGCTGTTAGAAAATAGGACTCTGTGCCATATAGTTTTTCCATCAGACTCAGGGTTTTCAAGTGAATGGTAAAGATTCTCATGGTCACAGAGTCTACAGCTGAGTACATCATATTCTACTCTATAAGTTATATGTGGTCATAGCATTGGTGTGTTTTCCACTGGTTTATGGCTTTTAATATGGGTGTCTAAACACAGATTATGTGGTTCTAAATGTCTATACCTATCTTGCTTATTATTAGGAGCATTTGATTCCCACCATCATTAGGGTGTCACTACAAGTCTAATTACTAATTATTTGCAATTTTCTAAAATAAGTTAATCTCTTCAGTCATTCATAAAGTGCACTATTTTAGTCCATAGTTTGTCAATTTATGTTCTATTAAATCTAAACCCTTAATATAGAAAAATTGTATTTATTGAAAGAGGATTGAGAAATCTCCTCTTTATTTAGAGTTCATGAGGATTTATTTGTAGCCAGTTTTACTGACAACAAAATAAACTTAAATGTTTGGTTATACTGTATAGCGATACTGTCCAAATACAGCTCGTTTGCAATATTTTTTTAGAAACAATTTTAAAGTTAGGGATTTTGTTCTGTTGCTATCCAGAGACAATGTCATGATTTGAAATTAGAGAGAAAAGATTTCACATTGAGTATAGGATATATCTGAAGTTGGTGAAGGGGTAATATCTTTGTGGTAAAATTTGATGCATATGATAACAGAAATTATAAAAGACCGACAAGCTCATGTCAAGTCAGGCTTGATTCCAACTCTTTGGAAACACCTCTTTGGCAACCCAAGCCTAGAACTTGGCTCGGTTTGTACTGTGCCAATGACCAGCTTTCCCGTCTGCATAAACATTAATGTTTTACTGTGTATAAAAATAAAATATAAAATATAAAAAATTGGGGCTGAAAGTCTTTTTCTAAATTTTGTCAGTTATATGTTACCTTCGGTGTATAGTAATGCAGAAATGCTGCCTATATACAGTTTGCTGAAATGGTTATCACAAGTTAATAGGATATATATATATATATATATATATATATATATATATATATATATATATATATATATATATATATATATATATATATATGTGTGTGTGTGTGTGTGTGTGTGTATATATAAATATATATATATATGTATTCAGGGTCAATTTACTATGGGCATTGCTGTCAAGATGATACAATGCTGTACATAGTGGTTCAAAGAGATTAAAACTACGTTTCAGGAAAGGTTTCTTTGATGAATGACCAGTATAGAATTGTAGACCTTTCTATGGAAGGATAATATAAAGAATGTCAAGAATTGTAATTATTTATAAAAACAAGCTGACATGTTGACACAGCGACGCATTAGATTTGTCATTTTGACATCACGAAGGGCATCTTTTGAAGCAACAAACAACTTCAATTATTTAGTTTTTGCCTGTGCCGCTAGAAAGGGGGATTTATGAGGACTTTATAGACTAGTGTCTTTTTTCAGGTCTCCAACACTATATGGGGCACATATGCATTCCACGGCTTTGTTATTTGTAAATGTGCATTGTATAAAACAGGATTACGAGCTCCCTGGGGAGATTCAAACCCCGAAGCTTTATTAATTAGGAAAAGCAGATGCACAATCCAGTTAAGAGGCTGGTACCCTCAGCTTAATTAAGATGGAGTGATACACAGCAACTGATTTACTGCAACAGAGTAAACCACCTGGAAGGTTGAAAAGTCAATACGAAAGGAGAGGAAGTAGCCAAATCAATCTTAATTTGTGCCATATCTGCCTTGCTAGAATTTATGAGTATTATCAGTGTTGATCTGCAATTAAACCCCTTTTTCTAGAAGTCAGATTACTTTTTTTTTCTTCCGGAGTCTTTTGCATAGTATTACATATTATACGTGAAAGCTAAAACCACCATATTTTACTATCTGAGACAGCGTTCTTGGCATGTGCAGAAATTACATATTGTTAATGAATTATCCTGGGTGAAGCAGCTCATTTGATTGTGCAACATAGAAGCTACAGAGTAAGAAGCACATCAAGGCGACTTTCGCAAAATCCATTAATCCTTTTCTTGACCTTGTTTATTTCATTTAAATAACACTTTCTTGCAAATGCCAAAGCTCTGAGAAGCTTGCTTCATTTTTTACTTCTATATCTGCTTTGGATAAGATGGGATTTATTGCTCATTAGCAGGAAGTGAGAGAAGCAGATCTTAGTTCGGTAAACTGTGTGAATCACATATTCAGATTTTCACACATTATATATCAGCATTGATGCAAAAAGACCTGCTCTGCTTATCGCTGTCTTCAAAATGCATTGTGAGAGATCAAACCTAAATCAAATCAATATTTTTTATAACCACCTTTTGTCCTCAAACGACCATCAATTCTTCTAGGTACACTTGCAAAACATCAGGGATTTTGTGGGCATAAAGTTGGGTGTATGATTAAACAATTAAACCAGACAGGTGCTAATAATTATCAATGAAATATGTAGGTTAAAACACAGAAACAACTGTATAGAATGAATAAAACTGGGTAAGGAACAGCCAAACTCAATAATAAGCTGAGGTTGCTGAATGCAGTTTATCGTCAAGTTATACACCATGACAAGACTGAGCACAGCACCAAGACACAAGGTAGTTAAACTGCATCAGCAAGGTCTCTCCCAAGCAGGCATTTCTCCCAAACACAGAAACCGTAGTAAAGAAAAATGGCAGCAGGTGCTCTGGACTTATGAGTCAAAATTTGAGATATTTGGCTGTAGCAGAAGTCTGTTTGTTTGCCAAAGGGCTGGAAAGCAGTATAAGAATGTTTGCAGGCAACAGAGACACATGGTGGGGTTCCTTGCATGTTCCATGCATTTCAGCAAATGGAGTTGGGGATTTGGTCAACATTAATGGACCCCTCAGTGCTAAGAGAGACAGACAGATATTTATTTATCACGCAATACCATCAGGGAGGCATCTGATTTGTCCCACATTTATTCTGCAGCATGATCACAACCCCAAACATATAGCCAAAGTCATTAAGAGCAACCTTCAGCGTCAAGAAAAACAACATCCCGCTGGCACAACATGGCTCTGCCTTTCTGGCGAAGTACTCAAGAGTTCAGGACTCGGGCAAGTAGGTCAGGTAGGAGCCCAGTTGCAGGGGATACCAGGGGCTCTATCTGTACCCTATGGTGCATGCATGTAGGTAGACAGAGACAGGCAACTAAAAAAACTAAAAACACACACGGCTGAATATATATAGGTAACAGTCTATATTGGAGTGTGCTGGCAGAACAGATGAATAATAAAATACCTGACACAGTTATATCCATGCTGAAAAATCTTCTTTCTTCCTCTTTGATCTGAGATTTCTTGCCACTGATTGGCTGCTTAAGCAGTCAATCAGTGGCAATAAAGTACTTTCAATTAAATCAATGGGAGTATGTTGACACTGACGGTCAAAAATGATACCATACAGCTATCATATGCATCAAAGTTTTTCATAGAAACCTTTACTGTGTTAAGGTAGGTTGCGCCCACTTTTTTCCTAAGGATTGAGATGGCCTTTGAAACGTGTAAGTGAAAAGACCACGTTTTCTGACTAACTTAACCCTTCCTGAATTGAACCTTAGGTCTATTCTAAAATCCTCTACTTGACATTACCTGTATTTCCACAGATGTCAGAAGAGCACCTCATTTTCATCTGTTCCAGTTACAATAACAATCCAATTTGCTTGGTGAGCCTTTCATAGTACAAAAACACATATGTCGATTTCAGCAATTAGAAACATTCTAATATATCTTGTATCCAATTTTAAAATGATGAAGACATTTTTACTTTTGCTTATAAACTGCAGTATATTACCTTCTGTAACCTTGTGGGTTACGTCACAAAATAGAAATATGTAGCTCAGATGATTTTTCTTGTTCAAGAAAACAATTAGAAGTATGTTTAGTGGAATGATACTGATTAAATTATACGTCAGGTGACATTCAAATGGAGATGTAAGGGGAAATAACTTTAATTGGAAAATAATAAATAAAACATCCAGAATGGCTAAAATAAAAAAATAAATAAATAATGCAATTTAAATGTTACAATTCAGGGAGATGTATTAATTATAGCACATAAATCATGTCAGTTGTTAAGTATCTAATTAGAGACAAAACATGTTTGAGTTCATTAAAGTGCTTCATAGTTATGCAAGTTACAAATCTGGTCAAAGGGACAAAAGCAAACTGAAGAAAGCTGCATTTTAGTCCCTCACGAATTAAGAAGTTTTACTCTACCTTCCAGAATCGTCTACCTTCCAGAATCATATTTAATATCACCAAGTACAAACAAGTGCTATATCTGCACATCTGAAACAGCACCATATAAGTTGGTTTTTAATGTGGAGGATAATATATACAGTATCACTACTCTATCTATCTTTGTGAATTGTATATATAATTATATGCTAGGTAGTTTAACAGTCTTAATTAAATGCCTTTTACAACAATTTTATTTAATGAATTTTTGTTATGCTTTGTTTATTCGCAAAGTAATTTGGAAGTCATCATTAATCTAGCAAAAGAACTCCAACCAATGCAGATGAACTTTGGGTTTCTGCAGTAAAATAGATCATTAATTACAAAGTAGTAAAGCAAATACGTCATGGATGAATGTGTCTTTTTTGCTAAACAAGGATATTACTCATCAAATGGTTTTGACCCCCTAGTTTATTCTTGCAATGCAAAACAAAAAGTATGTTTGAAGTTGCCATGATCACACAGAGAGCAGTAAAGGTGTTGTTCCA
This sequence comes from Spea bombifrons, assembly GCF_027358695.1. Classification (NCBI taxonomy): domain Eukaryota; kingdom Metazoa; phylum Chordata; class Amphibia; order Anura; family Pelobatidae; genus Spea; species Spea bombifrons. Next base: position 29,989,708 of record NC_071087.1, on the reverse strand, counting down.
TATACTGTTAAAAGCCTCTTTTTATATAAATAAGATAAAGAAAATAGATAAAAGGATACATTGACATAAGGGATAGCGTTTTTGTGCTAAGGATGCTACAGACTGCAATTAATGTGTTAATATCTAGGTGTGCCACGCATTTATTGTTAAATTAGTTCTTGTGCGCAATGTGTAATCACATGAATAAAGAACACAGGTCACCTATTGCCTAAGGTACGTCACTACAGTATGTCGATAAGTTATTGATTCACGTTTGCCGCACTTGAGTTAAGACAAACAGCGAAGAAAACTAGAGTTTGTATGCATTCATTTATAGGCTTATATAAAACCAACAAGCAGACCAGCCTTCTATACAAAACAGAAAAATCATTATTGCGATTCAGGAAATGTGCATGTTGTGAATACTGCAGGTAGTTATTATGATTTGTTGTTGAAGAATAGAAAAAGAGGCTTAAGAAACCAGAACAGTTTTCTTTTTATTTAGGCAAAACCTTTACATGTCATAGGAGTTTTAAATTATACAGAAAAATAGATGCTTTAAATTCCAAATTGTTGTATGTAACGGGTTCACCAAGAGAGCTGTAGTCGCTCCCAGAGATCACCCAGATGTATCCTCCTTTTGTCCCGAAATCACTTCCAGCACCAGCCAGCATGCGCACCTTGGAACCCTGCCATGTGTACCCAATAAGTAGACACAACTACCTTGAACTGAGTGCAGCAGGAATGAACAGTTTATTGAACAGAATATAGCTTATTTATTCACAGAAACATCAAGACAACAGCCAATGGTAAGACCACACCTTGAATATGGTGTGCAATTTTAGGCACCTATTCTAAAGAAGGATATTATAGCATTGGAAAAAGTGCAGAGGCGGGCTACAAAATGAATAAAAGGAATGGAACACTTTAGTTATGAAGAAAGGTTAATTAATTTAAATCTGTTTAGTTTAGAGAAACGTCGCCTCAGAGGGGATATGATAACGTTATATAAATATATTCGGGGCCAATACAAACCATTGTGTGGAAATCTGTTCATAAACAGGACTATGCACAGGACACGTGGTCATGCGTTCAGATTGGAAGAAAGGAGATTTAGTCTAAGGCAGAGGAAAGGGTTTTTTACAGTAAGGACAATAAGGATGTGGAATTCTCTGCCTGCAGAGGTAGTTTTATCGGAGTCTGTACAGACGTTTAAACAACAATTGGATGTATACTTGCAAAAACATAATATTTAGGGATATAATATTCAAATTATGGGAAAACAGCTTCTCGATCCGAGGTGAGTTCTGACTGCCATTCTGGGCTCAAGAAGCAATTTTTTTTCCCTAATTTGTGCAAAATTGGAAACAGCCATAACTGGGGGGTTTTGCCTTCTTTTGGGCCAACAGAAAGAAATAAACAGATATGGGAAAGGCTGAACTTGATGGACGCATGTCTTTTTTTAGCTAACTATGAAATCCAGGGTCTGTTTTAATTTCTCAACTGTTCAGAAAATTAATAGGCAGATTAAGAAAAAAACAAACTGACATTCCATATGACTGTTAACCCCTTAACGGCCGATGACAGTTCAGTGGCTTCACGCAAAAATGGTCTGAGAATGACCGTTGCTGGTCCTGAACCGTCATTAAATTAAAAAAGCTTAGAAAGTGATCAACGATCACTTTCCTCGTTTAAACTGCGTTGCTGTAATGTCCTTTAAAAAAAACAATGGAGTTGAAAAGAGTTCTCAGGAGGGTCTCTCCAGACCCTCCTGAGAATCTGGCTCCACTTGCAGGTTGAATACAGGTACTGCATTCAACCGTGTAAGTCAATGGAGCCCAGCTTTCTAATCACAATGTGATTCGTAAAAAATGTGCTAACATTTAAAAATAATTATGCAGTGATGTCACCAGAGGAACCATCCAGTACCAGCAAAATGTAAAAAACAACACAAAGTCCAAAAAAGGAATAAAATAACTAAAATAAAAAAAAGTTTATTATTATGAGCAAGTGCTAAAATTAGCGCTGTCTCAAAAATCTCGACATGGAAAGAGTTAAAATAAAAGCATTTCAAATATCCAAGGGATGTCTAATTTAATAAAAAATGAATGGTTTGATGGGGTAAATTGGAGTGGCCGGGTTGAAACATAGGGCAAAGGCACAGACTGACCAAAATAGAGAAAAAAGTGCACTTCCCAAATGTGGCATTTCAAATCCCAAACAACCCGACAAACCCATGCATGTGGGGTATCACTCAGGAGATGTTGCTGAACACATATTGGGGTGTTGTTTGATAGTGACGCATACCAGGAGCTATAAATTCATTCCTGAAGTACAATTTGTGTGAAAACATACAAAACAAATTACTACCACAAACTTTGGCAAAGGCTGGTGGTAAAATCTCATGCATGCTAAGGGTTAAAATACCAGCATTTGAAATACCTTGGGGTGTCTAGTTTTCAAAAATATACGGTTTTAATGGGGTAAATTGAATTAGCCGACTTCAAAGATTTTCCAAAGAGGACATGGAGGCAGAATGACCAAATGCTAAAAGTCTGTGTTGAAAACCTGAATTATGCATGTCCCAAAAGTAGCCTTTTACCAGCCAAACAATCTGACAAACCCATGAATGTGGGGTATCGCTGTACTCAGGAGATGTTGCTGAACACATATTGGGGTATTGTTCAACAGTGACATATACCAGGAACTGTATATTTATAACTAAATTACAATGTGTGAGAAAACATTTTTTTGACAAAGTGTGGTTGTATAATTAGTGAATGGAAAGGGTTAAAATACCAGCATTTGAAATACCCTGGGGTGTTTCGTTTTAAAAAAAATATGGTTTGATGGGGATTAATTTAGTTAACCGGCTTCAAAGATGTTCCAAAGAGTAGATGTAGGCAGAATGACCAGATTTGGAAACAAAGGTTTGGAAATCATAAAACGCTGCTTGTACTTATTGCCCTATAACTTACAAAAAACAGCAAAAAAACATAAAAACATTGCATATTTCTAAACTCAGGACAAATAGTAGAATCTATTTAGCTAGTGTTTTTACTTGCTTTTGTAGGTGAGTAAACTATTTTTCAAATAAAAGTCATAAAATGTGGGTTTTTTTCAAATTTTCACCATGTTTTATTATTTTTTTATCGTAAATAAGATTATATGATCAAATAGCATAACATAAACTGTTATAATAGTAGTAAGCTAAAGTGGTATTTTAAAATGTCACTTTAAGTAGTATTACCTTTCTAATGATATAGAGACATACACTGTATACCTACAGGATCTATGTCAATGATATGGAACATAATAATTTTGGATATCAAGTTGTACAAGCTGTCCAGTACATCTAAATCCTTCAAACTGTCAGTGAGTGACTTGTCCATATTGCTGGGTGTAATATAAGTGGGAGTCCTGAATGGTAGTGGTTATCAGGGTGTTGTCCACAGCAAAGTACAAAAGAAAGTCAAGGTCGCCAGTAAACCAGTAAAACTCCAAAGAAAAAAGCCAAAAAAATCAGGATCAATTTCAGATTGGCTGGCACCCAAGTCTAAACAAGACATAACAAGTAGTATACAGTATAACAAAACAATTCAGGGCTCTGCTCAAAGGAGCTTACAATCTAGAAGGAGTTAGGGTGCAGGGCCAGTGCTACCTGTAGGGAAGGTAGACACAGGCAAGAGCACAGATCTGCCAGACGCATCTCCTTTGCAGCAGACTAGACTGCCCATCACTGGAGGAGCAGCATCATTTGGGGTGAACATGGATTTTCCTGGCCCAAAATAAAGGGAGTGCAAGGTCTGTTCATAAGACCTCTTTTTCAATGCTCCCTCGTGATGCTGCTGGCAATTGGGATATGATGTCATATAACACTGAAGCTGTGCGCACTGCGAGGGAGCAATGATAACTGAGCAGAACAGACCTCATACTTCCTCCAAAAGAAAGAAATGAGGAGAAAGGTGGATAGGTAGTATGAAATAGATAGTTAGAAAAAGAGATAAAGAAGGGGACATACTAAGACATTATGGACAATGCTATGCTTCCAACTTTGTGGGAACAGTTTGGGGAAGGCCCTTTCCTATTCCAGCAAGACTGTGCCCCAGTGCACACAGCAAGCTCCATAAAGACATAGTTGGATAAGTTTGGTGTGGAAGAACTTGACTGCCTGGCACAGAGCCCTGACCTCAATCCCATTGAACTCCTTTGGGATGAACTAGAACAGAGATTACGATCCAGGCCTTCTCATCCAACATCAGTGCCTGACCTCACAAATGCTCTACTGGATGAAACAATTCCCACAGAAACACTCCATAATTCTGTGGAAAGCTTTCCCAGAAGAGTGGGTGTTATAGCTTCAAAGAGCTGAACCAACTACATATTAATGTTTATATATTTAGAATGCAACATCATAAAAGTGGGTGAATTATGTGGATGCAATATTGGTGCTGAGCAAGTCCTGTGGATGCATTCAGGGTACTGGGCAAATCCTATGTGTGCATTCTGGGTGCCAGGGCTGTACTTTGGGGTATGAAACCTGTAATCTTTGCCTGCAATTTAGGGTTTCCATGCATTATTTAATCTATACCGTCTTATTCAATTGATCTATGCGTGTAATGCTGTGTTTTTACATGTTTTTTATTTGATCTATACTTGAACTACACGGGGAAGAAAAAGAGAGATGTAGCACAGTGAAAGAGGGGACAAAATGAACTGTGGGGGTGTTAATGGGGGCTGCCATGTGGATGGCCAGCACAAAGCACCGGAATACCTAAGGCTGGCCCTGCCGGCAGCTACTGTATCATGATACAGAAGATGCTGCTCAGAAGGAGTGAGAACCTAGAAAGCATCCTGTAGCCCCGAACGAGCAACGTAGGTATTTTCCCTTTGTGCTAGATGGCCAGTCCGGGACTGGTGCTAACGATTGTCTATTCTTGTAGTTTCAAATTATACTTTGAGTACAAAAATGGAGCAATTCTGGTATAAAGAGCAGCTAGAGCACTCATCATTTGCCTTCATAAACTGAGATATTATCTTTAATTTCAGCTGGGTCACAAATGCCTTTTAATTCTGAGATATAAAGAACTAATCTCACACTAAATTTGAATAAAATAATAACTACTTCGAAAATTATTCCAAATGATCTGGTAAATTTAATAATGATCTTACAGATTTAGACAGCTTCATGTCCTGCATTGTTATTGCTTCATCCTTTTAGACCTGGGTCTGTTAATCTTTTTGTAACAAAGTGCATGTTTTAGTGCTATGATAAGCTTGTCAAACTCAATAGTAGTTAACCGTTTCTTCATCCTCTGTTCCTTCCTGTTTGCTGCCTTAACAGAATAAAATCACCCGTTTGGTCCCACAAGCTATTATTGGCAAGGAACAATATATTTGGTTTTTGCACCCTTTTCTTTTCCTGACTTTCTCACTTGTATGCGGGAAGCTTAAAGATCCCAGGTTGTAATCTGATGACACGGTGTATGCATTAACATGGACCAGCAGTAAACATGACAACAAATATAAGATATCTTTGACTTGGTCACAACTAGTCAACCATATCATCCTGGAGACCCCTTCTTCCTTCCATTGGAGAAGATAAACAGAGGGGCGATAACCTTAAATGTAGCCACTAAATAAAATAATTGTGGCTGGCTGATATTTTCCTGTCCTTAAATTCTCTTCTTCTCCTTATCAACATTCACAAAGGCTGCTTAAACCAATCAACAGCAACCAGCAAGTTATCAGTACCCATTAGATAGATTTCTAATACACATATGCACATTATTTTAATCAGTAAATGATTATGTATTTTATTTTTTATATATTTATTTATTATTATTTATTGTCAGATCTGCTTTATAACTACAATTTAATTGGGATCATCTGGTACCTAACAGAAAGTGTTTTTTTTTCTATCAGAGCCTTATTGTTGAATGACATGTTAACATAGAAGCAAACATATAGAGCAAAATAGAAAATGTTCCTCATCCATCCTTATTAATTGAATATCCTTCTTGGACCATTACACGTACATTTATATTGTTTCCACGTCTCTAATCTAACTTGTGATTTTTACCACTTAGCTGGAAGGGTTTGATCATATGTTTCTGTGTTTCAACCCACCCACATCTTTGTGAAGGGCCCTTAGACAACAGGGGACCCTCAGCAGCTGCTTCATCTGTTGATATCATAGCAGCAGCTCGGGCTTTAACATGCATGTTTACCAGATTTGTCTGTAGCTTTACCACATATGTAAGAATGGTAAAAGTTACTGTGATTAGGTGAAGACAGAAGAGAGTGTAAGCATGAAAGGACTACTATATGTCTTGTACCAGCATTGAGACATAAATATGTACAGTATATAGACATTTGAATCACAGTTTCCATTCCGGAGATTAACACAAGCATGCCACAATATTTGGATATGATAAAGATCATTAAAATACTTGCTCTCAGGCAAGCATACACAGAATTCTTAGCCAATTTGGAGTTGTAAAAGTCCTTCTCTATAACACAATGATATAGGGTGGTAAATCTAGGTGCTGCTTACATAGCTGTATGCATTTAGGTATGTATTTTTGCTATTGATAATCAGTATACACAGTTATGCTTATAAAATTTGAAACATAGTGTTTTGTAACTTAAATTTATGTGTTCACATTATTAAGTCTAAGTCTAGGATTTTTGTTGGAGACCCAATCAGCCAATGAGATGAGAGCATCATTTGTTCTGATCGATATAAAAGAGACATTATGGCTGGATTGTGTGGGTTCAATTAAGTGTTGATCAGTTGTTGCTAGAATGCTGCAACAGTGAACACGTGCAATGTAGAGGGTTAAATGATTCTAGTTATAAACTTTATAAAATTTTGAGTACAATTACAATGGTAAACAATCAACATAACCGTCAAGTAGGGGAAAAACATTTAATACGTTTAGGTTCCAACTGTTCCAGAACGAAAATTAGAATATTTATGTACACATAGAGTTTATATACTGTATACTTCCAATCAATGTTTTTAATCACATAGAAACTCATTACCGTATCTGATTGTGGAGGGACTTAACATAATTTAAGTGATCATGAGAGGTTCATATTTCGCTATCCATACACAATTGTTTTTATATGAATATGATTAAATTAACTGCTTGTGAACTTATGAGCACTTTAATTACTGGGCTGCAGGAGTTCGAATCTTGGTAGGGGTCATAGATGTGATTAATGAGCATTGATCAATTTCATATTTGATTTAAATTAAATCATTTTGACTGTGACTCCTTCAGTGGCTCTATGGACCATGTGGTCTTTAGATTGAGTGTTACTATATAACTCCTTTATAGTCTTCATATGCATATATTTTTATAATCGTTATCATGGTTTTAGGATTATCTTCAAGTTATGAATATGAAATTATATGTTTGTGAGCATTTGCTCTTGATCATCGTCCACCCTAGTTCTCACAAAAAAAGTTGTATAGCCTGACCATGATATCTAATGTAGGACATTTCCAAGGATATTTCTGTACATTTGGTAACAGGTACAAGAGAATTTACTGTATAAAATTAGTTTCTCAGTTATCTTTTCAAATAGAGCCCTAATAGAGTTTGCTGGGATTTTTCTTGAATGATATCTCCACCTGCTGGAAATATGTAAACTGCATTGAAAAACTAACATTACTTTACATGAAAACACATAAAATCATTATACAAGATAGCCTGTGTGCATAATTTATAATCTGTACCAGAATATGTATTTTTGCTTTTATTAGGGGCCTCAACGATGAAGAAGCAACATCTTCAAGGTCTCTCTATATTAAACTAGAGACAGCATTTATAAATGCTATGCATTCATTATTGACAATCATATGTGTCAATCTTTTAAAGAGGTGGTTCACTATCTTGGAGGAAAATCACTTATCAATTTACAAAGTAGAATGCTACTACATAGCTGTTCCAGCTGATTAAGTAGAACAGGTGTACATTAAAGAATAAAGTATGTGCTCCTCATCTATATGAAAAATAATGTATATTATCCAAAGCAAAAGTCCTCAAACATCCCTGACTTCATAGATGAGTCTGTGGAAACCATTTACGCAGGAGCAAAACATAGGTAGTTCGGGTCAGATTGGTCTGAGATTTCAGACAGCTATCGACCATCAGACCTTTTTTCTGCCCTTACCCAATACAGCCGCTGCCTTAAAGTGCTGGTACTGATCCATATATGAATTTACCCGGACAACTCCTCAATGGTTCCCACTTTTGAAAGTTCCACCAACATACTTATACAAAGTATAATCATATTAATCTGAGCAGTGTCACATTCCATGGCTGGCCAGGCTGGGGAAATGGGTATCCTATGCTTTCTTCTACTGTCAATGTAACTCTGCTAATAACCTTGAACAAATTGTGTTTTGAGACCTGAATATGCTATATAGGCTGTAATAACCATATGCGCACTCCGTCAGCACCATAACATAAAAAGCTAGTGATACCTAGGCAACAAAGACTAAAATATATTACAGTTCATAATACAATCCACTTCCCCATAGTTCAAAATAGATTAATTTCTAAGCAAAGGATGATTAAAATACTACTATTAGACTGCAATTAGATTTGTTACTTGACAAAACAGTTGCTTTGCAATGCAATAAGAATGGAGTTGATCATCTGCAGATTGAAATAACTATTATTGCAACCAACAGAGAATTATGAGTTCCAAAACTATTACACATAGTATAACAGTGCCACCGACAACCAATTGTCTTAAGCTGCAGGATATTTGTTATAAATCGCCTCAATAAAGGGAGGGCTGGCAGTGGTGTAAGCTGCCCATAGGGAAATATATCATTTCCATCTGTCACTGTTTTATTTCTTTGGCAAACTGTGTGACAGCGGCAAAGGGAGATCAATGGGATTTTTGGCAATTTGAAAAATATTTAATTGGCTACAAAGTGCAATATAATCTAAGATGCTACAGTTTCAGATAACAACTATGAAAAGGCAATGAAGCCAATTAAAATACAGGAAACTGAAAAAATATTGATTGAATTATGGTATACTGCTAACCAAAAGTATTTTGGAAGAGTTTAAGATAATCTAGTGGTAAACAGCAGAAAGCCCTGAATTCTGTATACTGATAAAATATAGGAGTCGGTATCTAAAGTCTTGATACTGATGGTGTATGCAGCCAGAAATAACTAAGACCTCAGATGTGTGAAGACATGAGGGACAGCAGCGAGATGGACACATTACTGAAATATACAATAAAGGTATAGAGAGGAGGTCATCATTCAATGATCACTATTACATCATATCTTTTAAAATCATTGCAGGAACAGGCACACATTATGTAACAAGCCAGACACAGCTAGCGGGCTTTGTGCACCTGGCCCAATAAGCACAGCTACATTAAAAATTTGGTTTTACCATTTTGTGTCCTAACTCAATATTATAGCAATCATAAAAAATGTTATATCTGCTTAATGCAGGCTTCAGTTGCACATATTTAGTTTGGATGTTTGTAGGTTTTGGTCTTGCTCCAAAGTCAAGGGCACTGCCATGAGCGGTTTTAATGTCATTTGACTCAAAAGGCTCATGAATGAAGAACAGATTTGTCTTCGATTTGAAAAAAAAAACTCTTGAAGAAAACAATTGCTGAGGACATAATATTTAAAATATTAAAAATATAAGCAACTGATGGAGACTGATGAAGGCCAAGACAAAGTGGCTGTGTATCAGCTCATGTCAGATCACAGTTCTTGGTGCATGTATATACAACATCAGTGCAGCTTAAATCAGCCCCTGCTGGCAAGCCGTGTTTTTTTAATCCTCTAATTAATATTTAAAGGACCTTTTTCAATCATGTTTATGTATATGTTGCCCTTAAGGATGACCTGTCGGTTCCCTTCGAAAACTGGCTTTTGCCAACCATGATCTTTGTGGAGGACTGGAAATGAAATAATTGAAATCTATTATCTGAGGAGGAGACTAGCATTCCCAAATCCCAAGGGATGAGCTCAGCTGCCAGACATGTTTCCAGTATGTGGCTGATATAAATGGATTAACGAGTGCTTGATTGATCTGAGCTGTTTTTTCCTATTACATTGCTATGTATGAAACTACTAATGAATATATGCCATGGGGCATTACCTTAATTCTGATAGAATCTGGAGATAAAGCTAGCGTAGCAGCTTTATGGAAAACTGGCACTGCAAAGGTTTAAGTAATACTTTTACAAACAAATAGATAATAAATAATGCTATGCAAATTGTTTATCAGATTTAAGAATTACAAAGAGAAGATGAGTTTAAACTAAACGAAAGCTTCCAGCGCCATTGCAAACAACCACTTGAAAGTCATATTTTATGTTATGGCTATTTATTGTTCCAGGCCCTGGAGGGTCGCCAATCAATCTTTAGCCTCATGTAAAACAAACGTGGTCTTGAAAATTGCTTATTAGAGAGTGGAGAAATTCTGCTGATAAAATGTTTTAATATGAAAATGATCTGATTAACTGAGGAACGGGAGCGGAACCCGTCAGCATCATTGTGTAATTCACCGTAACTTCCTCTAGATTGTAAACTCGTTAGAGCAGGGCCCTCCTTACTCCAAATTGTATAAGACTTGTTTACCCACTGTAAATTATGGGGCTATAGAAAACAATAGATGCTGGTCACTGAGCAAGTGAAGAGGAAGGTTTACCAGGTTGACCTCTGTAGGAGTTGTGAGACTCGGTATAAGTGATCTCATGAAAACTTCTCCTCTTCACCAATAAAGAAGAATAACCAGAGGTTGCTTAAGCAAGCAACAAAGAAGAATGAAGGGAAAGGGACCGTTTAAAGCTTTGCAGCAGGGATGGAAATCCAACTGCAGCAGTGTCATGGTCAGAGGCACCTGTGGTGGGTCTGTCAAACAATGACATGAACACAAAAGTGTTAAATGTTGTTAAAGTTTTAATTCCATGTGCCTCTTATAATCTTTGGCAGGGCAGTGGGCAAGATCATGTTGCAATAGACACTTTGGGTAGTCCAAGGGTTGTTTTCGTGTGAGCTTAGGTGGGGCCAAGGTTTTCCTGATATGTTGGTCTATATGGTAAGGATGCTGTGCATCTGTCGGAGATTGGACATATTTAATGCAAATGTCCAATCTGTGGTGGAAAAGGGCCAAGGGCATAGGCGGTGGGGTATAAGTAACCCTCCTGTGGGATACAGGAGGGAGGACTTGGCTCTTTGGTGAACGATAAAGTTCTGTGACTTTAGGGATGGGGTCAATATATAATATCGATTTAACTCCTTAAGGACAATGGGCGGTCCCTAAACCCATTGAAAACAATGCATTTTGAGCCCGCACATGTACGGGCTTTGTCATTAAGGGGTTAATAAAATAATATGAATTGATGTTGGTTTTAAATAATGTTTTGGCTTCAATAATTTGTTGTTGGAAAACCCCTAATAAAAGGTCACGGCAATTCTGCACTAATTAAGTTGTGTGTGTGTTTGACTTATTTCAAGTAATTCTGGGTATGAAGAAGTGCACAATATACAGTATTTCCAGGTTGCGTCGTATAATCAAAAATAAATCGTGCACCAAAAGAGCAAGACCAATTGGTTTATTTAATATACGTCCAGGGTCTGCTCAATTTATCATCTACCTTCCAATACAAATATTATTTGCAGCCCATAAATTGCTTTGTGTTTTTATTTCTGAAGCCTGCAGCCCAGCCTCCTCTAGTTAGTGATAAGTGAGCGTCCCATTCCCTCTTATTTATCTCGGCTCATCCCACGACCTGGAGTTGTACATAGAAATACAGCCTAAGAAGCTATTTATCATTTTTTTGTGCATCACTGTTCTTATTTCATCTGATATTGTTTGAAGAAAAATAACAATGTATCAAGTGCTCATTACAGAAAATATATCATATACTAGACAAAACTATATTTATTAAAACAACAAGTACACAGCAGAAATAGGAACAAAAAAACATGAATTGCACTTGGAAAACTCCTCAGTCTATGCCAGGACAATATATTTATATTATGATAGACCACTGGGATTTATTATTCAAGACAGGTAGTCCATAAATCGTAAACTATTGCAAAAAATTGCAGAACATACAAGTTGTCGCGCATTTCTTTCTCACTTAATATTGTGCTGTGGTTGCAATGAATGATTGATAAGTAGGATCTCAGCTGTGGTTTGCTGGGTATATCCGACTGCAATACATTATGGCACAAGTCAGAGACAGCACGTTATCATGTCTCTAGGTATTTCAAATGATCGTCTTTGGCAGAATTAGGGAAATGTATTCAGCTGTCTGCTGTCAAGCACAGATCAGGGGTCACACAATCAGGGGCCAGAGACATTCTTCTGCCTGCTTGAGAAATAGAAAAGTGATGGGTGGAGAACCAGAGCTGTGACATATTAAACTTTATTGTCAGCGGGAAGAGGATTAATCCTTCATTATTTGGCGTTTTCTCGTCGGTTCCTAATGTGAGTGAACAGCTAGATGTTTTTTTCGGAGACATAATAAATCGTAGCATGATCCAGAGGAGACTAAAATTAATGTTGAATTAAAAATAGATATTGTTACCAAATCTAACATATGGAAGGCAGTTAGGGTAACGGAAAATCTTACATGATCCTGATAGTACTTCTATGAGTTAATGCAAGGTTCCAGCTGTCCACAGGCCAAACTAGATAACTGCTTACAATCCCATCAGAGTGCAATTTTTCATGCTTAGCTTTGCAAAATAAAAGGCTTTATTAGAGAAGAGAATGCTTACATAACAGTTAATCCGAGCATCAAGATCTATTGGGCTAGCCCTCCTCTCTATATCTCCGGATTCTTTCAAAATCTATCAAAGGCTTTAAAAAGGGGGTAAATCCTTAAAACACTAAATTCAGTGGTATTTCTTCCTATTTCCATTAAATATTTTATATATATATACACGTGTGTATACAGTAGTAATCTATCTATCTATTTATCTATCTATACACACATTTGCAATGTCCCTTTGCTAGACAGCGTTTGCTTATTGATTTTAGGATGTCTCCTGTTAGCTGTCATAAATTTAAGAGAATAATCCACAGATATTTGGTATTCCAACTGTTTGATGTTAACCACATTCTAAATTGAAAATCCTGATCCTTGCAAAGAATTATACTTTGGAGAAATAGAAATAGCAAATACCAAAAAATATATTTTCTTTTTACCAAATACAAAATACAAGAAAATGTAAAAATTGAAAAATATTATATTTTCATTTATTTTTTAAAGTTGCAAAATTCTCACCACTGCACTGTTACATGGAAAAAGAGCATACGCAAATACTTGTAACGGATTTAAATACATTGCATACCCATTATGGCTACTATTTGGGGTATCTACTTGCCACTTTTTTTTTTAAAATGCATTGTTACATTTTTCCCCGATGGTCTTTACATTCACTGAGCTCCTCAGTATGGCCCATTCTACTGCCATTGCTTGTCTATGGAGATGGCGTTCTTCATTTTAGCGATACGTTGTTTCTGAATTACATACACTGGACAAAATCCACACAAAATACACTGGACAAATTTTAACATTAATATTTTAGGTTTAACTTCTCGTATCGTGCTCACAGTCTGAAGGATCTAAACATGCAAACAGTTGCTTTCATAAGCAACTAGGTACAAATTGTTATCTTTGGTCTGTAAAGTGCAGAGGACAATGCATTATATATATATATATATATATATATATATATACATATTTTTAGTACACCCCTCACATTTTTAGTAAATATTTTATTATATCTTTTCATGTGATAACACTGAAGAAATGACACTCTGCTACAATGTAAAGTAGTGAGTGTACAGCCTATATAACAGTGTAAATTTGCTGTCCCCTCAAAATATCTCAACACAGCCATTAATGTCTAAACCTTGGCAAAGTACTTTTGTGAGAAACTGTATATATATATATATATATATATATATATATAAATATATATATATATATATATATATATATATAAGGGTGATCATTGTTGACCTTATTTGCATTTGCCTACTCAGAATGTGGGTAGTGGTTGTGGCAGCACCATGGGATTTCTGGGCGAAAAAACAAGCCTTCTGGCTTGTCTGGTAGATGTGGATGAGTGTTTAACGCCTTAATGACAAAGCCTGTACTCAAAATGCATTGTTTTCAAGGGGTTTAGGGACCTCCCATTGTCCTTAAGGGGTTAATAATGCTTATATATATATATATATATATATATATATATATGTATACATACATGTGTGTGCATACAGTATATATGAATCTTTTCTTAGCAAAACAACTGTTTAATTATATAGATCCTTATTCACACTGCGTGAGCAACGTTATTATTTATTTAGATATCTCTGTGAAGCATACAAGATGTAAAAGATTAAATATTAATGTTAAAATATGTGTGATGTTTGTCCATTGTATGCAATTGTTACCTTGTAACTGTATCGTTGTAATTGTAAATACTCCCTAGGACATACTTGAAAAGAAGAGAAATCTCAATGTATTCTTTCTGCAAAAATATTTGCTAAATTAATAATTGAATCAATGGATAGTAGTTGAAATGTTTAAAACACAAATTATTTGACTGTCTGATTGTTTTCCCCCACTAAGTAGTTCTTTTTTGCTAAATAGATTTTTACCTTCACTATGTATATTCAAGGTAAGGTCTTAGTGCTTCTAAATTTTAACTTTTTTTGTAATGTAGAAAAGTGTTTATTAGCAAACTATAGCGTTCAATGCTGTGTGTAATTAATTTTAGGTATAATGCCAGTTTAGCGTTAGTTTTTTATTGCATCCTTGGAATTACGAAAAACATTACACGTGATTAGATTTAGGATGAAAACCATGGTGTTAAATTTAATCTCTATTGGTGTAATAAGGATTATGTAAAATGTTTTTCTAACTCACCGGGAAAAAAAACTAGTGTCATCAGATATGTGTTTTGTAGTTTATATTATAGTCAATCAAAGTAAATAATAGCAACTAGACATGTGCAAATGGGTCAAAAACAAGTTGGAATTACTTTCCCGGGCCAGTTTTAATTTAGGAACGCAATTCGTTGGTTGGTGCCCACATTCAGTCTCTCTCTCACGCTCTCTAAATGTTTCCTTACCTTCTCTGCCGACCACTTTCACTTCTGCTTCCACTTCTGCATCTTCTTGTTCTTTATCTTCTCTCTACTATCTTCTCTCGTCCATAACATAACCTGGCATGAACTTCCGCCTAAATGGCGGCGCTTCTGGTGACATCCTCACCCATGACCCTCCAATTTGGGGGTAGGACATCACCAAAAGCCCCAATTGGTGGAAGCTCACCTTAGAACAAAATGGATGCACTCTACCCCAATTGAAGGATCAAAGGAGAGAACGTCACCAGAAGCGCCACCCTTTTGCCCTAAGGTTATTTCCTCGTCCCCGTTTGGAGAATCGGGCGAGAAGACGTTACCGGAAGTGCGGCCACTTTCGAGGAAGTTCGCACCAGGTTTTTGTCCATGAAGATGCAGGCAAAGATAGAAAAAGAGAAGATAAAAGATGAAAGAGCGAAGATAAAGAACAAGAAGATGTAGAAGCGGTAGGGGTCAGTAGAGGAGGTAGGGACACATTTAAAGACCATGAGAGAGATAGTGAACAAGCATGAGAGTGTGAGTAAAAGGGCCCACAAATTTCAAGTAAAAATTCAGAGCTTTGTTGCTCTTTTTTCATCTACTTCGTGGGGGGGGGGTCTGGCCTCATATTAATGTCTTCGTACCAATTGACAAATTTCTGTAAATTTGCAATTCGTACAAATCGTCTAAAGTCTTCTAAACTCTGCCTTGCATGTTAACTAAGAGAAACATTATTTCTTGTTCTAAAAAGTCAGAAAATTAGAAAAACTTGTTCATCTTGGTTGTAGATATAAGAATAAAACTACAGTATTAAATCTATTGTGATATATCCCTATGACTTGTGACTTTCCAACAATCAAGGGTCTGTAGCAAAGTGAAGAAAGGCTGCATTGATAGAATGAAAGGCAATGTAATGTTTCCATTAATAATTCCTAATGGAACAGTATTATCCATTTAGAAGAGTTTTCTTTCCTGGCCACATAAAACAGCTGAATGTACCTATGACCTCTTATGGATTTTGCTGCATTAAAATAATAGAAAAAAAATACTTGTTATGACACTAAAATTAAGTACTAAATATTGTTTGTTTCTGCAGAGAAAATACATTTACTTGTATATTGCACTATTACCATTAAATCTAAAATAATTTTGGAGACTTCCTGTAAATTAGATTCCAATTGTTCTTTTTCATGGTACTTATGCCTAGTGAACATCCCTAGCTTATATCACTATATATATAGTTTAGTAATAATATAGACTTGCAGCCGAAGTGTTTAAGTTAATACATTCATTGACCTCTGCAGAGTGTGCTCTGGTCTCATCATCATTACTTTCCGTCAGATACATGCCGAGCGGGTATCAAGCCGTTTGGAAATTTTAAAACAATGCCTCTTAACTTGCTGCTTTGAGGTTAAAGTTTACATCTCAAGAGCCACTGCACACAGACATATTTGACTTTATAATGGAAGTTCTAGTGCAGGCTAATTCTGGAATTATTACATCTCGTCCACAATTTCCCTGAATTGTCTGAACCCTCTTGTCTATGAATTTCAATTAGTTCCACTGTGAGCCTATTGTAGAGATTCCCTTGTCACTCGTGCTCTCCTGATGCCTGTAATGGATTTGTTCCTTCCCTTGCTCTCTAACTTCAAAAAACAAACAAACAACAATATCTATTATGGTACAAGTAATAATATTTTGTAGAAATAATAATTTTTATTTTACTTTTTCACAAAGATGATATGAATCATTTGTTATTATATCATCATTAGCTGCATATATAAGTGGAATTACCTATGCACGTGTTTTCTGATGTTAAATCAGTGTAGTTGTATTGAATTGTGTTGTATTGTACAGGATTTGGTGGCAAATTGGGCACGACAAGTCGCTTCTGTACCCTGAACCCATCTACCTCACAGCAGGAATATATATATATATCGATAGTGAGTTAACAATTACTTCTGTGTTTGAAATGAAAGACATTTCTCAATATCCATATTGTTTCGCCCCTCCATTTTAATGTTTATATCATCATCGTTCTTTCCTTTCTCACCCGTCATATCTTTTAGCATTATTTTAATTTCAAGCATTTGATTACCGTGACCAAATGACCTATTTTGACTCAGTGGGAGTGATTTATTAAGTCACTGTAAGCACATGATAAGCCTCAAAGTGAATTAACACACTTTAAGTGATTTTTTTGAGGACGCAATGTCGCTACTTCCAATATAGTGGCTAATTTTGGCACATCAATATTTATGCAGGATATACACCACTTTTAATGTCATTATTGAGCACCATTTTGCTCGCAAGTCTACTTGACTGTAACATTACGGAAAATCTGCCTTCAAAATATTTATGCATTGCTGTTCTGCATGTGTTGTAGTGCATATGTAATATTTATTAATCACCCCCAATATGCTGTTTGCCTTAATGTCATAAGTAAATGTTAAATCATGTCTGAACCCTTACGAAAAATTACTGCAGTTTTTCTGAAGTAATACTGCTATTTTTTGGACATGAAAAAACTGCAATACTGCACTTTTACTGCAGTATTACTGCATTTGTACTTCACTGTACTGCAGTATTACTGCACATTTACCGCACTTTTTTTTTATATTGCAAACCTACGGTTGTACTTCAATTTACTGCAGCTTTATTGCATTTGTACTTCCGTACAAAAATAACTGCAGTACAGTGAAGTACAAATGCAGTAAAACTGCAGTAAATGTGCAGTAATACTGCAGTAAAAGTGCAGTATTGCAGTTTTTTCATGTCCAAAAAATAGCAGTATTACTTCAGAAAAACTGAAGTAAATTTTTTTGTAATGGAAACTCTGTAACCCAGACTATAATGCCATGCTTGTTAGTATAGTTACTCATTTTTCTTTCTTTCTTTCTTTCTTTCTTTCTTTCTTTCTTTCTTTCTTTCTTTCTTTCTTTCTTTCTTTCTTTCTTCTTTCTTTCATTGTTATGCATAATACCACATTATTTTAAAATATATATACAAAAACACCACACATGTCATGTCCAGTTAAAAATAAACATTTTTTTAAAGACGCTTATTCCCTGCTTCATCGGGGGAAATACACATTAGTGGCCTTAGTGTTTTAATTATAATTGGGCACATTTTAAACAATGGTCATGTCTCTAGTGAATAAGACTGAAAACATGATGGATGATACGGAGGAACTTAGTTTCTCCTGTTTTGACCATTTAAACTTGTTTCGTGTCTCTTGCGAGCAAGTGCAAAAAACATGACAGATGCGCAGGGAAACATGGTATTGTTTATTTTTCCAGAATAGTAATTGCATTTGACAAAACACTCGGTATTAAAAAAAGAGGAATTGTAGTATTAATTCATTTTAGTTATAATGTAAGCCCAGATTAATTAACCTAAGAGCACCATATATTGTGCTAATAAACTTTTTTTCCTGATATATTAATATGTAGACTCTAGATTACTCCATTTTGACCTTGTATAAGTCACTTTGTCTTCCTTTACTGAAAAGCAACATTTGGGGGTAGTCATCAAGCTAGAAAAATGATCTAGCATATTTGTTAATGTGTATGGGATTTGTAATGTGTTTGGCATGGAAAAAGACACTTCTTTATCCCTTATTGATGCATGATGGTTATCATCAATCCAGTTAATTTATTTTATGTCAGACAGAAGTAGATCTGTACATGATTGAAAGGCCTTTTTCCATCTCTGGTTCCCTTGACCCCAAAGGATATTCCTGTCTTCTCAGTATTGCTTTTCTGACTCCTTTGAGAAATGAAGTTCTGTCATCCGAAAAGAGGCAATTATTTTGTTTTTCAATATTTTTTTTTAATTATCACATAAAGTTTATGTGTCTTGTTTAGAACTTTGTTTTATGAAAATAGGATTAGGATACATTCACTAGATGACTTACAATGTTAATTTCCATTCTTCAATATTAGACTTCAATAATAGAAATATGTTTCTGGTACGCTGCAATTTCCAATAAGGTGTTTACGACAAATATCAGATGTAATGTAGGATTTTTAAGTAATATTAGCGTGCCCAATCTGGTCCACGAACAAAAGTAAAATAATAATGCTTTATATCCGTCATTTCAAGTTGACTATATAATAATTAGGCCATTAATCATTCAAAAGTACTGAACTATTTTGTTTGTCTTGAAGCAGAGATACAAAACAACCCCCTGATGTAATGTCTACTTAATATACAAATTCCCTCCTGATCCAAGGAGACCTCTACCAGATAGACAGATACTTAGAGATTGCTTCATTTCACCCTTTGAAACTGGTAATCACGTAGGTTAAGCAGGAAAATCTATGGAACAATGACATTCGTGTGAGGACAGAGTATGTACGACAGTGAAGCCATTCACTGTCACACATTTATGTCTTATAAAAAGGATTATGTGGCATGCACAGAATAAGTTCAGGGTCTGTACTTTTCAGGCTATTATAGAAATACATTTTTTTTTTTAGCTTTTCAATAGTATATGTCCTGACCTTAGTCTTTTCTGCAGTGTTCAAAATATTGTTTTATTAATGGGCTTAAATTGGAAAAAGAAATAAACCTGAAAACAATGACATTTGCAGATCAGTAAGTGTTTCTCTTACTCATTTTTTTTTATTTTGTAAGACACATTTGGGATTATATATATGAAAAGTAATTCTTGATCATATAGTCACAGTAACTAATAAGATTTAGTTCCTGGTTGGATAATTCCATTGTGTGCTGTGTTTAGAATACTGCTGTTCAGACTTTGTTTGACCTTATGAACCAATATTCTATTGAATAACCCTAAATAATATATTCTGTTATTGTTTCAACATTGGGTTAACTAAATAATTTGTGTCCTGATTACCAGGAGCTTAATGCTATTGTAGCATTCGGTGCACGATGGCCTTAGTAGCAAGCCTATAGAATGCGATAGGCCATGGCAACACTAGACCTGGCATTGTACTTATATGTAGATCCCTAGGCAGTAGACTAGTTACATTACAAATTAGGAAAACGTCAAACAGTTCCCTGACTTTTCAATTAAATGTTAATTTGGTGTTTTCTCTATTAATTTTAGATCTTTCTCCTTTAATTATTGTTGAGTTACACATTCTATAAATACTGAAAGAGTGCCTTCGTACACTACAAGATCTTTGGCTTAATTCAGTGACCCAGCTAAACATTAATTGGTGTTAATGGTGGTTGAAAATGCATGGTTTGCAATTTAACTTTCAGATAAATCCCCATGTAGCAGTTGGTAATTCTTGACTTTGGTAGAAAACAAACGCATAACTGAATAATTGAAGAAAAATAACTCAGGCTCCTTACTAGAGAGAGAGTTAGTTTGTGTGACAGAGAGTGTGTGTGTCTGTCAGTTACAGTGACTGTGTGTGTGTGTTAGTGTGTGTTTTGTGTAACTGTGTTAGGGTTTGTGTGTGTAAATCATAGGGGATATTTGGTTTTACATGGCCAGAAGGTCCACGGCCTCATGAAGTCCTTTCCTCCATATTCGATGTAGAGGACACTTTGTCAGGACAATTGACAAAAATCTCCTTAAGCATAAATTGAATGAGCAATGTGTGTGTGAAGGTAGTATCTATGGTATCTACGATATATCTGTCTAAACTGGAAAGGACATCTTCAATCAAATACAAAAATGATTATTCTTAGTAAGCTAGTAAATAGTACATCATTTTCCCATATTTGAGTTCTGGAATATAGTTTAATATGGCACAGTCTTAACCTAAGGATCTGTGTCATGTCCTTTACACATCTGGATTTATTAACAAATATTGCTTAAAAGATTATGCCTTAACGTTATTCGCAATTCTGCCAAGAAACTCAAATGCTGCATTGACATTTCTGTCCTGCATACTGGGCCTTTATCAGATCTTGAAAAAGGTCCAGTGGGCAGAACAAATGAGACATTTATCACTGTCACATTTGAGTTAAATAAACAATTTTTTGTGAGTGCTCCCATATAGTAGATATCCCTGTCTGCTGCTGTTTCTAATGTACCATAATCCATCACTGACTTAAATTGTGTAATTTTATACCTATAAAATATAATACAAATCTGTATTGAAATCATAAAGGCTGCATCTGTTTAGCATAAGTGAGTGGGTGCAAATTCTAAGGAATTGTAAAAAAAAAAGGCTTTTAAAATAAGAAAATGTGAGTGGTCAACATTTCAGACGCCATATTTTAGATTATGAAGTTTACATCTTAAAATAAAATAGAGTATGTTGTTCAGGGCTGTTGACTGTTGTTGACTGGCGATCATGAGGAGTTTATTATTATTTGTTTTATATAGCGCCATCAAATTCCGTAGCACTGTACAGTAGACATGACATAACAAGTAGTATGTGACATAACAAGTAGTATGTAACATAACAATATGACTCACAGAAACAACAGGTGAGGAGGGCCATGCTAAAGGAGCTTACAATCAAGAGGGAGTTGGTAAAAGTGTCGTTAGGGATGGACCAGCCACACTAGTGTAAGCATTGCAGGAGAGGGACTCGGAAAGGTGAGCTAAAGGAATATGGGAGTATGGGAGGGTGTTAATGTGCAGTGTTGTAAGCGTCCTTAAAGAAGTGGGTTTTGAGGGATTTTTTGAAGGACCGAAGACAGGGGGAAAGGCAGATAGGCCGGGAGAGGGTATTCCAGAGGATAGGGGCAGCCTTTGAGAAATCTTGTAAGCTAGAAATCAGAGGAGAGGATGAGCGGAGAGACCGTTAGGAGTTTATTTAGAGATGAGTGAGGAGATGTAGGGGGGAACCGCTGTGAAGGGCTTTGAAATTAAGAGTCAGGATCTTGAAATGAATCCTGAAGCACACAGGCAGCCAGTGAAGAGACTGACAGAGGGGAGAGGTGTTAGTAAAGCGATGGTAGAGGAAGATAAGTCTGGCAGCAGCATTCATGGTGGATTGTAGAGGGGTGAGATGGTTAAGAGGCAGACCAACTAACACAGAGTTACAATAATCAAGTTGGGAGATGATAAGGGCATGGACAAGAGACCATGAAGAGTTTGAAAAGAAGAGGGTCCACAGTGTCGAAAGCAGCAGAAAGGTCCAGTAGGATTAGCATGGAGTAGTGGCCCTTGGATTTAGCAACGAGGGTAGGGAGTTGGAACGTCAATCTCCGTCAAAGTCAACCTGCGGCCTGATGACAGCTGGGTATGTGCAGCTGCTGGCTACATCTTCATGCTCATATAGTATGTGGTTGGGCATATGCAACTGCTGGCTGCATGCTGCAGAACCCTGGAGAGCATATTGGGTGTATATTAGGTGCCAATGGCCAGCGGCCTCTGGACATTTGCCCAGTGTGCAAGATGGCAAGTCCAGGCCTGATGTTATTGGTTATGCAACATGGGAACAACAGAAAAACTACATATACTGATTGCAAACTGCAGTGCAATACGTGACTCCCTCTATAACCTGTCAGTATACTAGTCATTGCCATTTTATTATTGCTTACTGTACTCGGCCATTGTTTTTTAAGAATTCTAATAGAATACAGTTCTGAACTGTCACATCTGAGATAAAACCATGATTGAATTCTGTGCTGGAAACCATCTATTACTTGTGCTCAATGAGCTAGATTTCGGCTATTCAGAATGATATTTTCCAGCATCTGCCTCCATCAAAGACATGGCCCTCATCAAAGCCAGGACTTTTCATGATCCCTCTGCTAATACTGTATTACAATCCTACTGTCTGGCCAGGCCAGAAGCTGTAACACGCTTTATGGACGGTACTTGTGTTCTAACAAACTATGAATAAGCCACTCTCACTAGAATTTATTTTCATGTATGAATTTTCTTTGTGAAGGTATTATCCAAACGATGTAGGGGAAACAGCAATTTCCAGCAACAGCAAGATGGTAGCTGTATCATACAGTGGGAGAGGAAAAAGTGAGAGGTCATTTTGAAGTATTTTAAAAAGAAACATAAAATAAAAATGTATATTGGTAAAACAAATAGGATTTGTTACACAATATATCCCCGCTTACATTTCCTGTTATGGTAAAGATGCACAATATAGCCTGTTTCATCCCTTATGCAGCCTACTAAAAAAAACCCAGCTCCTGTAGATTTCAGAGTGACACATACAGCTTCAAAAGAAACCAGCTTAGAACTGAAGTGATAATATCAACATGGATAATTGTTTTAAATATATTCAAGATTTTTAAAATCTGGCTTATTGGTTGCCCTCAATTATTGACCCTGAAAATAAGATTTATAGAGAGAAAAAGATAAAATACAATTTTCTAATAAAATAAAGAGACTTTACTTAATCCTGCTTAGTTATATGTATAGGTTATAATTATCATATGCTTATTTATGTGATGACTTTCTAAGACCTGCATTCATTCTATTTCTGTGTACAGATGGGATTCATGGGGGTCTATGTGCTAAGTGTTAGCCTGTTGGGCCACCTGGAAAAGAAAAGACAATACAGAACTACATACTATGGGAACAGAGGCGTAATTATTTGCTATACAAGGAATATTGAAATATTGAAAAATAATACTCCTTTAACCCATTCTTAGATCCATGTCGAGAAGACATCAACATAGAACTATAGAAGGGGCAGTATTTTGTATTTCAACTGGGCAGTGAAACGAACAGAATATATTTCCTGCACTTTGACATCATCCTGCTTGAGAGACATTTTATCAGATGCTCAGGAAAATATGATGGGACAGCAAATACCTGTCACAGAATATGTGTGACATTTTGCAGATGTGCTGTCATATTATTCCAGTATTTCCAATCTAAAAGAATGAAGTTTAGCTTTGTGGTAAATTCTTACAGTCGACTAACACAACATTCTTCGATAACCTTACTGTCTTCTTTTTTCAATCACTAGTCCAAAAGTAAACTAGCAAAAATGCAACAAAATACTCTAATGATCAAGTATCATTTATGTGTTCTAATATCTTAAGTTAAACCACGTCCATATTACAAAAGTTTAAACTTTAAATGAAAATAAAATAATATGCACATTATTAAGTAGAGTATCAAGCAATTCTTGGTACAGTAGTATATGCACTTAGGTTTCCATCTTCTTGCTGCCTCTGCTTGGTCCTCTGAGTGGGAGCTCTAGGGTATGATGTCATATTCCAGTGCTCTTCATCTCTTAGACATACAGAGATTTTGAGGGAGAGAGGCATACAGATCTGTGCTTTAGGATTTATTCTAGGTACTAAGGGCCACTAGGTAGGAGCTTAATTTGTGCCACCCTTATGATCCAGACATTTCATTAAAAAGCAGATCACGCACTACATGTACACTCACCAGTCAGCGATCCAACTCCCTGCCAAAAAAAGATTGCTAAATGCTCCACACACAGATTTAGGGAGCATATCTCAGAATCAAAGCTTTGTGTGAGCTGATTCCAAATTTAAACTATTGCAAATCTTATAAATTTAAACAAAGCCTCATCCAATGAGATCCAAGACATTGACAAATTATATTCAGTTATGTTAAATGTGCTTTAACCGTGTGTAGAAATACTCTTTGATTGAGTCTTGTTATAACCAAAAGTATCATATTTTGAACCAGTAATTGTGCAAAGATTTTTAACGTACACATTATAGTAAAATGATACTGATTGTGAGGCTATTGTAGTGCAGGTTTAGTCTGATTTTAATCTCAGTAACTGGTTATTCACCAGCATTGAAAGAGTTAACTATACAGTATTTTTCATTTCTGACATGAAGCCCAAATATGCATATTCTTAATTTCTAAAAGGCTACTCCACATGCAAATTCAAGATGCTTCTACTAAGACCCTGAAATTGATGCATTTGTAACAAGCAGTTCAATTTAACAACCTTTACCTGGTTGTTTCAATTTAGCAGTGATACATTTTTGACAGAAAGCTCAGAAATGTATGCAAACTTCATTAGTTAACCATATCATGGGACAAAATTAACGATGGAAACACAATAAAATAAGTTTTACCAGTAAATCCTTCAATGCTGAAAGATGAACTTTATATGGCATTAAAAGGGTTACATTCTCCATCGTATACTCTCTTAGCAACATAGAATTTGATGATAGATAAAAATCATTTGGCACATCCAGTTTACCCGTTTTTCCTGATGTAAAGACATTCAGTGGTCTTTGGCCTTGTCTTCTATAGCTTTATGGCTATCCAATGCATGTTTAAATTTCCTTATTGGAATAGCCTCTACCACTTATGATGGAAGGCTGTTCCATTTTTCTACCACCCTCTCTGTAAAGTAAAACCCTTAATGTCCTTTCTATGGTACACCAATGTTTTTTTAGACTTTTTTATCATCTAGAATATACACTTACTGGCCACTTTATTAAGTACACCTTGCTAGTACCGGGCTGGACCCCCTTTGCATACAGAACTGCCTTGATTCTTCATGGCATACTTTCTATAAGGTGCTGGAAACATTCCTTAGAGATCTTGATCTATATGGACATGATGGCACCACTGCAGATTTGTCGGCTGCACATCCATGATACGAATCATTGGAGTACATGGAACTCATTGTCGTGTTCAAGAAACCAGTATGGGATGATGTGAGCTTTGTGACATGGTGCATTATCCTGCTGCAAGTAGCTATCAGAAGATTGGTACACTGTGGTCATAAAGGTATGGACAAGGTCAGCAACAATACTTAGGTATGCTGTCGTCTTTCAACAATGCTCAATTGGTACTAAGGGACCCAAAGTGTGCCAAGAAAATGTCCCCCACACCATTACACCACCACCACCAGCCTGAACTGTTGATACAAGGCAGGATGGATCCATGCTTTCATATTGTTTAGGCCAAAGTCTGACCCTGCCATCTGAATGTCATAGCTGGAATCAAGAGTCATCAGACCAGGCATTATTCTCCCAGTCTTTCATTGTCCAATTTTGGTGAGCCTGTGCAAATTGTAGCCTCAGTTTCCTGTTCCTAGCTGACAGAAGTGGCACCCGGTGTAGTCTTCTGCTGCTGTAGCCCATCTGCTTCAAGGTTCAACGTGTTGTGCGTTCAGAGATGGTATTCTGCGTACCTTGGTTGTAATGAGTGGTTATTAGAGTTACTGTTGCCTTTCTGTCATCTCGAAGCAGTCTGCCCATTCTCCTTTGACCTCTGACATTTTCTCTGACAACTGCCACTCACTGGATATTTTCTCTTTTTTGGACCACTCTCTGTAAACCCTAGAGATGGTTGTGCATGAAAATCCCAGTAGATCAGTAGTTTCTGAAATACTCAGACCAGCCGGTCTTCACCAACAAAGCCACAGTCAAAGTCACTTAAATTCCCTTTCTTCCCCATTCTGATGCTCGGATTGAACGTCAGGAAGTTGTCTTGACCATGTCTGTATGCCTAAATGCATTGAGTTGCTCCCATGTGATTGGCTGATTAGCTATTTGTGTTAACAAGCAATTGAACGGGTATATCTAATAAAGTGGCCAGTGAGTGTAAGTGTAACTTGTGTCCACTTAAATTGCCTTAATTCAGTTGATTGTGTTGTTGCTTTTCAGAATGGATGCCACAAGAATTACTTAATAATATTACATTTGTTTTGGTGAAGAACAACATGCAGACAAAACCCAAACATTCACAGTGAACTGTGTCACAGACTGGGGTTGGCTTGGGAGCTGGTATGGTTTGCACGTTCCTTTGGCTACCTAGGCTACATCTATACAACCAAACTGAGATTACAATTTTGTTTTAGTAAAATGAAGCTTCACATGCAAAGCAAAGCAAACTTTCATTTGTCATACAATCTTATGATTCATATTAATTGGCCATCAGAATCCTCACTAATAAAAGCAAATGAAATATTTACACATACCCATAGAGCGTTTTTTATTTGAATTCTTGAAATATTGTATATAAGAATTATTTTCTTCCTCTTTAAGTTTGGCATCTTTTAGTTTCTATTTTTGTCAGTGTTCCATACGACTTTTTTTTAAGGTGCACCACACAGTGAATCGGTTGCCAACGTAAAGGTGACTGCGTGGTTTTCCTACAGAGAGCTATTTTATCAGCAAAGGCCAGTATGACCATTTATAATCATCATAAGGGGTTTGACATAAAAAAATATGTTTCCAATATTTTGAAGAAAATTGTTATTTCCATAGTCAACTTGCTTCATCTAGAAGCTTACAAAAACACTGCTAATATAATTTGTAGTGTAGCAGTTCTCCTCAGCAGAGAGGGTACATTTCTTTGGAAGAGGCTGGATTTAATTAAGATAAATGTCAGCACAGAACAAATACAAGATTAATTAAACCCTAACCTTCACTAAATAAATATCAATAAAAGATACAATTAAATGCATAATGAAATGAAAAAAATATAGCCAAAAAAGCATCTAAATTAAAATATGATAATTTGTGTTACAAAACAGAATATATAATCTAGCCGTTTTCTGGTATACAGTAGTAATATGTGCCCAAGAGAACTTTGTAAAGACCCTTGAAAAAGAGCCATGTACATATTGGTAAAAGTAAATCAAATTTATCACTGACCCAAGGGCTCATTAAATAAAATTTAATTTTAGTTTTAAATTTATTTGGATATTTAATGTTTTAAAACTCTCTGTCAGTGTTTGGACTAGCCCCCCTACTTCCAGCGAAGGAAAATCCTAATGCTTCAACATATCAAAACATTTTGGACAATGCTATGCTTCCAGCTTTGTGGGAACAGTTTGGGGAAGGACACTTTCTATTCCAGCATGACTGTGCCCCAGTGCACACAGCAAGGTCCGTAAAGACTTGCTTG
The DNA here is from genome assembly GCF_027358695.1 of Spea bombifrons. NCBI lineage: Eukaryota > Metazoa > Chordata > Amphibia > Anura > Pelobatidae > Spea > Spea bombifrons. Next base: position 29,961,827 of record NC_071087.1, on the reverse strand, counting down.
GATGAGTTTGGTGTGGAAGGGCTTGAGTGGCCCAGACAGAGAATACCTGACCTCAATCCCATTGAACACCTTTGGGATGACCTAGAATAGAGATTGTGAGCAAGATCTTCTCGCCCAACATCAGTGTCTGACCTCACAAATGCTCTACTGGATGAATGGGCAAACATTCTCACAGAAACACACCAAAATCTTGTGGAAAGCCTCCCCAGAAGAGTGGAAGCTGTTATAGATGCAAAGGGGTGACCAATTACATCTTAATGTCTATTGTATGTAGAATGCAATATCATAGAAGTCCCTGTTGGTGTAATGGTGTAATATATCAAATATATGTGTATGTGTGTGTATATCTATGTGTAAATGTATATATGTGTGTGTGTGTGTACATACACTACTATTCAATAGTTTTGCCAGACTTGATAACTGTCCTGGACTATCATTTTAGGTTAATTTCTAAAGTAGCTGCAGGGCCACAGTTCAGTAAATGAATTTACTCGGATACCCTACAAATTTTAAGCTTGGTTAATTCAATACTTCAACATTGTAGTGCAGGGCAGGCTGCGCCGTCAGCCTACACACACCCCCATGGTGGGGATAGTAGGGGGGGAGTGTCCTGGTGTCCACAGACCCCATCCCATTGGTGGGGATGGGGAAGCTGGAGAGTGAGGCTGGTAATCCCATATGGGGATTGCATATCCTCACAGGTGAAGGTTGTAACACCTGGGAGTCAGTGAGAGGAGCCTTACCTGTGGGATATAAAAACCCTGCACGCCCTCCAGTCTGGGCTTAGTTATTGAGCTCTCCAGTGCCTCTTGTCCTACTCTGACCCAGTCCTCATTTATCCTGCCCTTTCTACGTGATTGACCTCCCGGTACCTGACCTCGGCTTTGTTCTTTGGACTTAGTTTACCTCGCCTGTTCTGACCCGGCTCGTCTCTCGTTGTTGCTCCTCCGCTGCCTACCCTGACTCGGATTTTCCTCTCGGACTTTGTCTTTGGCGCCTTCCTTCCATCTGGGGCCACCCTGCTCTACCCTCCCAACCTACCCTACAAGCGTTACGACACAGGGAAAGGCAAAGATTGTAACTAGATGGAAGAAAAGATTATACAAGGGTACTAACATGGCGAAGAAAGGAGAACACAATGAAAATTGTGCAGGTATAACAACAGAGACTTACTCATTGCTCTCTTGGCTTTAAAATGGCCCATGCAAGTTGCATGTCCTTTTTTCGACAAATATCTGTTGACAGCCTAAACTTTAAAAAAAAAAGAAACATGTTGAGAAATTCAGTTATGATTGCGTTAACTGTTTTGTTAAAATCTGCAAAGGAGTAAATTATTTATAACAAATGAAAGAGAAAATGAGAAAGCGATCAGCAGGGGAGGTAAAATTAAATAAACAAAATAAATCTCTACACCTGGTTCCTGAGAGGGAGCTGGCTCAGCAAGCTGTCAAGCTCAATTGCAGATTAAGTCGTGTATAATTAAAATATAACTTTTAACGATTCAGTAAAACCATGTTAATAATCACATATACAAGTAAATAAAAAAAATACTATAAGTGAATAAAAAGTCGATAATTTGATTGGATTAGCACCTGGAAACGTTATAATTCTACAGATACCGAGTAAATAAAAGTGCAGACACAGAAAAGTAAGAAAGAGCCCCAAAGCTATCAAATAGTCACTTTTGTCTGTGAAGGTCTACGAAATGCTTTTTTATAGAGGGGATCAGCTCTTTTTCTTCGGCTAAACCCCTGAGGAGGAAATTGCTGATGTGGTAAAATGCGCAGCTATAATAGTCTCGGTGGACTATTGTCCACATATATCTGTTCTCTATTGTTAGATCCTTTATCAGCATTGAGAGATAGAGCCAAGACCTGGTGTGCATTCTGCACTTGCTCCTTCCTCGCAGAGGCTTCTACTTACAGGGGAGCATGGAAAAATGTTGAATGCAGTACTTGAATGTCCCAAATACTTTATTTTATAAGACAAGTGCTAGTTAAAATGATTCTTGATGTTGAGTCTGAAAATAGTGTGAAATGTGGAATTTTGCTAAGTTTATTTGGTAATGTGAGATATGTGTAGGCGACATATGTGCATCTTGCCACTCTTATCTGCCTAGGCAGAGAAGGCCGTATAGGCATAGTGGGAGAGCAGATGACCACGCAATACACTCAGCGACAGGCAATATGGAAAAACACTAGGAGGTGCCACCTTTCCAAAGCATTGAGAAACCACATTGAGGGTCTAGATTATTGTTTGTGAATTATTTAAGGCTGATTTGGCATGGCAATATACTGGTAACTGAAACGTGTATACATATTCCAACCTTTTGGCCAATTTAGACATTTTCAGCTGTGATTGTTTTTATTTTGGATTATTTAGCTTTAAGCTATAATGTTTAAAATATACAATGCTATTAGATGGCAGCTGGTCTTGCGCAAACCTAATCCATTTGGTTTCTCTATGCTGTAAAAATACAGCTCTAGCTGTAGGATAGAAAGGTGAGGGAGATTTCCATTGATTTCCGGATAGCATTATGAATTATGTATAGGTGATGTTTTAATGCTGTACTCTAATTTTTCTCCTTTTTTTGGGGAGCTCAGAAAGTTTGATATTACTGTCCCAATAGTTAGACAAACAGAAAAATTGTGCATAAATCCCATTACTTCAATAAAAACACATTATTGTTCTTCTAAATGCTTTAGCCAGTTTACTAAATATGCATCAATGGGTCTCATTATCATAATTTCTTGATGGCAACACAAAGGATTAGATGTACTGCAAAGTCTCAGACTCATATCCAGGATTCATTATAAAACTAGGTAAGCTTGCATGGGTCCAGCAAAAGCCAACTGGGCAGGGCCCAGTGAAGCATGATGGGTTAATATTTATAAAAATTGACATACATGCTAATTGGGAATTTTATTCCTCGTACTTTTTTTTCAGTACCTGAACCAGCGCCTAAAACGTTTGATGTAGTTTGGCAAACTTTCTTTGCTTTGATGATCCACCTTATGACTTTCTCATCTTTATTGCAAGGCAATTTTGTCAGTACATGAAGTGTCAGGTAGATAAGTTAAAGGCATCGGGAATAATTCACTTTTAAAGCAAGACATCCTTCTATTGCTTTTATACAAAGGCTACAAAAGGCTAAACTTCTGACTTTTCTTTTATTAAACTCCGCTAGATATCTCCAACCTTATTGTGGGCTGTGAATTGCTTTGTAATAGAGTCATTTTCCTTTCATTGCATAATTTACAAAATGAAATTAATATTACATTAATTATTGAAGAAGAAATCTCCGTTTTTTATAACCCTATTGTCCTTTGCCTTCCGTAACTCTGTATTTTAGTATGTGGCATCTTTTCAGAAATGTTTCATTTGAAGGTTTTTGCACTAAAGTGCATCAGATGGCAATGGCAGCATTAAATGTCATGTACCATTTAACTGTCTTGTTATTTATTCTGTCATTCCCTTTCTGTGACCTGTGTAAATCCTTGCCTGTATTAACCCTCCAACTTGGCAGCTTATGCAAAAAATGCGAAACCTTTTTCTCAACCCTGTCCAAAATGTCATTTATCAAACAGTGCAAATTGACTTTATTCTGGCCTTTTAGTTTTTAAGTGTTAATTATAGCGCATTATAGTTTAGAAATACTCCAATATAAAAGTGTGATTTCAGTCTGTTTTTTTTTTAATTCTCCCAAATTCCTATAACATACAATAAATCATATTTAATATATATTATTAAACACCGCAGTGTAACACAATTTGTGTACAGATCTTGAGGCAGGGGTTGGCTGTGCACCTCCTGGCCCAGGGGGTAGCTAAAGACAAGTGTCTCCCAGGACTCTTGTGCGGACCACAACTAACTAACATATGCACTACCAAACACATTTAGACACACACACATACACACCCACACACTTACTTACACAATCACTCTTAAAACATCCTCACGCATACCTTCACACGCTTACTTTGTCCATTTAGTTATAGGTACTCATACTGTGCGAGCAGCCACTTTTTTTACAGAGGGAATTGTAACATTGCGTGACCCCACCACATTCCGGCCTCGACAAGTGGGCCAGTCGAACTTGGACTAACCCTGTTTCAGTAATTTTGGAACGGCTCTGGGGGATTTGGTCATATGCTCCCAGGCGTGCCAGCTGTCTCCAGGTTTATCAACTGATTTCCAGGTCTCTTGGGCCTTTTCTCCACCGCGGGAGGGCTGGCGCCTTGTGACTCAAGAACAAGTGAAACCAAGTGGCCCTTTGGCTCCATCTTGTAACTATCACAAACACTAACACACATACACTTACAAACACACAGTCACCTTGCATGTCTCTTTTACATGACCCCACTAACCCCCTGCCTCTGCAAGCGGGTCACTCCAATTTGGCCCATCCTTGCCCTACTCTATGATATACATACCCTTCTCCGTGAGCTCCTTCCACATCCCACATGAATACCTGTGAAGTTGTGTTTATCATGGAAAATATATCCATATAAAGATTTTTTTCCCATCCTGTAACCCCTTTAACTCTCTTGTATGTTTATATAATTTATTTGTTTTGTTTCTTTATTTATTTTACATGGTTTCAGTGAACCTTTACATTCAGATCATTTTTTCCCATTTTCTTCTTCACATTGGCATTGCCTTAAATCTTTTAATAAAGTAAAGATCATCAAAGTATTGCTTTCTGAAGCTCTGCAAAACTTTTTTGCAGTAAAGGGTTTAAGGTGATTTTTTTTTTCATGGTACATTATCTCCTAATGGAATTCTATTCAGTTTCTTTGAAAATATTTGACGGAACTTTTAGTCCTCAACAAATACAAACAGCTCAAGAGATTTTCAAGCGCAAAGAATGACAGATCAACACAGCCTCCTTTTAAATGGCACTGTTGAGATATTTGCAATAAATACATAATTAGCGCAAAGAAAAATATACTTTCTAAGAATATAGGCAGAGGAAGACGCATTGCATATTAACACCTAAAATGTCCTTCCTTATTGAGAGATCAGACTAGAAATGTCAACAAAATGGAAATAGAAAATGGGAGATAGTGTGACATGGTTTCCACCTGTTCAAAGTGAAAGTGCATTGAAGCTTATATCTGATAGATTCCCCTAATATAATGCAACTTCAACTGGCTTAAAATGTGTTTTTCTATCAAACTAAAGTGTATGGAATTGAAATATATCTGTTTGATTAGCTAATCTATTGTACATTAGAACAAGTATACAAACTCCCCAGCAGAAACATCATCTACTCAGTCTTCTGTTTGACTGAAGTTGGTGAAATTAGTTGTAAAACTAATGTTGGCGAATGTTCCAAATATATTAACTGTTTGAAGATTAACCGTTTAAATCATAATCCTCAATACTGAAAATTATGGAAGCTGAGACATGATGAGATATGGCAGAACTAGTGTATGAAATGTCCTTTCTTCCGCCCATAACCAAAGAAATTGGCTTTCAAAGACAGATGGACTGAAAAAACTAAACAAGAAAATGCATTTTTTTTCTGATTTCCATTAATCCTTTATCACCCAAAGCAAAATGTCTTCCTATCTTGTTCAGTACCAGGTTGAAGAAATATATAACTTGTTCATCTGTGTAAATGATGTAGTAGGCAGACAGGAAGCCACTGCTTTTGGCCATTGACCACTGTAGATTATGGGACAATTTTTGGTCAATCAGATGGCTGATTTCAGAGACACTTCTTACTCCATGTTGTCACTAACGTATTTATTTGTGTATTTTTAAATGGAAACAACAATGTTCACCTCTTTCAGATCTTGAAACGACTGCACTAATTTTCCCTGTTATATCCTTCACTAACAGCCTAAATTTTATCATTTCTGAGAGAAATGAAAAATATTCACACCTTTGCTTGTAACACATAATTGCTTGTTTCACATCGCTGACCATTTCTTGAGAGACCGACTGCAAATGTATTTGCCAATTCATCAAATCGAAACCATGAACAGAAATATTCGACTAAAAGCTAAACCCTGTAGGAAAACCGCATGTTATATGATTTACTGACTAAATTCATTCTGGTGACATCTTTATTGCTGAAAATTCATCCATTTTCTTCTCCATGATGGTTTCATGCTTCGTTATGACCATTTTTTTTCTGAAAGTTCCATTTCGATTTAACTGTAGAAAAAGTTTTGCTTTATTTTTTTTTTATTGTGTTTTAAATGGGCTCAGGCAGCAATTAATATATTCTGATCTAGCCACACGTGTGATATTATTAACAAATCTCCAGCTGGCTATCTATTTAACACCAAATTATGAACCCTCCAGTGATTATATACCCAGATGTGGATTCAGAAATCAGCTGCAAAGCAACTTATCCACAAAACATGTTCTATTTGGGAGAATTAACTTTTCTGCATTCTTCTCTACAAAGGGAAAATATTTCTAGAGCTCTGGTTTTCAATTTTAAGGTGGTTGTTGGTGGACAAGAACTATATCAAAAACACAACAATACAATAATTGACAGAAATCCTGGTCAAAGAGATGAAGTACGATGATTCCTTCAGGTGTTCCAGAAGAGTTTTTTATGGAAGTAATAATGTATACTGAGAATGCTCCTTGCAGGCCACACACTTACTAGATAATAACTGTAATGGTATGATGAGGCAGGACCCCAGATGGCGGAGGTAGCCAGGCCAAACAGGAACCAGAAAGTCAGAGAACCAACCGGGTCAGACAGGTAATCAGGATAAGCCAAATCAGAATCCAGAGACGAGGTCAACAAGCCGAATCAATACCAGGTGAGCAGGAATCAGGAGCCGAATCAGGAGACAGGAACGAGGTCAACAAGCCAAGTCAAACCGGAGCAGTAGTCACAAGCAATGCACAAGCAAATAGCAAAATACACCAACCAAGGGTGATCCAGAAGAGGAATTCCGGGTTTAAATAGGGAGAGGAGGAGGCGTGTCCTGCATTAAGAGGTCAGCCAAGGTTATAAAAGCATGTTACAAATGTAACGTGCAATATTAACTTTTGACCACACGGTGGCGCTGTGGTACCCGTTTACCGCGTGGTCGGCCATGCGGTGAAGACGCCGACCGGGTAGCGGTGGTACTCGCTGCCCGGGAAGCCGCCTGAGGAAGCGTCGTGGGAGCAGCCATGGAGCGGGGCCGGAGAGGCAGGTAAGTCCTTACAGTACCCCCCCCTCGAGAGCCGCCCAAAGGGCGACCAGGACCCCCACTGGGTTTCCGGGGGTACCTGACATGAAACTGACGAACCAGACGAGGAGCGTGGACTTCAGAGGCGGGCACCCAGGCTCTTTCCTCCGGTCCGTATCCCTTCCAGTGTACAAGGTATTGGAGGGTACCCCGGAAGAAGCGTGAATCCAGGATGGAACGGATCTCATAATCATCCATGGAGGAGACTGAAACAGGACCAGGACTGGCCAGCGTCCGGGAAAAACGGTTAAATATCACCGGCTTCAGGAGGGAAACGTGAAATGTACGAGGAATACGGAGGTTGCGAGGCAAGTCCAGTTCATAGGTAACAGGGTTGATACGACGGCGGACGGAATAAGGTCCAATAAAGCAAGGAGCCAATTTTTTGGAGGGAGTACGTAGGCGTATATGTCGGGTTGATAGCCAGACTTTGTCCCCGGGCATGTAAGTGGGGGCTGGTAACCGTCTGCGATCATAGTACTTCTTTTGATCCTGAGAGGCAGCAATGGACGCAGAACGGACAGAGGACCAAACTGAAGTTAGCCGCTTAAGATGATCATCCAACGCAGGAACACTCGAATCAGGGGATACCGCAGGAAGTACAGTCGGGTGGAAACCATAGACACTGTAAAAAGGTGTATGCTGGGTAGAGCCTTGTACCGCATTGTTTAGGGCGAACTCCGCGAGTGGAAGAAGGTCAGCCCAATCGTTCTGGTTGTCATTAATGAAAGCCCGCAAATACTGCTCAAGGCGTTGATTGGATCGTTCAGCCGCTCCATTGGTTTGGGGGTGATAAGCCGTGGAAAAGGAAAGGGTGATACCCACAGCTTTGCAGAAGGCTCTCCAGAAACGGGAAACAAACTGGACTCCACGATCGGAGACAATCACCTGGGGAAGGCCGTGGAGTCGTACAACGTCTCTGATGAAGATGACTGCAAGCTCCTTAGCTGTCGGTAATTTGACGAGAGGCACGAAATGAACCATCCTGGAGAATTGGTCAACAACAGTAAGTATAGTGGTGTAGCGATGAGAGGAAGGTAGCTCCACTATGAAGTCCATGGCGATGTGGGTCCAGGGACGACTGGGTACTGGAAGGGGCAATAGCAGACCGGAAGGGGGAGTCCTGGGGGTCTTGGTCGTAGCACAAGTGTGGCAAGATTTAAGGAAGTCTGCAACGTCCGTTCTCCAGGAGGGCCACCAAAAACTACGGCCCAGAGCCTGACAGGTGCGCCGGAGACCAAGGTGGCCCGCAAACTTTGTGGTGTGGTGCAACTGGAGTATCTTCTCACGGTATACAGGGGGCACGAACAACTTGTCAGAAGGGGTCTGGGCTGGAGCAGTGGGTTGACTGGCTTGAATTCGTTGCAGAAGGGGAGAGGAAACGGCAAGAGTGACAGCAGAGATGATACGGTTAGTGGGTACGATGGGTTCCGGGTCAGGTTTCTCCTCAGAGGCAGTACAGAACATACGTGATAAAGCATCGGCCTTGGTATTCTTGGACCCCGGACGATAGGAGATTATGTAATTGAAGCGGGATAAGAAAAGGGACCATCGTGCTTGTCGAGGCGTTAGTCGCTTGGCATCGCCAATATACTGGAGGTTCTTGTGATCCGTGAGGATGGTTACAGGAATACGGGAGCCCTCCAGAAGATGACGCCATTCAGAAAGGGCGAGAATCACTGCCAGTAGTTCACGATTGCCTATGTCATAGTTCCTCTCTGCAGGAGAGAATCGTTTAGAGAAGAAGCCACAGGGGTGTAGAGGCCCTTCGTACGTTTTGCGTTGGGACAATACTGCTCCGGCCCCGATTTCCGAAGCATCTACTTCGATTACGAAGGGTTGAGATACATCAGGATGTATGAGGATCGGAGCGGACACAAACAGGGTCTTTAGTGTATGGAACGCTTGGACTGCAGCGGTAGGCCAGTTATGGCAGTCAGCTCCCTTCTTGGTGAGATCGGTCAAAGGAGCTACCACTTTGGAAAAGTCCCGGATGAATCGGCGATAATAATTGGCAAAGCCGAGAAATCTCTGTAGGGCTTTAAGTCCCTGTGGTTGAGGCCATTGCAGAATGGACTGGAGCTTGTCAGGATCCATCTCGAACCCTGTACCGCTAATGACGTAACCTAAGAAGGATACACGGTTGACTTCAAATTCACATTTCTCTAGTTTTGCGTACAACCGGTTTTCACGAAGACGTGTCAGGACCTTCTTTACGTGAGTTCGATGTGAAAGCAGGTCAGGTGAATGGATTAGAATGTCATCAAGGTAGATGACAACGAATTGGTGCAGATAATCCCGAAAACAGTCATTTACAAAGTCCTGAAAAACAGCCGGGGCGTTACAGAGCCCGAATGGCATTACTGTATATTCGTAGTGACCAGAGCGGGTGTTAAAAGCTGTCTTCCACTCGTCGTTCTGACGGATACGAATGAGGTTGTACGCACCCCGTAGATCTAATTTCGTGAAAACTTTTGAGCCTTTTAGACGGTCAAACAACTCAGAGATGAGTGGCAAAGGGTAAGTGTTTTTTATGGTGATTCGATTAAGACCTCGATAGTCGATGCACGGACGTAGACCTCCATCCTTCTTGGAAACAAAGAAAAATCCCGCGCCGGCGGGAGACGTGGAGCGGCGGATAAAGCCTTTTAGGAGATTTTCACGGATATAGGTCTCCATAGCTTCGGTTTCAGCCGGGGATAACGGATACACCCTACCCCGTGGGGGTACGGTGCCAGGAAGCAGGTCGATGGGACAATCGTAAGGACGGTGCGGGGGCAAGGAGTCAGCTTCCTTTTTGTCGAATACATCAGCAAAGGTCTGATATTGTGGAGGTAAGATGGTGGTACCTAAGGAGGCAACCTTCAATACACAGGGTTGAGGTGAAACGCAAGTGGTACACCGCCAGGAGGTGATCTCACGGGTGGACCAATTGATGTCTGGGTTGTGTAGCTGTAGCCAAGGGTAGCCCAACACTATGGGAGCAGCCGGAGAAGATATTACGTGTAGAACCACAGTCTCTTTATGGAGAACCCCTATTTGGAGACGAAGCGGTGTAGTGTCATGGGTCACCGCTGCAGGTAGGAGAGGCCGCCCGTCGATTGCCTCCACAAAAACTGGAGAGGCTTTCTCCTGCAAGGGAATGTTGTGGAGCTTGCAGAAGTCGCGGTCGATAAAGTTTCCGGCGGCCCCAGAGTCAATAAGGGCTGGGGCTAGAATGGTTCTCTCCTGGACAGTGAGAGCAGCAGGCACAAACATACGCGATGTCCGGTCGTGGGGAAAAACAGCAGGAAGGCCTAGAGGAGACTCCCCAATCCTCCTTAGGCCCTGTAGATTTCTCGGCTTCACGGGGCAGGAGCGCACGTAATGACCTTGTTTGCCACAGTACATACAGAGGTCCTGTTGGCGCCGGAGGGTTCTCTCCTCCTCGGAGAGATGTGTGGAGCCGATCTGCATGGGCTCTTCAGGCGGAAGAGAAGCAGAGTCAGAAGCAGCGAGACGTGGCGCAAAACGCACTGGACCCCTTCTTTGGCGATCTCGCTGTACCTGGCGTTCCCGGAGGCGTAGATCAATGTGGCCAATGTAGGCGATGAGTTCTTCCAAGTCCGTGGGCAGGTCTCGGGCTGCTACTTCATCTTTCAGGCGGTCAGACAGGCCATTAGTGAAGGCAGCAACCAAGGCGTCGTTGTTCCATGCCACTTCTGCAGCCAGGGTACGGAATTCAATGGCATAGTCCGATAAACTGCGTGTACCCTGACGCAATGAGAAGAGACTTGACGAGGCAATATGGCCGCAACCTGGCCTGTCAAACACTTGACGGAAAGTGGTTACAAAGTCATTATAATTGTTGACCACTGGAGAGTTGCGTTCCCAAAGAGGAGTTGCCCAGGCCAGAGCCCTGTCAGTGAGTAGAGAGATGACATACCCCACACGAGCTCTGTCGGAAGGAAACAAGTAGGGAGACATCTCGAAGTGAATGGAGCACTGATTGAGGAATCCACGACAGGTAGCAGGATCTCCTCCATATCTGGGAGGAGGAGGTAAACGGAGGGTATGAAGACCTGGGTCAGCAGGCGGTGGAACAGCAACAGGTGCAGCAGCGGGCACAGGAGGAGGACCACGTGCTGGATCAGTCCTCGCCAGGAGGGTTTGCAAAGCCTGAGCAAACTGGTCCATGTGATGATCCAGACTTTCAATACGGGCTTCACAGGTAGACATCTTCTGGCCAATCTCCGCGGGGTCCATGGTGACCCTTGGTACTGTAATGGTATGATGAGGCAGGACCCCAGATGGCGGAGGTAGCCAGGCCAAACAGGAACCAGAAAGTCAGAGAACCAACCGGGTCAGACAGGTAATCAGGATAAGCCAAATCAGAATCCAGAGACGAGGTCAACAAGCCGAATCAATACCAGGTGAGCAGGAATCAGGAGCCGAATCAGGAGACAGGAACGAGGTCAACAAGCCAAGTCAAACCGGAGCAGTAGTCACAAGCAATGCACAAGCAAATAGCAAAATACACCAACCAAGGGTGATCCAGAAGAGGAATTCCGGGTTTAAATAGGGAGAGGAGGAGGCGTGTCCTGCATTAAGAGGTCAGCCAAGGTTATAAAAGCATGTTACAAATGTAACGTGCAATATTAACTTTTGACCACACGGTGGCGCTGTGGTACCCGTTTACCGCGTGGTCGGCCATGCGGTGAAGACGCCGACCGGGTAGCGGTGGTACTCGCTGCCCGGGAAGCCGCCTGAGGAAGCGTCGTGGGAGCAGCCATGGAGCGGGGCCGGAGAGGCAGGTAAGTCCTTACAATAACTAACTGGCAAACTCTTCTCTATTTATCTTATATGATAGACAGTTGAGTTTATGCTTCAGCACATACTGATATGGACACTGAGCATTATACCATTTAATGCTAAAGAGGAAGAGTATTATCTTTGCATGAGAGATGCCACCAAGTGGGAAGAGTTTAGGTTGGTTGCTGTTATGTGCGTTGGGATGCTATAAGTAATGTTGGGCTGGAGAAGCTCTAAGTAATAAACAGTTGCGTGGGATGAAATATGAGTATTTAACACTATTTTTACAACTTTTAAATACCAGGAATTGCCATACACTGCTATATAGGAAAAGTCTATTAAGAAAAATTAGAATTGATTGAGAAATGTTGTAGAACAAATAAGTGATTTCACTATAAAGGGAGTTAGCAGGTAAGTTGTGTGATACATTTTACTCTGTATTTACGAATAATCACACTTGGCAGCGAAAGGCAGTGACCAGAATGAAGTGAAAGGGGTAGTAGGATAAATCAGAACTTTCAATTGTTAATTCCCAGAACAAAGTGTAGATGAGTGAGACAGCTGTTTGAGGGCCATAAACCATGCTAAGTATTAGCCTGATCCCTGGCCCAGCTTGTCATGCTTGTGGGTGAGCTGTGCCAAACTCATCCCTTGGTACACAGGTACTTGTCAGTGCTTTTGCAGAAGTGTGTGAGGAAGAAGAAGAAGTAATGGCGCCATTTTTAACCAGCTGGGCTAAGAACCCGTTCAGCATATGCTGAGCAGATATAAATATGCAATCATAGCCTCTTTTGCCAAAGGTAAAAGGGATTATCTCTTCTCTCAAACATGCTTGAGACATGCAGTGTATCCCAGAACAGTGTTGCAACCTTCTTCACCAACTTTCATACATATATGTATTTGAGGTAATCATTCATGGCTCTTAAACAATCTCTTGTATGCCCTGCCCTGCTGGGTTTTTCCATTAGCAAGTTTTATTAAAATAAAGTGAAAAATGACACCGTATAACCCCTCTGCTATTGCTTTACATACCAATATTTATGTTTAATCATTGACATTTGCATTTTTACTGTAATAAATATGTGCTTATTCCCCATTCTCTTGCTTCATTAAAATATAGTAAGGGTTATACATTATATGCAGCTCTGCATGTATAAGTTCTAGACACAAGCCTTTAAACTCTTGTATAAATGTGGTGCCAGAAGCACAAACATATAATGTACTAATGTTGCTATAGAGGTTATAATGACTTTAATAAGATGCTGGGGGGTTTCCGTATTAGATACAGCATTAAATAAATGGATATGTGTACATTGCCCCTAGAGGCTGAGCGTTTTCAAATTTGACCTATGATGGTTGAAGAGACTTAAATAAATATTCATACTATTCATACTATTTGGTTACCAACTCGGCTGATACACCTTCTATCAGCTATTCTGGCAATAGTCCCAATTATTTGGACTGCTGGCAACTTGAGCATGCAGAATGCTAAATGATGTCATGCCGCCAGATACTGTGAGCAGGCCTTATGTGACATCACACCTGTATGTGATGTGAGTCATGCCCTAGAGAGTTTTCATCTAGACGGTGGCGAAGAACATAGATTAACAACATTTAGGGAACAATTAAGCATAAGGAGAGATATTAAACTTTGCTCTATCATAACAGGCTTTTGAATTTTTACTGTTTATGGGTAACGGTAAAAAAACAGCAAAAAGGAGTTTATTTATCTATGCTCCTTAAAGTGATTTCTGCAAGAGGCAATTTAGCAGACACTAAAATTCAAGTCACAAGTGCAATATTTTATTGATTTTCAGATAACTCATTGTACCAGCTGTATTTTATATTTTAGCAAATTTCAGTTATATCTTGCTATAACATATTTTCGCCTGCATTGCTTTGGAAGGGAGACTACTTAGCCAGTTTAGTGAGAATATTTGGGTAATCTTCTTCCATTACATTTAAGTGTGTGTCTCTTAAGCGAAGACTTTAAGAGAGTAATGGAATTCCTCCTGAGCCGAGCTCACATGTGGCTACTTTGTATGCGGCTTTTGTTTTTCTGCACACAAATGTCAGAAGTAAAGCTTCGGTAGCGTCAAAGAACAAAATATATATTAAATAATTAAACACGATGAGGTAGCATTTTCTTGAGCAGAATCATTTCAGTATCTCGGTTGTCAGCTTGCTAATCAGACACGTGTATCGGCCATTGGTGCGCAAATAACAACTACAAATTGGTGCACAATTGTCTCTGTAGTGTCACTCAATTCAATGCATGTAAGCGGTCTACGTGTGCTAAAAAAGTATATTGGTTAACAAAATACCTCTGCTGTATTTAAAGCGGATCTTGTCATTTGAACTCCTCAGGATATCATTACCCAACCTCAAATTGCTGCTTTATAAATCCAACTTCTGTATATGCATTGATGTGTCTTTGGATAAAAGTATATAGACACACACAGGTTTAGCCATCCTTTCAACTGCGCAACTGATGTTGGCTTCTGTATTAACGCCTGGAAAGTAGAATAAAGTACATTATTCTAATTGCCTGCTGCTTGCTTTGCTGCAAGCTTGTGTAAGAAAACATGGATAGCACTGATGATCGAAAATATTTTTACTGACCTGATCACGGAAATTGTCTTATCGTCTCCCTCCCAGATGTGAAGCAAATCATTTTCTGTGCCATTACTCTTGTGTCTTTCCTGTTTACCAAAATGGAAGATTTCTATCCACTTAAATCAGGATCATTCTGGGTATTAATATGAGGAGACACTGAATTAATTAGTTTGCTATCAAGTGTGCCAGTTTTCATACAGGTTGCACGAAATGCATGAAATGTAAAATACATTGTATAATGCAAGTCATTAGTAGTTTGTAGAGGAGCATCTTAAAATGGGGGCTACATAGTTTCTGTGACCTATGAGGATTTGCCCCTGTGCCTACGTTTTTCTACCAGCCTCATGGTCTTGAAGTGAATGGCAGCTTCTCATGATCACGCATTGTTGAACTGACTGCTTTGTATTCTACTGTGAATGAATTATATGTGAGCATTCTTGCTTTTACGTTTATCACTTGTATATCACAGTTGATTTCTGTTAGCATACAGGGTACTTAAATGAGCATATATTTAGTTTGTGAGAAGTTATACGTTATATAAGCACCATTAGAACCATCAGGATCAAGATCAGATGGATCCCTGGGGCAACACTGTTATAATGCCTAGCTCCAATATTAGATAATAACAGCTTCCACTCTTCTGGGAATCCACAAGATTTTGTGGTGTTTCTGTGGGACATTTTGCCCAATTATCCAGTAGAGCATTTGTGAGATTAGGGACTGTTGTTGGACGAGAAGGCCTCCCCCAGACTGTTATTACAAGGTTGGAAGCATAGCATTGCTCTGCTGGATAAACGGGCAAAAAATCCCACAGAAGCACTGGTATAGCTGTACAGGCGAGACCAACTTCAAATAAATTTCTATGTATTTAAAATTCCATAGAATTTCCCTGTTGGTGTAATAGTTAGGTGTCCCAATACTTTTGTCCATATATATAAATGTATAATCAGAGAATTGTGGGTTGTTGAGTACTCCCATGGAACATAGAAATGAATGAGCCCCCATTAACTTTGTAAGGGCCTATGAAATGTTACACAGAGTCACACAGTCATCTTAAAGTTTCCATAACTTTATAATCACTATATTAGTGACAGCTATTTGTGCTGAGACTATCTAAAAATCTTAGGACCACAAGACCAATACTTTTTTCTGTACTGATGTTTGGTTTTAGATTATCGCTGCCTTCCTAATGTGTTGCCCAAATTAGTCACCACTCCACCGAGGTATATTGAGGATGACCAGGTAGGTAATAATTGCAAACAGAGCAACATAATTCCAAAAATATACCAGTCAAAAACATAGCAATTTTGGCAAATTGGCACCTGCATTAAATAGATAATACCATACACTACTTACATTTAAACATAAATATGATTATACAAAATTGTACCTTTAGTTTGCCATGTGCACATTATAATCTGTACCAGCCAGTGATGGGTGTGATGCCTTTTCTTCAATATGTAGTGTATGGAATATTTTCTTTCCAGCATTATTTTTAATAAGATAAAATTGTGAGTGTGCTATTAAGGTGTAATAGTTTTTAGCACTTGTAATTAACTTCAAACCCTCTTTATTATGTGGTCATAAAGTTCAGCTGCATTATTTCGGCTCTGCTATTTGGGAGGAATTATTCAATTTTCACAATTATATTATTGCCCTGCTAATGTCTTTAGACGTTGTTTTTTCTGATGTCAGGGCCTTTTTCCAGTTAGAAATGAAGTTTATTCACTAAACTAAAGTTGCAGATTGTCACGAAACCGGGTCCATACCAATGACTGAAAGGACCCAGCGCGCCCAAAGATTGTGTGCAGGAGTTACGGTGCAGTAGTGGAGTTGAACAGGGCCTGGTTGCAGCGCGACCACACTCACCCAGGTGTTGAGTATCTAGGGATGTGCAGCCAAACACCAGTGCCCTGCTTTGTGTGCCCACTATGTAGGAGGTGAGAGTAGGTTCTCACCCTATTGAGAGTGTGCCTTGACGTGGCGGTTGAGCTTAATTATGCTTTGGCCAATTCATATAACCAAAACCTCTCATTTATATTATGTTTATATATTTGTTGCCAACTTTATTAGGGTAAGAAGCGCAGACAGTTTTTGTTTCTTGTATACATTGTACAGCCAATACACTGTTTTTGCAGCATGCTTACACCTGTTTGGTAGGCCTCGTATTATACATTTGTATTATTTGAGCCTGTGACTAGCTTAGCACACCGACACTTTTTCTTTTCCCTGTTTGCACATATATTTATCCCATGCAGGTTTAAATTCTCTCTGTATTAGCCTCTACCACTTCTCTTGGGAGGTTATCTTATCTAAGTATTGTTTGAGTTTGCCCTAAATAATAAGAAAATAAGCAGAACGATATCAACCCTTGTCCCAGGAGAAACCCACTATTGTTGGCTTTACATCTGAAGTCATCTACATCTCATGGTTCAACAAACAAATCCCATACACTTTCTGTATATTTACAATGTGCATAGTATACATTGATCACATACAGTAAGCCCTGATTCATAAATGTAAAGAGTCTGCTTATATTCTTCATCGTATAATCTGTAAACTCCGAGAACTGAATGTCACCTCTCTGTCTGTTTCTCTCTCTCTCCACCTGTGTGTTATTAATCTCAGCACATTTTTTGACTGTATATAACCAAAATTGTATTCAGAGAATTGTGACATCTCTTCCGCGTGTTAATTTTCTGGACACATCTCCTGCAGGTATCCCAGGAGCCAGATATCGTTCCAGATCAGCTTATTTTGTTTGAAAATAGAATCCTGTATTCAAATGGCATTTCAATTTGGAACATCTTTGTATAATACCCACAGGCGTGTTAGGGAGGATAGGTTTTCATACTATAAAATTAGATGTATATTGGATGTTATTGCATTTGTCAATCTTTGACACCCTAGCTTTCTAACTTACCCTTCACTAGTGAGTAGATCAGACATTAATAATTTTTCCATGTCTACATTCATTCCACCAACCGAACGTTATAATTTTCTACAATATTATGACTAATTAGATTTCTGACATAAAGTAATGACATTACCTGGGGGTTTGTTGAAGTTTATTAAATATGCTGGTTTTATGGAAACAAAAGTACTGTATGTATTTTAACCTTGGCTTTATTTATTTATTTTGTTTTAATATACCGGTATATTGTTTATGCTTTAGTAAATTACCGACACATAGAAATATCATAGTTTATTGTTTTCTTAAAAACATATTTTGCTTTTGTATTGATTAATTGCTTTGCCCTTTTCAAGAATGCTTGAGAAATAGAACATTTATTGTTGGTGTTCTGAAAAGATGATCTAAAGTTCTTTTTCACTTTAACTTTATTATTCACGTACTGCATGAAAGCTAGAATGCGGTTTAAATCAAAGGTCAAAATAACCGTCACACCGAGGGTAAATTACTGAAATGCCGTACCATATCACACGCGTTCAGCCTTTACTATATGGCAAAGCTGCTTCAACCTGCTGTGTGTCCAGATGCCCAGCAACAAAATCATTTTGATGCTTGCTAACCTGATACGGATTTATAATGTTTCTTTTGGACATGTTTAGTTTTGATTATTGAAAATATACTTGCGGTAGATATTCATGCTAAATATTTATGGTAGTGCACACAAACCTAGAGACTAATACTGGATTAAAATGTAGTTAGATAAGATTGTTTGTCAGTGACCTCACAGTGACCTCACATCATGGTATGTTCCCTAAATTTTAACAAACTCCATATATATATACCTGTAAATATTGCAAGATGACATTACTTGGACCTCTCTCCTTAATACACCATATGGTAGCCTATCAGCTGGGTTGAATGGTGTGGCTAGCCTCTATTACAAATTTTTCAGGGGAACCAGGTAAGTAGTGGGCAGAAAAATGTAATTTTGCTTAATTAGGGTGTGCGGGATCCTGTAATCACCTGTAGCCTCTGGGGCAGTGCTCTGGGGTGGTCAGAAAGTTCTCAAGTGTGGCTACATTTTACCAAACTACTTGTAAATATATGCAATCCCCAAGCAATCATCACAGTTTCAGTGGGCCATAAAAAAATGATTTTATATGTTTATGGTCTAAATATAGTGTAATTAAACCCTGTCCTTTCAACCATATATTTTGTGCTGTTGAACGAATAGTTCACAATTGTTTTCTCTTTTTCCAGCTAAACTCATAATTGTTTCCGCACAAAAGGCCTTTAGCTGTCAGACACTTTACTAACATCTGGCTTTATCCAGTAGTAAAATGATCATGTGCAATGTGGGAGCAATTTGCAACTGCTTATATGCCGGCATCTTGAGTATATATATAACTGTAAGTTAATTGCTTTGAAAACCAGGGGATATCAGGAAACAGGTAGCATACGATGAGGTGAGTTGACTTCTTACTAACAGGGTTTGTGTGCAATGCATTGCTTTGCAAGGTAGTCCATGCTTTCTTAGTCGCTGATAGGGTTGAAATAAATTTTACAGTAATTTTGCTATAACCAATAGAAAACCTTGCATGGTTCATTTTTTAATTGAACTGATACGTTTTCCAGCTTGGATAAACAGCTTTAAGACATAACCTACTCACAATGGCATTCAATCACAATGTAATCAAGAGACATTCAATAACTCATAGCAAACCTAGACGGCTACAATATTTGCACTTTTATGCAAGCTTTTATGACAGTACTATAATGAGTGTGGTGCATTTCTTGTTTTTAGGCTTTAGGGGACATCGGTGTTCACTTTTGTTTTCTGTTCATCTGTATGACAACAAAATCATACTAAGGATAATTTATATATAAAAAAAATGCCTAGATAGTCTCAAAAGCTTGCAAACCATTATATGTCAGTTATCCAATACAGGTATCATCTTTACCAAATTTGCTTAAGCCTCTAGAAGAAACAATAAAATGACTATGCTAAGGTTTATTTGTTTATCATGCTGATGAAAATGTATATAGTTCTACGTATCCTGACCAAAACCGACAGGGTGGCAGGTCCAGGTGGGGCTCAAAAGGTCCCTTTCGAACAAAAGCAGGGAGCAGATCACCCTCTTGGGCGATCAAGCCCCCCCCCCCCGTGTCTAACCGAACAATGGGGTGGTTACAAGGGAGATCTTTGATCTCCCCAACCAACCTACATATGCTATGGAGGCGCTCCATTTCTATTTTTTGTATTACTATACATTGAGCTTATATTAGGATACCAGGGTTTGATATAACTAGGGGACTCTTGGACGCATGGGCTCTAGAAACCCTATGGTTTGCTTTCCCTGCATGTCAGAAATAAAATGATATTGAATTAATATTTCACCTTTCCATTAAACCTCTATACTCCTTATCATCCTTACAGGAAAACTGTCACTATCGCAGCTTTTAGCATAACCATATTCATTAGTTAAAACATATACAGTAGTTTGGTTTCTCGATTAGTATAACTGTTCTGGTGATATTGATTTCATAAATGTACCCCTAGAAGCTGAGATGGTATGTCTGTGGCAGGGAAATAATTATGTGTTATGAACCAATCAACAACAATCAGTAACTTAATAATAAGCCCGGGATAGCATAATGGATAAGAATAATCATGCAGATCCTATGAAAAGCATGTTACTTGTCTTCATGACCAGGCCTGGGCTAGTCACACACACAGCAAATGCCCAGTTGATATATACCAACAGTGCCCCCCAAATTCTCTCAAAGTGCAATGAGCAATAACCCCTGTGTGATCAATGGGGTACCGGCCTTAAAGTACCAGGGTATAAACATAAAGTAGGTTTTGTAATGGGTAAATATTGCAACTACTATTATATAGGCTTATTTAGTGTATAGCTGTAAAATATAGGAGTTCAGATGTATATCTTTTGAATGTGGTCTTTTATTAAAAGTAAAAAAAATACAATTCTGTATATTAAGCTTTTTAGTGTGTAAATGAGTACAGCGCAAAAGGTTTTCTGTCTGTGTTATAAACTTGCTTTATAAGCAGACTACACTGACTTGAGCAGTTTGCAAAGATTTCTTTTCCACAATCTAATTGAAAAGACAAGATGGGTGTAGGCAGGAATTAAAGAGCGGATTAACTTACATTTGAATTATTTTAATTCATTTCGCAATCCAGTACTAAACACAATCTTACCAGTGGGAAGTAAATCAGCCTGGTGTTATTCTCCTCAGATCATCTGCTGCTTCTTCAACTGGAGCTAAATATGAGGAAATGCAGAACATCTGGATGCAATTCAATATTACAGAAAGGTTGGAGGAGGAAAATAACTTGACATATTCCTAGTGTAGTGAGGCAACTTAGAGAAAGTTTTATGAGTAAAAGTATTTATGATTGCAGCCAGAAAAGAAATCTGTGATAATGTTTTTCTAGCTTATCTGGGAAACTTTAAATTAAAAAATAAAATTAAAAATTTAAGTTATTTTCAAAAAAGCTTTCAACAAGATTTTTCAGTGTTTCTGTGGGAATATTTGCCCATTCCTCCAGTGGAACATTTGTGAGGTCAGGCAGTGATGTAGGATGAGAATGATGGCTTGCAATCTCTCTTCCAGTTCATCCTAAAGGTGTTGGATGGGGTTGAGGTCAGGGCTCTGTGCCGGTCAGTCAAGTTCTTTCACACGAAACTCGTCCAATCGTGTCTTTATGAACCCTACTTTGTGCGCGGGGGCACAGTCATGCTGGAACAGAAAAGGGCCTTCCCCAAACTGTTAAAGGCATATAATTGTCTTAGATGTCTTTGTATGCTGTAGTATTAACATTACCCTTCACTGGCATAGCCCAAACCCTGACACCCAGACCATTTTTCTTTCTCCACCAAAGTTTGCAGTAGGCACTATGCATTCTAGAGAACAATTTTCCACTGTTCCAGAGTCCACTCCAGACAAAGCTTGGCATTGCGCATACTGATCTTTGGTCTTGTGTGCGGCTGCTGAGCCATGGAAACCCATTTAATGAAGCTCCTGACGCAACAGTGCTTGTGCTGATGTTGCACTTTGGTAAGTGATGCTAAAGAGGACAGCTAATTTTAACCACACTACACCCTTCAGCACTCAGCAGCCCTGCTCTGGGAGTGTGCATGGTCTACCACTTTGTGGCTGAGCTGTTGCTACCACTGGACATTTCCACTTCACAATAATAGCACTTACAATAAACTAGGGCAGATCTAACAGGGCAGAAATACTTTTATTTTTCCATATAGTGTATATGGCATATTATTTCATTTATAAGCAGTCTGTTGTTATAGTCATCATTATATTAGAAATAGATCTTGTCTAACTCTTTCACATTTTGAGATTATCATAGCTAAGTATTAGGGATTGCTCAATTACAGGCAATGCTTGTTATGAGTGAAAAAAGTATAACCTATAGTAAGGCTCATGTCTGTTCTTTTTTCTGCCCATTCCTGCTTTTTACTTCTAGTTTATGATGGCTGTTAAAGAAGTATTCTTTGGTTTTAAGTAATACACATATAAAAATGGATTCAGTGCTTACATCTGGCCATGCACAAGACTTCTGATAACAAGAAAGGTGAATTTACTCGGGAAGAGCATACATGTAGAGTTTAAAGTGATAGCTCTAAAGGTAGCCTTTGACAGGCATATAAAGAAATATTTATTATGTTTGTTCGTACTATGGTCAAAATTGCCAATAACATAGTGATATAAATTGTGTATGTGGGTATATGTATGCATTTCTTTAATAGGGTAATATGGGTAGTAGACCCTAGGGTACACAACTCATAAAGGTCTAGGGGTAAAGAACGTAAGAAGCACATGCAAAGCACTGCCATAAATCACGTGGTGATGATGCAAAATCACATTGTTATTCATTACTATGTTTAACTTTCTGATATTTGGGGGGGGGGCTTTAATGGCTCTATTACATTGTCCATGAAACATTATGACTATTTATATACTCAGTTGGAAGAAGGAGGTAAAGGTAATGATGCATGTATTGGGATTAACTGAATTTTTTATTTTGCAACTTTGGATAGACTCGTGGTTGCTCTACAGTCAAGCATGTTAGGAAATCAGCCAATTACTGATTGTTTTCCAGCTATTCTGAGCCTTTATTACAACTATTAGTGGATACTTGTCAGGACATCTATACTCTACAGTTTTTGAGCAACTAACGATGTTTCATAATACTCAACAATACACAATAATATGTTCGTACCAGGCAAAATTGGGACATATTGTACACATAAGAAGCAAATCCTATTAAAGAAGCTAGCATTCTGTTGGAAAGTTGTGGCACCTTATTGCAAAGAAATGGCATGATGTCTACGAAAGAGGTAGCTAAACATGCCATCTGTCCAGTTTCAGAATTCTGTAATGGTATTTTACATTCAAACTTCAGCTTTCTGACAATAGAAGAGGGATCCGAGAAATGCTAAAATACATTTGAAGTGATACTGCCAAACTAGCTGTCCGTGATAGTCAGCTGTATACGGGTTTCAGCAAAGTTTAATCCAAGCAATATTGCAAAATTGTCCCTAAAGATGGGGCTGCAAAAAATCCTAGATTATGACCACAAAAGTGAACTTGCTGACTAGTAGGGCACCAGCTATTTAAACACTGGACTCTCAAGTCCTTCAGGCATTTGTAGTGTAAATGACATTTCAAACCTACTCTACCCTGAGTTTCTTAGCATGGCATGTCTCAAAGAAAGCATTTTGACTTAGAATACATTTGACATTTCAAATAAAAAAGATGCTCTATTTTAAAACCTTAAATCTAAATTATTATGAATTCTCTGAATATATGAACAAATATGAATATATTATTATAGTGTTTTGCTCTTATTTCCATTGCATTAATGTGCTCCAGAATGACAGATGAAAGTATTGCAATACATTATTATTTATTAATTTATATAGCGCCACCAGTAGCATACCTAAGTGGGGGAGGGGGTTCTGCCCATATCCCGGGTGACACTCATCAGGGCAGTGTCCGGTGGGCCAGGGGCCGGCTGCTAAAAAAAAACCAGTTTGCGGGCGCCACAGTGGTAAGCTGCGGGTCCACGTTAGGCGGTTGTCGGGCCGCATAGACATCTGGGCAGCCCCAGTGCTGCTCCACCAGCCCTTAGACCAGTAAAATCTGTGGGGAGGTAAAGGGGGGGGCAGAGTTGGCACAGGCAGGCTGTTTAGGGGGCAGAGGTGGCACAAGCAGGCTGCTAAAGGGGCAGATGCCTACCACGTCAATGTCTGGCTTAGTATATAGTGATGGGGGTTATGCTGCAATAACATCAATGTCTGTCTCAGTGTATCGTGATGGGAGCTAAGCTATACCACCATCAATGTCTGGCTCAGTATATAGTGATGGGAGTTTTGCTGTACCTTATCCGTTTAGTAACTGTTATTTATTTAAACTTATTTCATTTATTTATAAGGTAATGATTTATTTTTTTCAGATTTATAGAATTTTTCCAGTTGACATACAGTCTACAAATTTGTGAATTAAATATTCTTACCAACATTAATTTGACTTTACATTTTAAAGTGTGTGTGGGGGCGCCACATACAGCATCCGACCCGGGTGCCAAATACTGAACAATTGTTATAACAAGTAGTGCATCACATAAGACTTTGGACTAGGAGAAAGAAAGGGTTAGGAGGGCCATGCAAGCTTAAAATCTGAAAGGCATACCATGAAATAAAAAAATGATGGCATTAAAAGTATAAATAGTCCAACTATGTGCAGAAATAATGTATATTATTAAGACTAATCATTGTGGGGAAAAAAAGTTTTCTTAGTATTTCACATGCCTCACATTTAAATTGAATTTATTACATGTTGTCAATAGCAGCTTTCATAAACGCTTTGAGCAAGTGTAGCACAAGAAATGTGAATAACATTATTATGTCCTATATGGACAGTTCTGGACATATATTTTTCTGTAGGATTTGTTTGGTTCCTCTACTCTTTAAGATGAAGCTTTGAGACAGTAAGCTCATCTCCAGAAATGTTCCAGACATCACACTAGAAACACTTCTGCCGAGGCTTCTATGACGGAGCACCGGCATGATGTGACCTTCCGGTAATAGAAGCACCGGTGGAAGTACCGGCAGCAGCGGAGGTTGTCTGCACGCATCACGCAGACGTCCACCGGCTGCCCCCACTTGACATCAGGTAGTTTGTAGCACAGGACTAGAGATGCATCGGTAAGTCGAGGGGGCATATAGGGGGGTATAATACATATCAGGGGGGGCAGAGTGGTAAATAGGGAGGAATAAGGTATATCAGGGGGCAGAGTGGCATAAAGGGGGTATAAGGCATATCTGGGGGGGCAGAGTGGCATATAGGGGGTATAAGGCATATCAGGGGGGCAGAGTGACATATCAGGGGGGCAGAGTGGCATAACTGGGGGGGGCAGGTTGGCAAATAAAAGGAAATAAAAACAAAAAATGCATTTTCCTCAATCTTGGTTTTTATAAAATATAAAAAAATTAATTACATGTGAATTAATATTTGCTAGTAAATCTTTTTTCCTATACGGTAGTCTTATATTCAGGTTTTTTCTTTTTTTTCGAAATATTCAAATTTTGGGGGGTCGTCTTATAATCAGGGTCATCTTATAACCGAACAAATGCGGTATTATGCTGCACTCTACATTATATATTTTGACACTTTATGTGACTTTGTGACTTCTGGGGTTATATGTTATTTCTGTAACATAATTTTTTTGTATTTTGCAGGTCACCTGTAATGGCGGGGGGCTTATTTTCCGTTGATCGGAAATGGTTTTGGGAGTTAGGCGGATATGATCCTGGTTTGGAAATCTGGGGAGGGGAGCAATATGAAATATCATTTAAGGTAAGGCTTTTAGCTTTCTGTGTTATTTATTGTTCTTTTCATCCTTGCTGCAAATTGATGAAATAAATGAAATGTTAAAAGAAAGTTAGAATGTTGAAAATGCCAGCAATTCGGCAGCACTGGTATACCATTCAGTGAAAATGTTTATTTCATGTAGATTGTAAGGTTAATAACCATTCTGTTCTCATCAAGGTCCTGAAATGGGCATGGTTTGTAACTCAATTGCCTTTCCATGCATTTGAATTTGCGATAGCAGCAAAGATAACAGCAGCAGCAGGAAGCTTTGTCTCTGTTTCAATGTACTTGGTGAATATTGAAAAGAAATTGTTCAATGGGTATGAAGTCAGAATGTGCTTTAGTTACAGGGACAGTAATAGCCATGCAGCAGGTCATCCAGTGATCAAAACAGAACAACCATTTCATGTTTAACTATTTAGTTACATTCACTGTCAAAAAACAAGCAGAATGTAGTTCGGATTATATGTGAATATATCTGAACATGTATGGACCCCACAGACGTATGTAGTAAGGCCTCTACCAGTGAGGGATAAGGTGACCATTTTTTTTCCAGCTATTCAGGGATACAGTGACTATATTAGACCTGTGTGCGTGGGCCCAAAATTATTTCCTTTTTGACTTATTTATGTTTCCCCTGGGAAACAGGGGGCTTTGACCAACAGGTCACAAAATCTCCCAAATCACAATATTGTCATATTTGTAACACAAGTGTCCCTACCCGACCATTTGAAATTTTGGGAGTATGCCACCATGGTCTTGTTTGTCTATTCTCTGGATTACCACCAGAAGACCAATTTGAGCTGGTCTGTGTATATATTTGCAAAGCTGTTCTATATATAACATATGTTAACAGTTAAATGTCCAAAGTGCTGAAAAGCTGTTTTTTTAAAAAAACCTGTTAGATTACAACCCAAAAGAAATACTATTTCATTTTGAAAATTATAGATTTCTAGTGATAGGTCTGGTTCCGTTTGATACAGCTGGTTAAATTCTAAATCGTTCAGGTGCATAATTTACACCATATCCTCTCTCATAGGCTACATTAAATTGACCCATTTTCAATTTTATTGTAAGCTGTCACTGGAAATGGATATAAATGGAAAATGGTCATCTCCTCTGTCATGAAACCATGGGAACAAGATTGAGAAGTCGGATATTAAATTGCCCTGGCCGGTTTTGTTTCAGGAAAAATATCTTTAATGACAAATATGCCAGCATGGGTCGTAACTATACCCCTTCATTCTGCATAATTATTGTGCACCAGCCTAAGGGTTATTGTCTACCTTAATCTGTATTGAAAATGATATTCGTTGCACCATATGACATTGCTAACTTTTGGATGGAACTTCTGCTGGCATAGTTTGAGTCAGTTATTAAAAATGTATTTTTATGTCGGAAATCTGTCACTTTTAACAATTCTGATGGAGAGGTTGGACATATTGTTAACTGTCCCCTATTACAGGCCATGTAGTATAGGAGTAATTGCAAGACATAATTATCACTGACAGAGTGAATTTTCTTTGGGTCAAAGCCCTAAAAATCCAGGTCAGCCAAGTTGAGAGTTAGCTCTGTAAGATGAGATGTCACCTAAAAAAAGATATGTGAATAACTGTATCTACATTTCTAAAGTTATTTCAGCTAGGTCTGCAGTTTATAAGATATTTGTAATTAACTCCCTGCCACTGAATAATTAGGGAACTGTCATGATTGCGAGTTCTGGGTCAGGTTTGAGTCCTTGTGTTGGGACAAGTGCTTCTTCAGAACCCTGTTGATAGTGGACGGCTGTCTGCTGCAGCCTTAGTCATTTTTGGCACCATCTACAGACATAGCCAGGGGCAGATGGCAGGAGACTGTGAAGGGGACTGACAGGACACCAGGGAGACCAACAAAGACAAAATCAGGGTCGAGTAGCTGGGGTTAAGCACAGTAAACGCCAAACCACAGTATAGAAGGGTAACCAGTAAGAGTGATGAAAGTCCAGGTCAAATTCCAGGAAATCCAAAAGTTTGTGTCCAAGGCTGGGGACAGAAATAATGGATAAACAAGGTAAATAAATGCAGGCACAACACCAACCAGGTTTAGGAATAAATGTACTAGGAATGGTAGCTAGGAGCATCCCTGTATTTAGGCCTCTCATTACTGGATAGTCCATGGGTGACAAGGATGACAAGGAATCCTAGCAACCACAGAGCTTCTTGGAACACCCCACCATACTTAGGGTTGCTGGTTCTACTTCCTCAGTTCCTAAAACATTCTTTTATACAAAATAACAGACAGGGAAATAAGTTAAGGTGCATGCTAACTTAATGCATGCATGTTAAAAATAATAATCACTACTAGGCACAGCACACTGCATATATTTTAGGTTAAAGGTGTGGTTCCACTTAGGCAAACCACTAATTGCACTCTCTAGTTCTCTCTATGTTAATATAAAAACTTCTGTCATTAGATCATTTTCCCCTGAGGATTCAATCACTTAAAATCAACACAAGCAAATTGTTCCAAGGAAAGGTTTTGGTATCCACCAGTACAAGGAATAATGTTTAGAATGCTGTCCAAGGACTCTAGCATTAACTAGTCCTATTGTCCCATCATTAATACACTGAAGTGGATTTATAGCAACATATTGTAAAATCGGAAGATGAATATCATAAGTCTAATGTTTTGCAATGTAAAGCTAAAAAATAATAAATAAAACACTAAAAATCCATCATATAGCCTTTTCATTATAGTTACTTATATGGTTTGATAAAAAATATAATATCGCTGTATTAGCGCAAGAGAAAATGTAGTCTTTAATTGATTCCAATTATTGGTCCTAAATCAAAAAAATATGTAAAATGACAAACTTTTGGGAACTCGGAGGTCTTTTCTACAAATGGGTTGAAGAAGAGACCTCTGAGATCCAGAAAGCTTTATGTTGACCCCATGAAAGGGATCAAGTTCAGCTAAGGACTCTTTTGTATTTAAATGGTATCTTAAGAAGAAGAAAAAAACAATAGAGCTAGTCTGCAGACTGGAAAGATTTCCATTATTTCAATTTAGTCTGACAAAACTATTTTGGGATCAGTCAATAGTTTCTAGCAATAAAATGCATTTATTTAAGAATAAATATTATTGATAGAATAAAGTTTCATTTCAATGTTTTTAGTTGTAGATATCATTTTCTCACCTTTCTACATCTTCAGATGGAGGCCATAAGGAACCGTATAATTATCTTATATGGCAGCACAGCACAGGATTGCTTCAACAATAAATTGTAGAAAACACAAGTGGCATTCGGTAGTTTAGTAACTCAGCGTTTTCTACTCAAGTTTAACGGTGTATATCTGTTTTTCTTTGCATGATAAAAATGCACAATAAAACAGTTTCAGGGACAATTAAGGCAACAATAAATATAGAATTCTTACTGTTTATTTAAGCAGAATGCATTTTAATTTTACCAGCAGATGTTTTTAGTGAATCCTTAAATTTACTATAGCTAACAGACATATCAATTGACATTTTGGCAACAAAAAAGAACATAGTGCTTTATTCAACCCAAAAGACAGATAACGAAGGAAGTCCATATAAGAGCTTAGAACTGTGTAGCTATTACAGCTTTATACAGTATAGCTATAGACATAATATGTAATGCAGAGCTGGACTGGGGAACAAAAGTGGTCCTGGCACTTTAAGGCCAGCGGGCACTAAATGCTCTTACACTTGCGCAGCATGTAGCTATGTGTATCCAGCCCACTTCCTAACATTAAAGCTCCGGATCTGCCGTGTGAGCAACAGTAAAGGGAAATATCCAACTTCAACTGGTACCAGCCCACCAAGCATTTTCCCTGTTTCCTAGCTGACCGGTCAGTGCATAATGCAATGGTTAAACCGGTCAATAATTTTCAACAGTGTTTATTTACTGTGCTATAGGGTTTATCTGCCAAAGCAGGACTTTGCAGGATAATTCTACTAAGTGGCTGCATTTTGCATTACAAAGGGCCAACCCTAGAAGTCACTCAAATATAAAATACATGAAAGCACATAAAAAAACACCACACTGAAGATAGTATATACATAGTTAACCCAGTTGCTGGTACCAAATCCCACAGTAAATGATCACGTTTAATAATATTTGTGTAAGACATTTGCAGAGATCATATTCTCGTACCCTTAATTATTAGAACCACGTCTCTGTAGCTTCACGTTCAAAGTAAAATGAATGCTGTTGTTGCTTTGGAGAAGGATTTTGGTAATTATTTGATTTTAATTAATCGTCAATCCATAGAAATATACAGTTCTTCGTACAGAATGCCTTTAAATTGAAAATAGCATGTTAGTTTCACAGGTGAGGACAGGACCAGTAAAGCTTTTGGATCTATATACCCAGCGCACCCTGTTTTAATTAAATTTCTCTGTTCTGCTCCCTATGTGGCCATAGAGACCAGCAACTTGCTGCTGTGTGATACATTATGCAGGTCACAGCTGCATACAGAACCAGTAGTAATTATGGTAGTAACTTCTAAATACAGAACAAAGTGTGACATATTGATTGTGAGTTGAAGAACCAAACACTGCCCAAGATAATTTGGATTTTCATGAGTTCTGTAGCTATTTCTGTACCATTGGAGAATGCGGTTTCTTTGCTTTCTTACGTGCTTGGTTTCTTTTGGGTAAAATAATATTTTAGCATTTTAGTTTAAAAGAAGACTCCACCGTTCTTGTATGTTTAAGTTATATAAAAAGAAAAAAAATCCAATACGCTATGTTGTTTATGCACGTTTTAATTTATTAATGTGTCTGTATATTACATAAATATTTAATATATTAAGACACATTCTGCTCACATTCTACTTTTCACCAACTCTCTCCCGCACATTAATGCCCCTTTGGGGCTAGCTCTGCTCTTATGCATGGCTAGCCCTGCATGTATGCAAAGCTAATCCTCCAGAGCAGGGAGAACTTCAAGTAACCTATCTTGGGAAGTTCCCAAGTATTGTAATCATTGCCTGAAATTCTTGTAACGCTACAATAACTCCAATCAAATCATTCTGATAGTTATTGGAGGACTAGAGGACTTGGATTACCCTAGAGGACTTTCCATCTACCTCTATCGCCACTCCTGTAGCAATCGTTTAGCAATCTGCATATTTCCAGTATGCATGTGTGTAATTTTAATCCCCATTCTGTTCCTCGGCAGAACTCTTGAGGAACATCCATCTGATTTCTTCAAACTCACATACATACATGCTCACATACATCGATACAAACATGTATACATACATACATACATACATACCCCCCTCCTGCCCATCCACGCTTACCTCTTACTGGTTCTGCAGCTTGCTGTCCGGGTGCTTGCTCACTGTGCGAGCAGCCTCGGTTTTGCTGCAGGGTTATGTGACGTAATGTGACCCGAGACGTTCCTGTCCCCCCGTGCCGGTTCAAAATAGCTTAGAGAAGGCCCACACCGGTCCAGGTCGGAAGGGCTCTTTCTTGTGAATCTGTATGAGAAGACAGGAACAAGTGGTTGAGACCATTGCAACTCCTGTAGTTCCGTCACTATATATATATATATATATATATATATATATATATGTGTATACATACCTGGGAAATTGTGGGCTACGGCTACCCAGAGCCTACGCTTGCAGGACGTGGGCAACCTCAGGGGCACTCCTGCCGATGTCAGTGGGTGTTTCCGTCGATGTCAGTTGGAGTTCCCACCAACGTCAGTGGCTGGTCCTGCTGATGTCAGTGGGCGTTCCCGCCGACGTGAGCATTCCCACTGACATTGCAGGAAACAACTCCATTTACAGGGGAAATGGGCGGGGATTGTGGCGAGTCAAGACCCCACTCCCGCGACCCGGAGGATTCAGATGTTGACCCGGGGAACCTGAGAAGTGGCACTTCTCCTGGAGTTCTCTGGGCCAAACCTGGAGAGAGACCCATGTATGACGGTATTATATATACATACACACAACAATGAGCACATATGAGCATACATATAATTTATTTTTTTTCACTCAAACATTTTGCATTTGGATTTTAACTCATCTGAATTAAATATACATAATGAAGGGCTAACCCCAGTAAGCCTCTACCAGCAAGAAGTGCTTGGCTTAACCCTTTTTACCTTTTTATGTATTTTATACTCAAACTCAGTGATTTTTTGCAGGAGAAACTTGCCAGGGATGGGCTGTTTTGTTGTGTAATGAACTAAACATCCTAAACACACAACTTTAGTAAATAAATCCCAATTTGTATGTACTAAAAATAATTTTATTATTTCCATCTCAAAATTACTCTTGGTACATTTTGTAATGGAAAATTATGCATTTGTTCCAACCGTGAAGACAGAAGTATACTATGCTATAAACACTTACCATAAACACTGTGCAAAGTTTGCAAGCTATGCAAAGTTTTTATTACTTTTATACAAATACCTAATAGATCTTAAAAATAAAATACCTGCAGGGTCACCAACGGCAACAAGGGAAAGGTTTAAGAAAATAAGAAATAAAAAAAAAAGAGTAATCCCATAGAATTCCCACCCAGTTCTTTTCTTTTGCTAAGACTCCTGTCACTTCTGAGAGGAAAGTACACTGTCTGGTTACATGCCAGGGGCATTGTAAGTAGATAGCTATTGTTTATATGCAGAGCTTGAAATGGTATGAGAAGCTTAAAAGCCTCTCGGAGAATATGGACTTGAATAAAACCAATGATATCAACATACGCACACGCTGAACTACTTACACCAGCAATGGATGTGTCTCCAAGACACCCTGACAAAGACCGTTCCTTTGGCTGTAATTTGTGAATATTTAATGTAACACAGATACATAAATGCAAGTCAGATGCTGCTTTTGTTGTAATTTGACAGCACATAATAGTTATACTTTCTTTACGTGAGCATATTTCGTGAATATACAAAGAAAATGTACCGTGAAGCACACCGTTATTATGCTAACGCATTCGTCTTTTTGCCCCTAGGTGTGGATGTGCGGAGGGGAAATGTTTGATGTCCCTTGTTCCAGAGTAGGTCACATCTACAGGAAGTATGTGCCTTACAAAGTCCCGACGGGAACAAGTCTGGCAAGAGTAAGTAATACAGAAAACCTGTGATACGATTGTGCTGAATGCATGCAGAAGTATGGCTAAAAATGTTAAATAAAAAAAACACACAATTTCGCTAATTAAAGCATACAGTAGTATTCAATATTTTCATTGGTTTATGCTTGTAGCTCATAAAAGATCACATACAATATTTGAAAGGTTGTATACAGCATTTGCAGTGGGCAGGTTTTTGATATTTAACCTTCTAAATGCACCTAACACCAAACAATAAAGTATATTATAGGGGTAAATATAAACGAGGGTCTAGGTACATGGATTTTTGGGTCCCTTGCAAACAAAGTCATTCTACTGTAAAGGCGCCTGACTCCACACCTCGCAATTGTTGACCCCACTAAGTGGCTGCCCTCTGACAACAGTAACCCAAACTGTGCAGCTACTGATACATCGCCAGTGGGGATGCAGCCGACGGATTAGAGACATGTGTCTAGTGTGCGTGTGATTATCTTTCTATCTGACTGGAGGGTCTGCATTATTCCTCAAATCCAAAATGATATTATAGGAAATGTTTGATAGCCCTTTTATACTTCCTCATCAGCGTGTAAGGGTTGGAGAAATAGGAACACTTATTGCACTTATCTAAATAGTTTTTTCACCTAATCAAAAAGGTTGTTGGCCAAACTACTGCACTTTAGTGAATAAAGAGATTAATAACTTCCCTTAAGTGAAGCTATGTAATTTGTTATCTCCCACCCGACTATATATTGGTTCATAAATATTGGTCTGACCTCATTACTGGGGGTATCCCCCTCTCTAACTATGAAAACCTTGGACTATTCATTTGCATACATATACACACGCTTTTTCTCTTGTTTGCTAAACAGTTCAGAGGATTTATGTGCAGTTACAGTGTAACGGCTACATTGTGGCAACAATGGTGTGTTATAACTCAGCCAAGGCATAGGGGTGCTTCTATGTAACAACACTAATTTATTTATTTGTTTAGTAATGGCGCAAGCATTTTTTACAGGTCAGTACTTTCTGAGAGGCTTTTAAGAGCAAATCAGAGCAGATAGCCCATAAGGGATGCTGTATCAAGTGAAATACATTGATTACTCAGCATTCCTTTCTGACTCCTATTCCCTGTGTATGCTGAATTTCTTTTCCTAAAAAAAGTTAACAATTTATCTTTGGGTTTGCTACATAACCACTTTTTGCCAGCATTATAAATCTAGCACTTAAAGCACCCCTTCGCTTGTTTAACCGTTTAAGAAAAATGTGTCAAATATTTCCTTGGTCCCTGAACGGGTTAACGTCAATAGAAATTTCAATTTGCCTGCTCTGTTTTTGGATGTCTGTCAAGATTTCATTATGGCGTCTTAGAAGTCTTCCAATTTTTGTGGTTTGTACTTAATTGGTTATGCTGTCTTTCATTATAGCATCTCTCTAAATTGAAAACTATGTCTGCATGGATAAACCGCATTTTAAATAGTGACAATATTCGAATATTTTGCTACTCTTTTTTAGGGGGAAAAGGTATAGGTAAATTACTTGTGTGTTGCTGAGGCATCAGAAATCCCTGCAATAATTACTGTTATTGTACACTTACACCGTACTGTCAGGGTTTGGGATTCTAAACAAACAAATTTAAACTGTGTGCGGAAAAGAGCCAGAAAACCACACAAGGGAAAAAGATATGCACTGTGGGTGACAGTCAGTGACTGTAAAAATACAATGCAGCATGTGCATGCTGCAGAGATTATAGTAAATAGGACAGGGGATAATTAAATTCCCCGGCACAGTGGGATCAAATAATGTTTTCTGAGTTATTAAATAGATGATTGGACATGTTGTGTTTTGAAGACACGAAGAAGAGCGGAGGCATCATAGCAAAGTCTGATTGAATGCGAATAATAGAAAGAAGGAGTAAAAAGGATTACGTTATGTTCTTAACATTAACCCTTTGGGAGAATTGTATTTCTCTTTGTTTCTATCGAATATGTTGCACAATAAACTGGTTACATGTATAACGTGGCTCAGTTATAATTAGGAGACATCCTAAATTCTTTTCAGGGATTGTGTTTAAGGCAATTTATAGAGGAGCCAACATCATGGAAGGAGGCTTTAGTAAATTTAGTTTTTAAAAATGGAAACTGGATTTCTGTTTTGGCTCCAGTGATCATCAATCAGTGTGGTTTAATATGGGGATAGAGGTTGCATTGTGCGCCACTAAATCTGATTTTTCTAAAACGGAAAGAAGTGTAGGGAAGTCTTTGATGATCTGGACATCTTTAGCTGGAGTTCAGTAGAAATGGAATTATTTTAGAGATTTTTTGTTAAAGGCAACTTGTTAGTAGGACTAAAAGAACAAGGAAACCACTCCGGTACTTCACATATGTGGCCCACATATTGAAGGAGAAAAAGATAGCATTCAGGAACTATAAACTTAAGGAGGCAAAACACTTTATCAGATATACCAAAACACACACAAAGGAGAAAAATGCAAGGTTAACAAAAAAGGACGATAAAACCTTTTTTAGGTACCTAAGTGAAAGCAAAAGTAAACAAGGAATAACTAGATTAACCCCTTCACGGCCATGTGGACGTACTGGTAAATCCAATAGTAAATGACCGCGACTTCTGGCTGACAATAGTCATGTGATTGCTGTGATGACCAAAAAAAACATATGTATGTATATATATATAAAAAAACATATAGAATTTCTAATACCCTTTGTCCCCATTCCTTCCATACTCCCCCTATCCGATTTGTTTGTTAAAATGGAACAATTTTGCACTGACCCGAAATAAGAGAAGGATTGGCCTTGAGCCTAATGATGGTTATTGTAACAAACCCACCATACACCATACTATTGGAACACACACCCAGTTAAACTAACCCCTTTTCTCTCCTGTATTATGACCAGGGCCTGATATTTGGACCTTCTTCATTTTAGTGTCATAATGCCCCCCCCCCAGATGTGACCCACAATTTGACTGACTGTATAAATTAAGATCTATTATTAATTTCTTTTCTAATACATTTCTGCTTTTGCATTTATGTGTCCCTTGTTATTTTGGAGGCCAGACTGTATTTAAGGCAGTATATCCTATAGGCCGTCAAGGTATGGTGTAAAGTTTTACAAAGTTTGTGAAAGCAGTATATACACATACCTGAGAACAAAAGTATATACACATACCTGAGAACTTCTGAGCTCAAGCTACCCAGAGCCTTCCCTTGAGGGACACAGCCAGAACTGCCCGCTGACATCAGGTGTTTGTCCCGCTGACTTCAGTGGGTGGTCCTGCTGAAGTCAGTAGTCCTGCTGACTTTGGGGGCGTTCCCAATGACATTCTGGCATTCCCACTGATGTCCGTGGGTGTTCCCTATTTAAATTCGCTGGGGAGCGGGGCGTGTCAAGACCCCGCTTCCTCAACCCAGAGGATTAAGCTCGTTTGAGCAGGGCCCTCCTCACCTGTTGTCTCTGTTAGTCAACTTGTTATGTTACATACTACTTGTTATGTCCTGTCTACTCATTGTACAGCGCTACGGAATCTGATGGCACCATATAAAACAATAAATAATAATACAGGTATACTATTGACCCGGAGAACCGCAGAAGCGGTGCTTCAACCAGAGAACTGGAGCTTCACCCAGAGTTCTCCGGGTCAAACCTGGAGAGTTCCCAGGTATGTATATACAGTGTCCTTTAGGATACAGAGTGTCCTTCAGGGAAGGTCACCCAGATGCCCTTGGCTGGCACAAGTGGTAAAATAGTGTGCAACCTCCTTTTGCCCTTTTTTGAATAATGGCTAACATCACTGGGAAGGTAATTAATATACCAGCCCAGAGTTATTCAAATGTTTATATTTCCATGATCCTCTAGCCTGTGACATGGTCAGAAAAAAATGTAAAGGTTTCCCCAAAAAATTAGGTTGCCCCAAATTAAAAGGTTCTTTTCACAAAACACAATGAATGTGTCGTACCTCTTAAATGTAAGATGAGAGGGTGATGCACAGGTCCTAAAACCGCAGGGGGTCATCAACATACCTGGGAACTTCTGGGCTCCGGCTACCCGGACGCGGCCAGGACTGCACACTGACATCAGTGGGCAGTCCTGTTGACATCAGTGGGTGGTCCTCCATTTAAAGGAAAAATGGGCGGAGAGTGTGGTGTGTCAGGACCCCGCTCCCGCGACCCGGAGGATTCGGGTCTTGACCCGGAGAACCGGAGGAGCCGCCGCCTGCCTCAGCGCTTCAACTCCTGTGTTGGAAGCGTGAGGCGTTTGTCTCGGGTGCCGGCGCTTCACGCCGGGCGCCGGCATATGACGTCAGACGCCGGCGCTCAGCAGTGAAGCGCCGGCACCCGAGACAAACTCCTCACACTTCCAACACAGGAGTTGAAGGTAAGTGACCGGGGGGGGGGGTTAGGGAGAGAGAGGGGAGATCCTGAGAAGGGGGGTTAGGGAGGGAGAGGGGAGATCCTGAGAAGGGGGGTTAGGGAGGGAGAGGGGAGATCCTGAGAAGGGGGGGTTAGGGAGTGTGTGTCAGAGTGTGTGTGTCTGAGTGTGTTTGTGTGTGTCTCTGAGTCTGTTTGTGTCTGTGTCTTAGTGTGTGTATGTCTTAGTGTGTGTGTGTGTCAGTGTGTGTGTGTCTGAGTGTGTGTGTGTCTTAGTGTGTGTCTGAGTGTGTGTGTCTTACTGTGTGTGTCTTACTGTGTGTGTCTGAGTGTGTATGTCTTAGTGTGTGTGTCTTACTGTGTGTGTCTTACTGTGTATGTCTTAGTGTGTGTGTCTGAGTGTGAGTGTGTCTGAGTTTGTGTGTGTCTGAGTGTGTGTGTGTCTTACTGTGTGTGTCTTACTGTGTGTGTCTGAGTGTGTGTGTCTTAGCGTGTGTGTCTGAGTGTGAGTGTCTTACTGTGTGTGTGTCTGAGTGTGTGTGTGTCTTACTGTGTGTGTCTTACTGTGTGTGTCTGAGTGTGTGTGTCTTAGCGTGTGTGTCTGAGTGTGAGTGTGTCTTACTGTGTGTGTGTCTGAGTGTGTGTGTGTCTTACTGTGTGTGTCTTACTGTGTGTGTGTGTGTGTGGTTTCCCAGATAGCAGTGATTCTGATGAAGTTTTTTTTGTTCAGTTTTTTTGTTCAAAGAGGTGCTTTTTCTTTCATATTTGCCTTATAAGTGGTATAAATGTTATAATAAATGTTATAATGTAATAAATATTATTCCAACATTAAGTTCATAGCTTCCAAGTTAAAATTATTTTTTCTTACTCAAATTTCCTTGTTAAAATGGGGGTGCGTGTTATACACCAGTGCGTGTTATACGCCGATAAATACGGTACTTTATTATTATTATTTATTGTTTTATATGGCACCATCAAATTCTGTAACGCTGTACAAAGGGTAGACAGGACATATCATGTAGTATATAACATAAAAATTTGACTTACAGAAACAGATCAAGCAGCTGGACTCATCAACCCAGTGTACCAGTATAAAATATATTTAGAATTAGTTGGCATTTGTTAATTACTCAAAAGCATTAAACGCAAATTGATTTTGCATTTTTGCAATGTACATATATAGTACTATACAATGCTTGCAAACAACCATATAGGCAGCTTTCAGAGAAAGGCTATTGTATTTAAATGTAAGCAATGTCAATGCAAAGTTAATAAATTCATGTTTAACCACAGCAAGTCGAAAATACCTCAGTGTATTTTTAAATGGCATACCAATTCTAATATTCAATGGAAAAGGGAAATAAATGATGGTTGTTGAAATTCGCAGGGAGAAAGACACAGGAAAATGCGAATCCTACTACTATAATGATTGGCATCACATATATAGAGTGAATATCTAAAGACATGCCATTTATTTCTAAATATTTGGGATACGTAAAAATATTGGCTTCCTTGTTGCAAGTGTGCCACCTAGTGGTTTGGCTTCTACATATTTTTTATTCTTGAAGTTTTTACCTGAGAGAATAGGGAAAAAAAAACAAAGAAATTGGAACACAAATTTTTCGTAATAAAATGAGGTTTTTAGAAATGTATTATGTGTTAAAATTTTCATCAAAACTGATTTGTTATTTCTTTTTTTAAAACAAGAATCTTGGAGATTTTCAGAACGTGACCACTCAATGCTATCTTAAGTTTAATTTTGCACAGGAGGGCGATACATAAATAGTGCCAAAGGCAGGACACATAACTGGGTGGAAAGCACAGGTCTCCCAGGATCCATTTACGTATTCATAGAAATTTGTTCCTGTGAATTGGAAGTCTGTATTTCAATGCATTGCTAAGTAACACGCAGAACGGTGCCGTATATGCAAAAAGCAGAATGGGTGATTGGTACTGCTGGGTAAACCTTAGTTCAGACAAACCAGCTCCACGTCCCAAAACGTAATATTTTTTTCTAGTGTTGGCCTCTTCTGATGAGTAGAATTTTAGATGAGAGAAACGAGCAAAAAAAAAAAATCTTTGTACATTAAATTCTAGGTAGTATAGAGTAGTATAAGGCAGCACTGAAAAGGTGTCCATTGTTTCCAGGAAGGTATTTAACTTGGGTGCTGCCCTGTGCCTGACCCAGGACAACCTCCCTACTTGAGGTTGACATGGCAAATTGCTTCTTTGGCATGCTGGTTAGGGGCATTAGGAGGCAAGGTTGTTTGCTTCTCAGAATAGGTAGATTCTTACGGAGAGTTTAAAATTAGAATACGAGGTAGAAAGCCTGGTGGAACAGGGTAGGGAATTCCAGAGAGGCAGTACAGCATGTGGAGAATCCTGAATACGCGA
Source organism: Spea bombifrons (assembly GCF_027358695.1). Lineage (NCBI taxonomy): Eukaryota > Metazoa > Chordata > Amphibia > Anura > Pelobatidae > Spea > Spea bombifrons. The sequence continues at coordinate 29,922,538 of NC_071087.1, read as the reverse complement.
GTGGGAAGAGCTGATAACTGTAGATGAGACATTGGGTCATGGGGGGGAATGAAGAGGGCGGATAGAGCTATATTTGGAAATTAAGGTAGAGATGTAGGGGGCGCAGAGTTGTAGAGGGCTCTTCAGGTCAAGGTGAAGCATTTTAATTGAATTGCTTGTATAGGAAGCCAATGGAGTGAGAGGGGTGGTAGAGTGGGGCAACAGATGAGGAATGGTGAAAAATCCACAAATCTACATAGCTTTCTTCCAGTGTCTTTCTAACATGCAATCTCAGAAGGTTCTGAGTTGTTTTTTATTGTTAAAAGAAATCTCCAAAATATTTAAATATTATAATGCATTTTCAGAATAACAAATAATCACCCAGCTTATGTGCTTTTATAAGTTACTGCTTTGATTATTTTTGTAGGTAGCCTAGTAAACGAATTGTCCTTTGTTTATTCACAAAATCTATTTTTCTTTAAGTGAAGGAGACTCAGATTAAAGTCTTTTAGACCTGACACTTCCACCTGAGCCTCACTTATTTCAGATAAAGTGTAAATGATATTCAAGATAGTTTTTGTACTATTTATGTATATCCCCACCCCCGCTCCAAGTGTATATAAATGTATGGCAAGGATGCCTATAGGTGTAGGGCCGTACTATGCCTTCCATGGAGGACTACAACCATAGTAATCTCTCCACCACAAGGAGCTGTTTTTTCCCCCCCATTATGCAGTCTTAAAATCAAGTGTAGGCAAGAGTTGTTGCAATTTTCAGCATGCATCTTGAAATAAATTCTGTTCTCCCATTGTATTTTTTTGAACAGATTTCTATAGGAATTATTTCTACAGAACATTGCTGTTTTTTTCTATACTTTTGAAGCCATTCACCAGAGCTTTGTAATAATTCTTTGTGGTTTGTAATATATTTGTAGGAGCGAGTGCAAATTACTGTTGCATTTAACAAAAAATATATGGAGATAACTTTCTGAAGATAAGAACAACATACAGAACCATAACACAATGTAATTGCAGAAGTATACAACACAAAGTAACAGTGCATAAATACTACAATTATGATGACGTTAATGTCACACTATGTGTTTCACAGAGTTTAGTTATTTGTAAAACTGCTTAGTAATGTGTGCCTTTTAAAAAAAAAAAGAAAAAAAACACACAAGCTTACTCAGTCTCAGACTTGCTACCTGGCACACCGGGCAACTACCTGGTTAGCCAGTGGCCATCAACGCTGCATACCTACCCTGCAGTGTGCAGCCTCCCGCTGGATAACATGCAACGTGCAGCCGCTGGCCTTAAAGTGCCACAGCCAGTTAATCATCCTCAGTCCGGCATTGAGCATATCTTACAACCAAGTGGCTTTAACTCTAGCCTGCGGTTGAGGTAGGGAGGCGCGGATCCCTAATAGCTCCTGCTGAATGTAGTTAACGGTACTAAGGTGGCACCCACCCATAAAAGAACACACTGGATCCCATACATACATTTGCATATCAGTTGGGGGAATCATGATTCATATTTTTGCCAACTATTGCACAAGCACAACAAATATACTGCAGAAGGCTTTTTCCGTATTCCTTTTAGATGGCAGCTTTGCTTTAACATTTAACAAAATCCATATGTCTTGTTGCAACAAGAATATGTCTGTAAAAGCAAAATGATGCAAAGTTCAAGCAGAAAACCCAAACCTGACAGCTGTAGCAGTAACCACAATGGAATACAAAATATCAGCGGCAAATCTGAGGATAGCAACAGACACAGCGTGGGTTCACTCATTCACAGCGATTGCTTTCTTTATTGTTCGCGAAGTCATCTTGTCCCAATGTTTATTTAATGTGGACGTGATAATAGATGGTATAACTAGGGCCATAACCAGGGATCTTGGCGTAACCAGGGATCTTGGCAATTTCGGAGGATGCAGAAAGGCTGATATCAGAGCCGTAGGACGGCTAAAGTGCGCCCCTCGCCTTGTAGCCCCTGGGGTACCTGCCCCTTTTGTCCCATAGATGTTACAGCCCTGTAATTTAATCTCAAAGCATTTACTTTTATATATTAAATAACACAGTCATGGTCATTATAACATATTTGCAGGTTGTGTTCTGTTTCATTGTTCCTCCAAAATATATAATCTGCCCATGTTTTAGGATAAGTGTAAAAGTTTATCTTAAAAAAGGTTGGATACAGTATTTGCCTAAATATGGTAAGTAACAGTACCTGATTAATTTCCCACCTTTTCCCTTCCGCTCACCCCAACATAAGGGGTGCAGAATAGTCATGTAGCTCCTGTTAACAGAAAGTATGGTATACATGTGGGTTTCTAATCCATATACTGTATGTTGCTTTCTATGAGCTGTAAACAACATTAAATAGTTAATTTAGTCATATCTTATTTACGATGTAAAATACTGGATTTGGGAAAATGAGTGATCCTCTTTTAATAGATAAACTCATGTCTGGAATGTATGCCCCTGGATGACTTCGGACTTATACTGAGCATTTACTATAAACATGGAAAGTATGATATTAATATTATTGTAATAATTTTAAGAATAACAGAGGAACAGCAGAAGAACATAAACAGTATAAATGCAAAACCTCAACTTGATGAGCGTCCTGAAGGTCATGTTGTAGACTTTTCCGCCCTATGAAATCCAGTCCTATTAAAGCAGATCTGTTGCTTTTCTAGATCCGAGATGGTAGTTATCCACCAAATTTTATTAATTAAAATAAGAAATATATTGTATTTGTATTTAAATTTCACTTTATGTATATACTATAAGCATAACTGGGAACTTTTCAGGCTGGGCTACCCAGAGCTCCCCATCTTTTGTAGGAGTGGCTTTGGGTGGAGGTGGAGCTACATAAAAGTAGGCGGGGAAAGTGGGTGGGGAGTGGGTATGGCCAAACACTGCTCCCCTTACCGAAAAATGAAAGAAAACAACTCAGGTCACAGAATATAAGTGTGAGCATTAAATGTACTATACATTAAAAACTCTGCCTCTATAAAAAGCTTTTGGTACGCATAGAATTTTACACAGAAACACATAATTTGAGATCAGCTAGAGCATTATCCCATTATCAAAAAAACAAACAAAATTTTTAACAATTTTATTCAAATATGATTTTCAAAAATAAATACTCTTTAACGAGAATAAAAAAAAACAATTAATAAACTAATATAAGCAAACTAAGGAATACCTGTTGAAAATTTTTATCCTAAAAATAAATTCACTTTAAATAGATTTTTTTATTCTCCAAGAAGAGGCTTGCTGGTGTTGGTACAGAGGAAAAAGATATGCATTATTTCAGTGGCTTGTACCTTATGCTAGATGATCTGTGGGGGGTTTATTAATTGCTGGTTACAGTGTTCAAGAACTGTTAAAACAATTCTGCAAAGCGAAAATGTCACAAAAAATATAAAAGCTCTCTGGGAGATATAACATTAAAACTTACCAAACCATATGTTGATTCTTTTATTGTTTTTTTTTAAGCTATTTTTTCATTATGCTGGAAGTCTAAAGACAACCTCTAAACAGAACGCTTAAGATTTAATTAGACAGAATCCTGTGTTGTATGCCCAACTGTTAGGGCATTTTGAGTTAAATAAAACTCAGCAAATCACCATGTTCTTTTGGGATACGGGCAGTTTTAATAATATCACAGCAGGATTAATAAAACTTACAAACACATGAGCATAACACACGCTGGTAAATAAAAGCTCCGAATGTGAAATATTTAAGAGCTGCTTCTTTATAGAAGTAAAGGCTGTTGTGATATATTTCTTAAGAAGAGAATAATAGTGTTATGTGCGCATACATTTGTAAAGTATCAAAGCTGCCACGAGGATTTAAAAGGTCTGTTTATTCTAGCAAAAATAACATTTAAAAAATCCATTTTAATTGCTGTTGTAAAAACTCATTGTAACCTTTTGCTTTGTTCTGTTTAGCATCTTTACCTAATTTAGGGTTAACAATTTAATTACTGTTATTGGTGCCACCAGTACCATACCCCACCACAAGAGGGCATTTTAATGCGTGCAAGCAAGTCAGTCCAGTATTCTGAATATACTAAGTATATACTTGTCTCTCAGTTTCTAATTTCCTTGTGACTGGCTCCCACCTTCCTGCAGAGCCTCCTAAAGGAAGAGTTGGGAATTATGAATTATGAATGCCCATTTCCACTAAGCTTCTGTTTCAACAAGAGATCGACTAGCCTTGTATAACGATTAGTAAAATCAATGAGGTTTCTTGGAGGTCTACGCTCCTAGGGAATTACACTTTATACAGGGCCACTTCTCAGTGTGTGTACTTCATAAGTTTGGATCTAGGAGGAGCCAAAAAAAGTTAGGAGTCAGCTTTTTAAATTCCCCAATCATGTTTCTATTTTTCTGGTGTCCAGGGTTTATCGAGCCTTGCCATACATTGACACACTCTAACACCATACAGTAGACACATACTAACATCTTATCCTCACAAACACTAATACACACTCTAACACTATATGCCGACATACACACTGATGCTAATGCCATACTGTAACACAAACAACACCAGACACGCAAGAACCACACTCTTATGCACATGCACGCACACACACGGGCATATAACAGCATACATATATAAAAACACACACTAACACTATGGACACATACACACTGAATCTGGTACTACTATACAGTCGACATACTGACTCTAGCACTACATATGCACATGGATACTACAGTATACACACACACACAGAGACTATACTATACATATAAACACTGACTCTGATACTACAGTACACACACACACACATTGACCCCAGCACAGTACATTTACACACATACTCGCTGACTCTGACACTATAGTGTATACACACTCATATACACTACTCCCCCTCTCTTCGTGGAGCCACACCACTACCTATCTTCTGCCATTGTGAATTCGATACTCTATGCTTTCCTGTAGGGGCGTGGTGGGGCGAGTGCCATGAGGCAACCAGCAGGGTCATGTAAAGTGCGCCCACTAGACCACAAGAAAGCATAGGGTGCTGGATTAATAATGGTAGCCTTGCAAACCCTGGGGTTTGTCGAGCCCTTTCATAATGAATATTGAAGCGAGGGAGATAAAACCAAAACTCTCATGCTAATGCTCCATTTAGTGAATAAAACGCACAACTAAAATCCCAAAACAGAAAGGATTTGGGTTTTAAAGGTTTTGTTTTAAAGTTTCCATGACCTGATTTGATATGGGTAAAAACAAGGACATTCTAAACGAGTGTAAAACATAACGTGGTATTTTATTTAGCTAACTGAATACAGTGTACATGATCAAGATCCTTCTCCATGAAACCTTTACATCTTAAAATACTTTATAGATGTAATGCAGACGACTTATTCAAGACAATAAAAGGTTAACCGAAAAACAGTCTGATTAATGCTGTTTCTAGTTCTTGATTAATTCGGGTTTCATTAATCCTAACAGTGCAGTTACATTTCAGTACTTTTTCGTTTAATAAACTAATTGAGTCATTAATCTGAATGTATCACACAAAGGTCATAATTACATGATGTAAAATGCTGCATGAAATAATTGGAAAGGACTGTGGTCACATTAGAGGTTTATTATTCTTGTGTATTTGTATCTTAGAATTTGAAGCGTGTGGCTGAAACATGGATGGATGAGTATGCAGAGTACATATACCAGAGAAGACCTGAGTATAGACATCTGTCCACTGGAGACATCTCCTCCCAGAAAGAACTTCGGAAGCATCTGAAATGCAAGGACTTCAAATGGTATATGACTGAAGTAGCATGGGACATACCAAAGTATTACCCACCGGTGGAGCCCCCATCTGCTTCCTGGGGAGAGGTATTGTTTTAAAAAATAGCTTTCGCTGATTTAACTATATATTTAGCACTGCATTATTCAACACCAAGTGAAAGATCAGAGGAAGGTAGCGTTAATAGAGAATACCTTACTTTGTCAAAAAAACACATGGAGGTCTAATATCACTGATCAATACCAACCTTTTGACCTCAGCAGTTATTGGTACATAGAGTACAGACTTTATAATCTAGAGCTCAGATGACCCAAGTGCACTTAAAACAACAGGAAATTTCATGGCTGAATTTAGATCATATTGTTAGGTCTTGAGCTGCTTAGTGAAGAATGAATAAACAGGCACTTATTTCTGCATTCAAACAACTTTTTGGAATTTTGAAACCTAAATTAATGGAGGATTATCTATCAAACTCAATAGACACATGCAGTATTACTTTTTAGTAATCTTGCTTAGATTATTTTTAGGAGGGACAACTGGTGATGTAAGGCATGTCTTAAAGGAGATGGTCCGTGTAAAATAATATTTCATATAATCAGTGCTTTGTACGGTAGTGTAGTGAAAAAATATTTTCATTTTCCCCCAACAGACATCTGATTATTTTGTGTGGCTTTCTCTGCTCAAAACAACAAACTCAATCGATTTTTCATGGCAATACTAAAAAAGTCCTTTTAAGATTGAGGTATACTTTTGTTTGTACATAAGGCAGTATGATAAGCAATCAGAGTGTTTGTGTAGTAGATTAGGCTGAGCTCGAACACATAGGAATGGCTAATATGCAGATGTCTAAAGACAAAAACTAGAACAGTTTTAAAAAGTAAACTGCACAATACGGTACTTAAAAAAATATATTTTTAACTGATATTAGTTTAAAAAAATGGTGGGAGTTCTCCTTCAATGATCTAACTACACCTCGAAGTTGCCATTCTTGCCCATGTTCCATATATTTCTGTCTACATTGTGTATTGTACAGGTAGTTCACCCTTTTCTTAAGCCAATGAGATATAGAACTATAATGACCTCTGCTGGCTTACGAGACAATCTTTGTCATCCTTCATAAGCATACCCTCTAAAAACAACTGCACTTAACAGCGGGTTGGGTTATTAGTGAGCTTGGGGGTTATTCTCTAAACTGTGAGGTAAGAGGTAACAGCTTCTCAAACCTTTTTCTATAATAAACTCAGAGGTGGGTCCTTCATAATCCATGACATGACTTGTTTCAACTTGTTTGTGATGGTTAGGTAAATCATATAGCATAGTTGCAACATGAATAACGAAGAAATATGACATGCAGGGATTTCTAAGTTGCCAATAGCCTAGACTGTAAAGCATATATAAAACACGGAGAAAACTTTTTAGACATAGCAAATATAAGGAATGAAAACATTCTTTGTCAAGGCTGGAGAAAAGCAATATGTTTCAACATGAGCGCGAATGTTAATAGAGAAGCAGGGTAAGAAATTGAATTTTACTTCTAGGCATTCTGCTTTGGTAACTGGATTGATGTTAACTTTGCCAATTGTAATACTAAAAGTTGGATGTGGGCCAAGTTTTAGAAATGTACTATGTGAGCATATTAATATTAAAACAATAGCAGTCAACCCTAAGAGGAATAGTCCAGCAGACAGACTTTAAAATGTGTATATACAGAATATAGCCAAAGATGGATGTGATATTACACTTGAAATAGAAAATGTTATGAAGGCCTGTGTGTGTCTGGCTCATTAACAACCCCTGGATTATATCATTATTTTATGCCACTGAAAATAAAGACTGAAGCATTGAATTTATTGCCACCTTTATAGGCACACTAAAGCTTTCTAAAGTAATGACTAAAATTATGATCTTGATGAAGAGGTTAAGACAACTTTCTCCTTTGTATATATATATATATATATATATATATATATATATATATATATATATATATTAGTAGAGTATATATATATATATATATATATATATATATATATATATATATATATATATAGAATGTATTTTAGTCTGACTGTGAACACTATTCCATTGGTGAGCAAGGGATGGGGATATATATATATATATATATATATATATATATATATATATATATACCGTATTTGCTCGATTATAAGACGACCCTGATTATAAGACGACCCCCCAAAATCTGAATATTAACTTAGGAAAAAAAGAAAAAGCCTGAATATAAGACGACCCCAAAGGAAAAAAGTTTTACCAGTAAATGTTAATTCATGTAAACTATTTTTTTAAATAAAAGCTATGATTGAGAAAAATATTTTTTTTGTTTTTATTTCTTGTATTTTCCATCCTGTCCCCCAGTTACGCACATCTGCCCCCAGGCTTGCCACCCCAATATGGCACTGTGGCCCATGATATGCCTTTTAACCCTCTATATGCCACTGTGCCCCATGGTATGCCTTTTGACCCCCTATGTGCCACTCTGCCTCCAGAAATGCCTTATACCCCTATATCCCATTCTGGCATTTAGGGGGTTAAAATGCATATTATGGGACAGAGTGGCATATAGGGAGGTATAAGGCATTTCAGGAGGCAGAGTGGCATTAAGGGAGTTAAAAGGCATTGTATAGAGCACTCTGCCTCCAGAAATGCCTTATACCCCTATATGCCACTCTGGCATTTAGGGGGTTAAAAGGCATATTATGGGGCAGAGTGGCATATAGGGAGGTATAAGGCATTTCAGGAGGCAAAGTGCTCTATTAAATGCCCCCTTAACGCCACTCCAGAAATGCCCTATGCCCCCATTTAACACACACACACACACACACACACCCTATACCCCCATTTAACTAACACACACACACACACACACACACACACTCTCTCTCTCTCTCTCACCCCCCTCCCCCCTCTCTCACCCCCCTCTCTCACCCCTCTCTCCCCCCTCAGCCCTCTCTTACCGGTGCTTCCAGCCGGGGCAGCGGGTTGACGTCGCCTTCTGCTGCAGCCGCAAGGAGGTGGAGTTGGCAGCGGGGGTTTGTATGCGTCCGTCGCGTATACTTTCCCCGGCTGTCAGAGGTCAGAGATCAGAGTTCCCCGCACCGGTGCGGGGAACTCTGGTCTCTGAGAGTCGGGGAAGGTCTACGCGACGGACGCAGACAACCCCCGCTGCTAGCCACACCTCCTTCCGGCTGCAGCGGACGTTGTCTACGCGGATCGCGTAGACGTCAACCCGCTGCCCCAGCAACACAGCAGGAAGCATCGGTAAGTGTTTGTATGATGATGATGGGGGGGGGGGTGAGACAGGAGGATCCAGGTCCCCTGCAGCGGTGCGGGGGATCTGGATCTTAGTCTCCTAATCAGACCTCTATTTGAGGTCTGATTAGAAGACGACCCCGATTAGAAGACGAGGGGTATTTTTCAGAGCATTTGCTCTGAAAAAAACCTCGTCTTATAATCGAGCAAATACGGTATATACATACAGTATATAGGCAATATACCCCTCCAGGGTATTTCCTGCCATATTGCACACGGGTCCCATTTTTTTTCTTTTTTTAAAAAAATGAATTTATTAGAAAAATCCCCATTTGTTTATAATGGGAGGTGTTCCAAATTGTGCTTGTTTCAAGAAGCATTTGTAGCTTGAAAGGAAACTCAGAGTTGCCTGCTATTGCGAATTTGCGGGTTGACCGCTTTTTTGAACTCGCATACACTCTCCTGCAGATGAGTGTATGCGATTTGTGATTTATTTAGTGACAATCAATATTAGCATGAAAATAGCTGTTAAGAACCTAAAAATGGTACCTGTTTATTCCAAATTCTCTTGTTTTCAAATGCTAAGTCACATTTTCCACATAAAGCCACAGGAGGAAGTCATTAGGAAAATGTAATGTAATGCCATTGATCAACCTGACGATCGAGCTGTTCCTTTAAAAAATATATAAGTCCTGGGTACAGATAAGCACTTTTTACTGGGTGACTAAAAGGAAATGAAATGCAGGGAAAAAAGTGTGGAAAGTGCTGAGGTTAAGTATTTTTGGAGATGGTTTATTTTATCCACTGTATGGCATTCTGCCTAGATTTCTCACATTCTAGCAGAAGAACAACATATTTTATATCGTCCGTTTGGGTGTGATTAATTGTCATACCGTACGGATATATATAGCTGCCTATACAGCAGCAACCGCAAAAGTATAGCATATGTGACATATTCAAATATGCAAAATTATTACGCTTACCATATTTGTTGTATTAAATGCTTGCTAGTACTTTTCTCTACTTATTTTGTATTATTTATTTATGTAGCACCATCATATACCGTAGATCTGTACATTGGGTAAAGCATATCATAAAAGGTAGTATGTCACATAATCCTGGCGCGCCTGTGTTAGCACACCCCTTCTTCTTCTTCTTCTATGTGCCCTACCCAGATAAATGCCTGCACAAGAGTTATGCTTTTAGCCACCCACATAACATAAAATGGTCCCTTTCTAGAAATTTGAAATGGTGGGGGGTATGAACAATAACTCAATTATGTATATATTTTCCAGGACACTCTTGTATTAATACAATAAAAAAATCTGGGCTATCATATGCACCATTGTATAATATACATGATACATTTAGAAATTACATTTTACAGCCTATGTTATTTTGTATTCACTTATAACACACCCCCTTCTATATGTATCTTAAAAAAGGAAAATGTGAACAGAGCTTACAACTAGCAATGACACGGATCCAGCAGAATATCATCTGTAACCTTCAATGTGTTTTTTCCAAATCTAGAGGTCAGTCTGCAGAAATAGATAATATATATCAGGGTATGCTTCTAAACGGACAAGTTCTCACAATCAGTTTTTTAGAAGCATGAAATAGAAACTTGACAGCGATAACAACCGTTTGAGCCATCCAGATTTGAAACACTTGAACCCTATTTGGTATTTTATAAAAATTGCCTTATGACCTGCAATGTATCCAGGCCTAGGGCTGCGGGTCTTAGGAGGGTGACAGTCGAGGAGGCTAGCACCATCTGGCCAAGTGGCTCCATTGCCCCCCCCCTATAATTCACATACGCACTGACACACATTTTCACACATCCATACTCACTTACTAGACTTGTGCATTTGGATTTGTAAGCATTGCAAAGTTAACAAAATGTACATATTTCATCAATTCGTACAAACCAATAAACACAAGACAAGTTCCTGACTGGATCCCCGTTTTGCAGCTCTGCTTCTTCTCTAGGATCTTTCTGTTCTGTTTGTCCGCATCTCCACGGACATAACTTCCCAGTGAACTTCCACAAACATGGTGTAGCTTCCAGTAACATCCTCTCCCACAATTGGAGTAAGTCATCTGAGGTTATCTTCGGACAAACTAACAGAGCTTCTTGTGAGGTCCTCTCCCTGAGGAGGTCATCAGAAGAGCCGCTGTTTTGCTGAAGTTCACCAGGAGGTCATTTCTGTGAAGATGCAGACAAAGAAAGACAGAAGAGACAAGAACAAGAAGATGCTAGAGAAGTAGTGGAGCTGTGAGACACGGAAGCGGAATCGCTCAACCGTGAAGGTAGGGAGACATGCAGAGAGTGAATCAGAATGAGTGAGAGTGAAAGAGAGAGCATGGGCATTGGACAACTAATTTTGCTGTTGATTTTAAAAAGCACCCCCCCACACACAATTTTTTGTTGTCCGAAACAAATGGGGAGGAAAGGGAACTTGTTGTCAGAAAACAAATGGGCCAAACACGAACCAGAAAATTTGTCCAAATTGTTTTTGGCCCATTTGCACTTACATTCAAATACGTACACTAGCGCCAATTGATTCATGCTAACACGCACTCCCTCTTACACACATTCATACTAACACGAAAACACACAACCATGTTCACATTCATACACACACATTCATGCTCACACCCCCTTCCTCTCACACACACTTTCATATCCATGCTAACATACACACACTCTTACATACATACCTACTTACCCCCTCCCTTGCCCTGTCACTCACCGCCTCTCTAACCCCCTTACCTCACCACCAGCCAAGGTTTTTTTTATGATGCCATATCCCGGCATGCCATATCTTAAAGGCAGTGCCTTTTAATGCATTTTGGATGCCGTCTGTGGCTGGGGGAACTACTCTAGACTTGACCCAGGGCAGCCTAGGTAAATATACCACTACTTATGCCTATCCCATGCATGTTTAAATTTCACTTATGCTGGAAGGCTGTTCCACTTATCCACCACCCTCTCTGTGAAGTAAACCTCTTTACAATATATCTAAGCTTGTGACTCTAGTTTCAGACTATGACTTCTTGTCTTACCTTCACCTTTGAAATATACAACCATCTTGTATCTAGGTAACCTCTCATGTAAATTATTGAAGAAATAGAACTGCATGTTTTTGATGTTTCTTTATTGGCTGCCAGCTCACTTTGACCTTCTTTGGATTTCAATCTGATAAACTCCCAATGTTCTATGTACTCCATTAAGGAGCTGGCAGTGTTAGACACAATTTGTAATCCACTGAAGTGCTGTAAACCCTGCAAAAACATTAAAGGCGTTAGAAATAGAGTACATGAAAAGGCTGCGTAACACTTACCGTATGCCTTCATGAAATCAGATAAAGCCATTAATTAGCTGTATACTTGTGAGAAACTGTCATTTTAATTAGTGTTTCCATAAGATAACCTGTGTTCAAATGTTGAAAAGTATATGTCATTTCTGAAGGATGTAAAATAGAGAATAATACAGCTAAATAACTCCATCGAGGATTTTTTATGTCATCTGAATCTGAAAATACAACAGCCAATTTGATCCTGTGCTTGAAAGACAGGTATGTTAAACTGAGAGTGAGCCATGATCTTTAACACCTGTCAAGCGTGGCTTTTTCCTGAAATTAGGAAGGTGCAGAAGGATAGATGGAATAAATCAGTATTAGGCCATAGGAAGATAGGTAACTGGGATAGCTATAAGGGCCAACTGGCTAATTATTTATTTTTTTTTGCTAATTAAGGATACAAATTTTTTTTATTCCCCTGAATTATAAAAATGTGAACAAAACCTAACTCAACCTTGGCCTACACTAACAGGGCAAATTGGTTGTGGACTGAAAGTGGGCTCAGGGCTGGTTACTAATTGTATTATTATAATACATATAATACTTGTAGGCGCACTTGCTTTCAATTTTAATAAAATGAAAGTAATCTCCCTTGGAATCTATTATTACCTTTACACATATACTGTATATATATCACAGAGATACACACACACAGAGTTAGACACACAACAACTGTTCTAAGAGTTAAAAATCTTGTTTTTACTTTTTTTAGTTCACCTATTATAGCAGATTTTTTAAACTACTATGGAAATATTCTTCCTGCCCCCTAACATACCTATTGAGGCACAAAGAAAGAAGCACAGTAATGGTGAGTGGGTGCTCCAACATGCCTCCCAAGTGTCCCGCTTTGTGCAGGACAGTCTCAACCCGCTTACCTGCCCCAAGCCATAGAGCTCAGCGATGCAGCATGCTTTCCTGTAAACCATCCCTCCTCCTCTTTGGAAACTCTGCTTCCCTTTGATGATAGAGAAAGCAAAGACACAAGAAAAACAAACACACACCATTGGTGTAAATGAATAAATAATACTTTCCCTGATTAGACAGCAGCACCCAAATAAGCGTTCCTCTAACACTTGATACAGTAATCTTTACAACTCTTCCAAATGGGGCGCACATCCACATAGGGGTAAAAGAGATTTTTGACAAAAAAATTGTATAACTCTGTAACCTTCCTTATGGCTCAACAAATCCAGAGTGGTTTTGAGGAACCACTCTGGATTTGTTGAGTCATAAGGAAGGTGGTCTACGTTATATCTTCGGGCAAGCTGCAAAAGAAAATCCTGATTCATCTCCTGAGGCAGCCGGTTGTTCGGTGAAACGCGAGGGAGGGAGGGATATATTGGGAAGCTCTTGCTGCTGGACGGTGGACTTTCCTGTGCCTGGTTTAAAAGCTGATTACCTTGTACACGCTTTTGTACATTTCGTCTGTTGTAACTGCAATATTTTACCTTATCCACATGACCGAGTGATACTGTGCCATTGCTGCTGTGTTTTCATATTTTTTAGCTATGAAGAATTAAAGAATATTTTATGATGAGCGCATTTATGTCCTTGGAAATATGAGTGCATTACTTACCTGCAATACTGCTAAGCCCCATTTGCATACGGAGTTACACAATTTTTTTTTTTTAAATCTTTTTCCCCTATGTGGATGTGCGCCCCGTTTGGAAGAGTTGTAGTGAAAGCAAAGAATTAGATAGTAGAGGTGGCACCTCGAGGCACATGTGGGAGAAGTGGCACCCTGCTGCACACCCGCGCTTCCCCTTTCCGGAGTGACATACAGAGCCGGGATGCAGGGTATATGCCTTACAGTGGGACTTGGGAGAATGCTTACTGCTTATACCCATTGTACAGTTTTTATGTTTGTCACCCCATTCCCTCAAGATTGTAAGCTTGCGAGCAGGGCTCTCTCCACCTAATGTATCGGTTTGTCTTAGTCTTGTCATACCCCTTGAATATATGTGTATTATGTATTAAGCGCTGTGTAAACTGTTGGCACTATATAAATAAAAGACAATAATAATAATAAATACAGGGCTATGGAATATAATGGCACTAAATAAAACAATATATAATAATAATGTGCAGTAGTGCTACCCCTGACATTCATATTCACTGAATGTAGAAGTTGGGCGGTATGCTTCAGCAGCTCGATGAGCGTCTACCTTGTGACTTGGCTTGGCTTGAAGAGAATCGGAGGCGCTACATGCCACTGCAATTATTAGTGGTTGTGTTCAGCAACATATTCTGGCCTGTGCTGAGCTGGCACTGCTTCCATAGGATACATTAGAAGGACCCGGGCACCTTTTGTTGTGTTTTCTATGGTTCTTGCAGAATAATTAATGCTGACACTCACTTCAGATGAACAGCTTATTCTTTAATCAGTAACAACATCACTGGTAGAGTCCTTGCTCAACTAACATCAACATGTGCTCACATAAACCCCCTCCTACTCAGGGAATCCCCTGCCTATTAAAGCAACACAGTCCTTTAATAGGCACATATCACTACACCTTTAAGACACAGAGCACAAGGAAATATCATATCAAGATGCACGGTAGTGAGGTTAATGGCTGTGTAGGGGTGGCTGGGGAGCTGCCCTGGGCAATGAAACGGCTCAATATTAATCATCCATCTGAACACTAATGAAAGTCTGGGGTAGAACAGACTACATAACCATAAAGAATCAGCACGGAGTGGTTCTGCAGTACCTTAGATTACTTTATACAGCACTGTATTTTGTTTCAAGTTGATAACTTTTTTTTTCCCCATGGGACTTATTTTCCAGATACGAAACGTGGCATCAAATCTTTGCATAGATAGTAAGCATGGAGCAACAGGAACCGAAATGAGATTAGACACTTGTGTGAAAGATGGCTCTGAAAGAACTTGGTCACATGAGCAGGTATGTCATTTATCTTAAGCCTTTATCTCTTATTTATTGCACTTTTGGTTTTATATTTTTGTGATCCGTTTTTTGTGTGTGTGTGTGTTGCTGTGTGCTGTTTTATGATTATGCACATTTGCTCCTCAACCAATTGCCTAGTGTGACCTTTAAATTGGCATAATTGACTCCTAATGCCCACAGAGTTTTAAATAAAGCTACTTGTGGTCACTTATTAATGATTTACTTGCCCCATTTTTAGAGGTACTTGACCCATTTTTTTCACTTTAGGCTCATTCGCTTCTTTATGGTCACAATAATGGCATATGTTAAGAGATGTAATCAAGATGCATAAGGCACAGTTTAACTGTGATGGATAATTGATTTAAATAGGAATTACATTTATTTTCTTAGATCTTTGAAGTGCTTTAAACAATAAGAGTCTGGCTACCACTTAACTATCATGGATTTTATTAGGCGATGTGTAATTTTGTATATTTACACTAGGGGGCAGCATTGGCAAAATATTTGAAATGCCTGTGTTTAAAGATTAAATGGTCACCAGGGAGCAAAATTTTATTTTTATGTGACTGTAGATTAAAATTACATTGATCAAATTATACTTATTTTGTTTTTTATTTCGTAGCAATAACATCCTATGCATACATACCATAGCTACAGAAAATGCTTGTAGTTTATTGGTATTGTTACAGCAATAAGGTTTACAAGTTATTGTTTAACACGTCTCATTTGCATAATTTATTTATATAATATTTTGAATATAACGCGGGTAGTATTTTTATTCCGGCTTATTTTTATGATAGAAGTGCCTACTGCTATATCTATGTAGAACGCCTTTATACATCAGCCTAAAAAACCAACGTAATTTTAATAATTTTGGACCACATTGTACAATATGTAAACTCATATCTAATTGGAAGCCTACCCATGTTTCAGCATTTAGTATTTGCTCATGCTCTGCTAAAGACACAATTGTTTTTTTACTCACACTAAATAATTCAGTGTGTGCATTTTAGTGTGTCCAAAACTGATACTTTTTTCCACATACATTCAAGCGCATAAAAGCTTTCTCTACAAATGCTTAGAAATATATATAATAACCATAAAAAGCTTAAAAAACCCAGCAAATGTTCAGTTTAACATGGAAAATGTAACCCCATCAATATTGTTATAAATATGTACCAACACTGGAATGGTTACATTTGAAACCATATTGAAGTGTGTTTGTGAAATTGTTCTTGCCTATTGATATGGTATAAGGAATATGTCATTTATCCTGTGCACTTGAATTTATTTGATAGCTGTGTGGTCCCTTTAAATTTTCACTAGGTTCCTTTTGCATGAAGGGGTTCTGATTTGTGGATTTTGTGTGCAGGAGATATATTCAGCTGAAAACATCTCCCTGCATCTGTCATACTTACCGCTAGTAAGTGCTGGCTTGGCAAATGCTATGTGCAGGGGCCTGTGCGGCAAGTGCATGGATATCAGTGGAAGTGCTTTCCTGCCACTGATTGGCTGTTTGAGGCAACCAATCAATGGCAAGAATCATCAGCCAGCGTAGAAGTAGGGGCAGTTGCAGCTTCTAGTTCAGGTTTTACTTATTTATTTTCATTTTGAAGAATGCATATTAAAGTGTGCACATAATATGTATTCTTCTTTAGTGGTGGTGTGAGGGACACTTTAATTTTGTAAGGACCCCTTTCCAGGCTCTGCTTTTTTCTTAGTCCAACTAAAATATATTAAGACAGATGGCTAGGTAACCCCTGTGTGTGGTGGCACATGGTTTAGCATGCCTGTTGTAACCAGGTTTGCTGTATTGATGTACCTGACTTCTCAAATCCTGACCTTGGCTAGTTCTTGTTTTTGCCTGATTGCTGCCTGTACCAACTTTTGGCCTGATTCCTCCTGGCATTGTGTCTCTCCATTCCATTGTCTGGAAAATGTGACACCTTTGAACGAATAAAGAAGTGAAATACCGTATTGGCTCGAATATAGGCCGCACTTTTTTCCCCCACTTTAAGACTTTAAAGTGGGGGTGCGGCCTATATTCGGGGTCTAGCGCCCGACGCCCGGGACATGCAGTCCTGGGCGCCGGGCAGGCAGCGGGGTTAGGATACAGATCCCCCGCAGCGGTGCAGGGGACCTGCATCCTACTGTCTGATACGCTTAGACAGCCTCCCCTGCCGGCACTTTCCACGGGGGGGGTGCCGGCACGGGAGGTTGTCTAAGCGCATCATGCGGATGCGTTTTACCTCTGCACCCCCCCGGACTTACCGGAGCAGACTCCCGGGTGTCTTGCGGGGTCGGCGGGGGACATCTACGCAATACAACTTCCGGGAGTCTGCTCTGGTAAGTTGGGGAGGGGGGGGCAGAGGAGGACAGTGGCAGCGTATCTCGGGGAGGGAGGACAGTGGCAGCGTATCTCGGGGAGGGAGGACGGTGGCAGTGGATCTCGGGGAGGGAGGACAGTGGCAGCGGATCTCGGGGAGGGAGGACAGTGGCAGCGTATCACGGGGAGGGAGGACAGTGGTAGCATATCTCGGGGGGGGCAGAGTGGCAGCATGTTTTTTTGGTGCTTTTTTAAAGAAAAAAACTTTTTCTTTAAAAAAGCACCAAACTTTTAGGGTGCGGCCTATATACGGGGGCGGCCTATATCCGAGCCAATACGGTATATAACATTTGTAGTAAACCGTTTGGTTGAATAACTTTGTGGCAAAATGAGTGGTCTAGTGCTCAACATTCTTACTAACTCATGTTGGAGTCCATTTTTGTGGAGCTTAATGTGAGTTCTACTGAGCATTTCCAAGCAACACATGCGCCCTGTTTTTAGTTAGCAGCTTTTATTATTATTTCTGTGGGAGTTGAATTGCTAATTAGTAAATATGTATTCAACATTCAATGCAATTTGGGAGTAAAAAGGTTTTTTAAAAAAGCAAATAGAATCAAGTCTTATGTGTTTCTCATGCATTTATTAATATTAGCTAACAGTAGTGAAGGTGTACTACTAGGTTAATTCGGTACATATATTTAGCTGTTTTCAAATAGCAAACACAGGTAGTATGAGTATTATAAGTATTATAAGCGGGGTTAACTGTGAATATGCTTTGCGAGATATGCTTTGTCCTGGATTTGGTGCTGTGTTTTTATTATAGTCTATTAGACCTTAGAATCCATCAATCTAAGAGCTTGAAGTGCAGTGCCAATAACATCCTAAACTCTGCAGAACAGTACAGCTCATTAGTGACTGCTGAGATTAATGGGGGTGCTGATGAGAGTCGAAAGTGTACAATTAACACACTGAAATGTGCCAGTGTACTAATAACCCCTTTGTCCTCAATGGTATGTCCATGGTAATATTTCTGCTTCGCTGGTATTTATCATAAATCTGTAGGGCACGCCAAAGGCTTCTTAGTGAAATTCCATTTAGCCATGTAAATTAGAGCCACAATAAATTAAAATATGCAGTGATTTATTGGGTGAGATTTAACCCATTAGGGCTGAGTGCAGTAATAATTAGCAGCACCAGCCGCTGCATGCCTACTGTTCTTCCTGGGCACTCTGTGGGTTAATTTGAAGATATAACACCAGCACTGCGAGTGACTGATTATCTGACTGGTCATAATGATATCTTAAGAGGTTGTAAATATAGTTTAGCGTCATTATAAAACGGAAACTGTTCCATAAATCTGCAGTGCTTTGTGTGAATGGAACAAAGAGGAGGGATGATAAAACCCGCTATGATACAGGAATGTTAAGTAGGAGTGTAGGAGTTTAGGATTTAACATGAACTTTATTGAATTGGTAGATGAAAGCCCGCTAGAAGCTAGATTAAAATCATTGTGTACAAGCATGAATACATAAACACATCAAAATAACATACTGTAGTGCATTGCTTAAAAATAAAAAACAGTATTGATGGGGATGCTAGCATAAGAGGGTTTTTTGTCCACTAACTCAATAGAATTTAACTAAAAAGTAGTGTGTGCCGTGCTTAATAGATTTATTTGACATTAAAATGGTGCTTTGTGCGTTGCTAAGGCAGCTAATCACCGACTGGAAAGCACTCCCGTTGAAATGAATTAAAGGTGGCACTCAGCTATGAGTTGCATTATTATTTATTGTTTTATATAACGCCAGTATATATTGTAGCGCTGTACAATGTGAAGACAGGTCTTTCCAAGATGTAAATAACATTTGTTGACTTACAGAAACTGGTGAGGAGGGCCCTGCTCAAACAAGCTTAATTAAAGTGCATACAGTGTCTGAGGTGTCCAGTGAATGTAATATTACATCGCTTCAAAACCAGCAATTAAATCATTTTATGCCCTCCACTACTGTCACCAATCGCAGCTAATTGCAGTCGTGAACGGAAGCTGGACTGCTGCTGCTGGCTGCCATGTGCATCAGTCACTAGGAGCCGCTCCTGTGCATGTGTGTGCTTGCCAATGACTGGGTATGTTGGTAGTGATTAAGAGAGGGGCAAAGAAGACAGCCAGGGCGAGTAAAAACAAACGTTTTGTAATGAATGCTTCTTTTTAGCGGCTTGATCTCTCTCTGTTATAGATTGATCAACAGTTTTTGTACAGTTGCCCATTTGTCCTTAAGGGATTAGGCAAGGGTTAACAACCCTAACTATGATCAGTTAGCTTTATTTAGCGTGGCCTTGTCTGTAATAAAGGAAACTGTATATTGAATGGCAATTCCTAGTTGCAGGGCTAAAAATACGATTCAGTGAAGGACTATGAGTAGTAACTAATATCCATCCTAGTTAGTTCCTCTGTGTATTCCGGATCATCATACCTGGGAACTTTTAGGGGGGGTTGAGGGGGGACCCTATTCCCACGAACCGCACGATTTGGGTGTTGACTCGGAGAAGCCAGATAGTTCCCCGATATCATAAGGGAAATACCGACCCTGCATTGGGCAGAATAGATGCCTGACATTTTTTGAGTGTAGAAAGGTTAATGGCGCATTGCTGAACCCAAGGAGAATAAACATAGACTCTCCTCTCCTCACCTCACTGGAATTTAAAGGGTTAACCCAATTGCTTTGCCCTTTCAACTGGAAGGATGATGAGTCTTGTTAGAGTATTACCCAGGCCAGTTCAGCCACAGTTAGCTCTGCTTTTTTATACTCACTTTAGGCAGACATCTAATCGCAGCGGCTGGAGATTTCTAGACGTCACAGGAATATATGGGGTTGGTTTGTGTTTGGAGGACTGGGAAATCAGCTATCGCCATGTCTTCAGGCTGATATTTTTCCAGCCCTTTTAATCACTTACCTGGGTAGTGAAAGCATCTTTGTCGTGTTAGAATATTGTTTTTTTGATCACTCTAGAATTTGATCCTTCATAATGCACCTGCATTTTCTGTGCAAACTCAACTGAAAACTCCCACCATCGTGAATAAGGCCATGTGAATAAGACCATAAGAGGGCACGCCTATGTATGATGTTTGAAGAATGGGTATGTGGTCGTTGTGGCACTTGTGTGAGTTAGGTAGCTCTTCTGAGCGCCCCCCTCCTCCTCTAGTGACTGTCTCAGTGGTCCCAACCCTTGCGGCGAGGGACCAAGAAGATCCGGCCCTCCTGCAGGCCTTATGGCCAGGGAGGGAAGGAAGGGGCCACATGTGCTTCGGGAGTGTGACCCACAAAGAAAATGAAGAAGGGGACCTGGTGTACACCGTGGCCTTAAGGCACGTTGGCACTTTTCTTTTCTTTCTTCACATCAAAGTCACTGACCTCGGGGCTTCAATAATAAAAAACAAAAACTTGTGTGACATGCTGTGTAAACAAAGCAGCCAATCAGTAGCAGCAAATAGCACCCATTAATAGCACCAGACTGGTGGTATATCACATTAAATAATTGTGCGTGTGGGGGGGTAATATGGAGATTCTGCAGAATCCCCCATAATATAAGAACTTGAAACTAATGATGGATGTATATAAAAAAGGAACCTCCTGCCATGGAACCCTTTCTTCAAGACCCATAACCTCACCCTTTTAACCTCCCCTGACGTCTCTCTTTTCTAGGAACTCAGAATATTAGGTCTGTGTTAGTCTCAATATTCTGCAGCCCTAAACGCAATAATAATGTGTATGTCTGCGTCTGGGTAAAGCTTTTTCGCATAACCATGTTGGCTACTATATCTACTCAAAGAAAAATATTCCTCTTTGACCATTTTATACGTTAAGAGGTTTACCATGGGAATTGTGATTAGACCGATTATTCATGTAAAAGCTAATACAGTGTCAGCAACTCATTCTGACAGTCCATTTGTGCATTTATATTAATGTCCTGACCTTGTGTGTGTATTACTATAGGATATGTTTCCTAATTGATGTTATGGGTGGCTAAAACCCCTTGATGTTTGGTAACATAAATAGCTGTTCCTGTGAATTATGTATGTAGCTATGCTAGACTCATTGTGTATATGTCCACACAAACATCAGCTTGCAATGTACAAGACGTACACAAATAACAATTTTATTATAAATTGTTTTTTTTTGGTAAAAATTTTTACATTTACTAAACAATGTCAGGCATATTTGATTCAAAAGTAAATAGATTTTACTCATCCGGCAGTAAAGGATTAATACAGTCTACATACTTGATAAAAGTTGTTCAGCACAAAATCACATATCCCTTATAAATGTCTCTAAATGCCATTTCTTATTTTACATATCCTCATTTCTGATTCACTGTAATGGATCCAATCTGTTTTACCCCAAGATCATTGTGATACCTTAGGGGGGTGCTAGCGAAAATTTATCTGATTTGGGACTTTTGGATTTAAAAGGGTTAAAAAGGGTCAGATGCTGTCTAACTTCATTATGGGGTTTTGCAATAGATTGCTTAGGAAGAGGCGAATAATTGTAGAGTTAGCCTTATATCAAGCATATAATATAAGATAGGACCAAGGTTCATTATTTAACATAACTTTTATGCAAAAATATAGGTTGGCAAGCCCGGGAATGGAAACCAGCCTTGAATACACACAGCTGAATACACACTGCGCTCTTACAATTTTACAGCAGATGGCTGTGTGTATCCAGCAGGTGGGTGCATGGCAAAGCATTTTGATCGTTTGGCGCTATATAAATAAAAGATAATAATAATAATAATCTGCTGAACAAACAGCAGAAATAGTAAGTATTAGGTGCTGTTCGGGACAGGCCTACCGGTTACTGACCAATACATGGGTTATGAAACAATGTTTCTAGTCTCTGTGTGTGTGTGTTTGTGTGTGTGTGTGTGTGTGTGTAAGAATTTTCTTGTGTTCAGTCACTTTGCATTTTGTTAAATGATAAAATGAACATGTCTATTTTTGTAAGCATTCTTACTTTACAGCATTTTTTCCACACCTGTCTAAAACTTTTGCACAGTACTGTGTGATATACAGTATATTCAATAGAATTTCAAAGGTCTCTTTGTACTTAGCCATAAATGCAATAATGTAATCAATTAACTGGCCCCCGATGAAGATGCTGTCGAGTTTTTCACTTTTGTTTTACACCCGGACATAGAGTATTTTTGTTTTATAAAGGAAATACTGTTCCACTTTCGTGAGATTATCCGAAGCTATCATCTCTCATGATTAAAGGAGGACTCTTACATCCCAGACTCTCCAAAACCCTAATTGTAGTACCCATATACAACATCTTAATTGCAACTATTTTTATTTTCATTTATCTATAATTATAAAATGTTCTGTCATATTAAATTGTTGCCATGTTATAAAAATAGCTTTTGCAAACAATTCTTAGTGCTAACGTCTGGCACAATCCAAATGATGTCACAACTTCCTTGAGATCTGTCATTAGAATTACAATATCATCACAGAGGAATCATGACTAATAAAAGTAGCTGTGGAATGGTAAATGGTAACAGAACATTAAAACTGATGGTATGAGAAATAATATATGGTGTTCTATGCCGGATTCAGTTATCATTTTATATCAGATAGTATAGTCTGCGTATAAGGTTGCCCAACAATGAAAGTGTATGAGTATGCACTTTATGCATCTTGCAATGAGTTTAGGCTATATGGTGTCCTTTGTTTCGAAATATCAGCCCTCTAACCCTAAAAATTGTGATCACAAAGGTGGGAATTTTAAGATAATTGTATATCTCACACTATTGCCATAATGCACGTGGATGAGTTCATATCAAAAACCAGACTTGTGTGTATAGTGAAGTATTAATACCAATTATATTTTAATAGGCATAATTCAGTCCAAAGAAATATGAAATTATATCGGTAGTTTGTCTGATGGTACTTACACTGTTTTTACTTTGATGATCGTTAGCTTTTCACTTTTGGATGGAGAGAAGACATTCGACCAGGGGAGCCCATGCACACAAGGAAGTTCTGCTTTGATGCCATCTCCAATAACAGCCCTGTTACGCTGTACGACTGTCATGGAATGAAGGGCAATCAGCAGTGGAGTTACAGAAAGGTACTTGTTTAATACGAATCCTAAAAACTTTGCAAACGACACTGAGTTGTAAAATTAAAATAATCTGTTTTGTCTGCCCTAAAAGTGTCATGCAGCTCTATAATATTCTAACACATCTCCCAAACAGGGTTACTGCACATCTGTCTCGTCTGTGTGTTTAATGTTCAGATCTGCCTACGAATACTAAATATTTCAACTAAAGCCTAAAAGGGACAGGTTTTCTATCTACTTTCCATCATAGCAATATTTTAGGTTTAGCACTATTTTTTTTAATATTACGTTGGTCTTAACGC
Organism: Spea bombifrons; assembly: GCF_027358695.1. Taxonomy (NCBI): domain Eukaryota; kingdom Metazoa; phylum Chordata; class Amphibia; order Anura; family Pelobatidae; genus Spea; species Spea bombifrons. The sequence continues at coordinate 29,898,492 of NC_071087.1, read as the reverse complement.
CATTTTATTACATCACAGACACACATTTTTTACCTTGCTTATATGATCCTGTGTGAGTGATGATTCTGGTCAGTTGCAGATGCTTGTGGAAGCAGAATTTGACCTGCCATCTTGTGTTACATGAATTGGCACATGATGTGATATGAGCTTGTCAATCAGAATTAGTTTCATTTTACTGAGTGAGCATGAATGTCTAAGTATAAGTGTATGTGAGCATGAATGTGCGTGTATGTATATATGTATTATTATTACCTTTTATTTATTAAGTGCCAACGAATTATTCTGAGCTGTACAATTTAAATGGGGCAGCTTGGATTCAGATGTAGTAAGCAGGCTGTTTATTATGATACACAAGTGGGGAACAAGAGAGAAGAGGGGAAAGGGAGAGAAATGAATATAAAAAAGTAAATTGAGGAGGATTTATGAGGGGAGCAGCACAAAGGAATGTGCAAAAAGGTAAGGTACATTTTGCCAAAAAAGAAACATACATACATATTTAGTACATATACAGGACAATAAGTATACAAAATAAGAATTAAGAAACTTGCTCGCAGATCTGGCACAGTGGCCCAAATGGGTTTGAATTTATTTTCTATCTTGCAAAAGCTTGGCTTGAGATGGTAGTAAGCAGGCTGTTTGTTATGATGCAGAAAGGCTTTTGTACCTTGCAAGAGCTTGGTTTCAGATTGTAGTAAGCAGGCTGTTTGTTATGATGCAGGAAGGCTTCAAGAGGGGAAAGAGTATATGTGAGCATGAATGTCTATGTATAAGTGTGTATTAGAATTGATGCGTGTGAGCATAGATGAGCATGGAAGTGGTGTGAGATGGACTGTGTGTAAGTGTCTATGTGTTAGCATGTATGTGTTGTAGATAAGTGGTGTGAGAGGGAGTTTATATGCGTGTTAGCATGAGTGTGTATGTGTGTTAGCATGTGTAAGTGTGCCAGAGTGTATATTGCACGGGACAAAGAAGTCAAAGACAAGCTGTTTTGAGAACAAAGGTGGCACAGGCAGAGTGCCTAGGGGTTAGGATGGCACTGATAAGTTGCTTCGGGACAAAGGTGGCATTCACAAGCTGTTGGAGGGCAAGGGTGACACTCTGGGACATGATGCTTGGTGAAGTTGGGGGTGCCCTGGGGTAATTTTTGCACAAGGATCCTGTGATTATTATTTACGCCCCTGGTCCCTGGGCCTTGCTTTCACGTCAGAGCTATGTGTTTTTTTGGCCACAAGTCTTCCATTAAGGCCAGATTTCTCTGCGCAGTAGATGGGTGTGTCGGGTTTTCCTCTGTTTTCTGCCTTTTCTGAGCTGATGCCACTGCTGGACATCTTCTGAACGCGAAGGGAAATAAGCATGATGTGCTGCACCGGAGCCCTGTGGTTTCTAGTTATGCCTCTGCTATAGCACTGGAACATGTTGGCTCCAGAAATGCTAATTTATAATGTAAACAAAGCAAACAGGTGCCCTCTGTGTACAACCCTGCATTCCTAATAGAAATAATGCCTCAGTTTATGCTGTCTTTAAAACAATTCTCAAAGTGATAAACATCAAGGAGTACATATTTTAAGCGGATAAATGGTAATGATTAATTGTTTAACCACAATTGTTAATGTTTTGGAGCTGTGATATGATGGCTTATCTGAATAAACACAATTTACATTTGTTTGTTATGCTCCTTGAAAATATATAATTTACAGGGATTTAATTACATCTGTTTTTTGGCAGCAATTTAACATTAAATCCTGCCATAGATAAACACAATGCAAACAGCTGTTGAGCCAGGGTGAGCCAGGTCATATTGTTTGAGTTTGGAACTCAGGGGTACCATTTTTTCTATACTTTCATCTGGAGTGCAAGCAAGGCATTGTTATATTCTGGAACTACAGAGTAGGAATTGCTTTAGAGACATGGCTTACTGCTTATTGGAACCTCTTAAACATAAATTAGTCTTCCATTTATCAACTGATGCACAAACAAATTCCTGCTTAATATTATCCTAGAATAGTTTGTATTCTTGTGCATTCCGATTTGTAAACATTTTAATTGAAAGAAACTTGCCAATTTCATCAATTTGTATAAACGCCTGAAGATGAGGAGAGGACAAAATGCTCTTTATTTTTGTTTGCATTTCTTTGAGTTTTTTCTCCCAAACACTCTTTCGCTCTCTCTGTCAATGTCTACCTATGTTTTCCATGTCAACTCTTCCCTTTGTAATTCTCTCCATGTCTGGAACATCAGGATTAGAACCACTGACCCTCGTCATGTGAGACTATTCTCCTATACATGTCTCCACCAGGAGGCTCTGTGGTCACTGTTATTGTCTCCTCATGCCCCCTGCTATCCTTGTTCAAGATCCTGTCACACCTGTGGGCTGTCAGGCAATTAAGGGCCTATAAAACCAGTGTTGGCCCCTTGCTGGAGCATTGAACTTCCTAACTTCCTGGCCCTGCCATGAGTTTGCTTGAGCTGTGTGTTTCCAGGTTTTGATCTGTGGCTTTGGACCTTGTTCCTGGTTTGCCCTGTGTACTTTGCCTGATTATCTGGATTTTGACATTTGGCTTGGACTGTGAATATTCTTTGGATCATGCCTTGGTACATTGCATTTATTTAGTACATTTATTTATTTGGTACATTGTTTTATCTGTGTATGGCCTTGGCTCATCAGCCAGAATCCACTGGCACCCACGCCTGCCATTGGCCTACTGTTGTCTGCTGGGTCCCCGGGCCACTGCTGTCTGCCAGTCCTGTTTCTTGAGATGACTCCTAGAAAGATGCCTAAAACTGTTGCAGACTGCCTTTTTCAATCAGGCACTTCTATACTGACCTGCACCAATCAGTGTTCAAACCCCCAACCTCTCCCTGCACAGCCTCCCACCTAATCCAGTACCCACAGCCATGACACTCTGCTTCTTGTTCTTCATTTCTTCTTCAGCGGTCTGCTTGTCTGCTCTCCACAGCATTGCCCTGGCCTGTTGTAGTAGTTCCGCAACAGGGCAAAGCCTCAGCACACACATCTATCTAAGAGACAATATAATTACCTAGTTAGTGATGATCATGCTACCGCTTTTTAAACAAAGCTGAACAATTTCAGTCCTTGAGAGTTTCAAGTTCAGGAGTTCTGTGTATCCTTTCCTGAAAACAACCCGTTAAATGGATTTTGAAATGTATGTGATTGGGACATGGAGGAAACAGAGAGCCTTTTCCTTGAAAAGCTGAGCAGGACAGGGACCTATCAGAGTGCACTATGAGTAGCCACACCTAGAAGGAATGATGTCATCAAACAATAGAACATTCAGCAGATGACATATGCCATTGCCTGCTAACTATCCCCAAAGTGAAAAGGCTTGTATGTAAATTAGATACAATATGGAAGGGAAATACATCTTTTTAACAACACCATGTCAAAATTTCACAGAATATAATTCACTTGGCGCTAAGGCCAAGCAGGAGATCTCACCTTACTTGGGCTCTCCCGGATCTTACCTTTTTAAGAGGTCCATTATCAGCAACCTTCACTCCTGTGTTCCAATGTCAAGTTGGAGTTCGCTTATCCATGTTTAAGTATAAAAGGCTGATTAATCATTAGAAAACTCTTTTGTATTAATGTTACAGCTAGAAATGTGTTTTCTACGAAAATAGTTTAATGACACACTACCGTTGAATGTGTCAAAAGCCAGTGATTTAAAGTAGTGACTGCATAGCATTTTAGCTTTTTGCTATTGATGGGAAAAATACCTAGAAATAAAAGTAATTCTTCAAGGTCCCCTAGGGACAGAGGTAAATTCCAGTACAGTTTGAAATAGCTTTCTGTTCTGATTGATGTAACAGCTCTTTATTTTGCTTATTGTAAGATGTTATTAGTGCTTATTACACAGTCATTCTAGCGGGCACATTCAGTCCTACACATTCTATATGTTCTTTACACCATTCCATTTTGCACATTGAGAGAACAGTGTTCTTCCCATGTTAGTCACTTACTTATTTAAACCCAAGAACCATAGATCTTCCAGATTGTTATGCTGTTATCCTTTCCTTCCTTTTCTATTGTTGGGAATGTGTTATCATTATATGAACTTCCCTTATTCAACATTTTTCTATAACTGATGTGAAACTCATGAGTGGGCGTCAAAGACACACACATCTCTTGCCTTGTTATTCTGCCAAGAAAATTCACCAGTTGCTCAGCAAATCTTATAATGAGCTTAATCATTTACAAAGGAACTGAAGCCCTGTTTACATTAAGAAAACCACCTAGAACATCTCACTTTCATAACAATTTCAAGAACTCTGGCTCTTCACTTTCTAGACATAAATTGTAAAACACTGTTGCTTTATCCTAATGAAATACATAGATCCGTGGTTTACAATATATCAGTTTCGGCTCTCTAATCCTCTTGACAAATCAACTTTTCTCGAAAAAAGAATATTGTTCTTGTTCATCAATGTCATGTAGGCAATCCAAGTATGCCTTGCTCTGGGAGCAAATACAAAAGCATATGTATGCTTAAATATATACATTTTTTGTTACATAAAAATACATAAGACCAAGTTATCACTATGTCATTAGTAAAGTAGAACTTTATGGACGTATCATTCAATCAACCCTGGATTCACGTTTCAAAGGCACAACATGTTAAAACATTTAAAGGGACACTGTAGAAACTTACATTTGTATATTTTAATGCATTTTTCATGGCCTTCATGGAATTTCATCTGATGGGGGTTCTGTATCATTTTCATGCTTCCCAGCCTATTGCGTGCATCCAAGTTGAGCATCCTTTAAAAAAAAATGGGAGTTCAAGTCACATCCATGCTAATTGAGCAGCAGCCACTCACAGGTATGCAAGTTAAAGTCCCAATGAGGTTTATTCACTAAAGGGAGAGTCATCAGGAAATTGTGTGGGAGAATTGTGGTTTCTGCTCCTTGACTTCACAATTCTTTATGAATTAGTCATTATTCATTATACAGGGCCAGTTTAGCCCTTCTTGCTTGGGGACACTTTCTAGTACTGGTCCTTGAATAGTGATGCTAGAGAGTTAATGCCCTTGCCAACTCGTGCTTTAGAGTGCAAAGTGGATTTCTCTTTTAGATTTTGGCTGAACCAAGCCTGAGCAAAGATAGGGCAGAAAACCAATACTACTCAATATCTAAAAAAGTGATGCACTAGGGGCATGCCAAGTCTTCCATATGAAGAATCCTGCCCTATGTATAATGTAGAAATAAAAACATTACTATAGTAAATTACTTATTGAACCTTTAAACATTGAAACTGAATTACCGTATACTTTATGTACCTTCTAGCTTGGAGCTTTTCAGAGGTTAAATACTAATTACGTATATTTCAGTCATACCTCGTTTCCACCATTTACACACTGCTGCTCTGTTTATTTATCCATTCATTTATCTTTCACTAAAACTATTGTTAAATGAATAATCAGCTCTGTATACAAATCCTACAGTTGATTCACATGAACCAGAAAAGCCATTTAATATAATAAGCTGTATATTGTCTTTCAGTGCACAGCAAACAAAATTACTGAGGCATTTATCTAATCATCCAGCCGCTATAAAGCAAATATTAAGACAATGAGATTTAAATGTGGTTTGTATTTTAGTCACACTTGTATTCGGTTGCAATTACTGTGACAACATATTGCAGTTTTATCACTCTTGGGATTTAAATGTGTGTTGTATTGAAACCAATATCAGGGTCTATTTGATGTATGTCACTGACTCACAGTGCTACTGATGTCAAGTGTACTGTGTGTGTGAGCATGGATGTCTATGTGTAAGTGGTGTGAGAGGGAGTGTGTTAGCATGTGTAAATTTAAATATATTTACATATGTGTGCCAGAGTGTATGCTGGAGGGGGAGCAAGGAGCAATGATGGCAAATACAAGCTGTCTGGGGGGCATATATGGCACAGATAAGTTGTTTGGGGGCAATGACAAGCTGGAGCAAAGATGGCACAGGCAGGCTGTTTGGGGTCACTAATAAACTGGGGCAAAGGTGGCACTCACAAGCTGTTTAGGGGCAAATTAGGTGCTGTGGGACATGTTGCTTGGTGAAGTTTGGGGGGCCTGGGGTAATTTTCCCACCAGGGCAATGGGATGTAAGGTTTTTAATTTTTTTTATTATTAATATTTTTTTTTATATATATATATTTTTTTAAAAAAAAATATTTATTTTTTGTATTTTATATATATATATATATATATATATATTTTAAATGGTTAGAGGTCCTCTTAGGATATCACTTAGCTCACTTTTTTTAAAAATTATTTATTTATTTTTTCAGCATGGGAGGAGGGTGAGAGACATGGTTTCTCACTCTCCTCCCTGCGACTTGCATAGAGATCACAGACTTGCATAGAGATCACAGTGTCTGTGCCTCATCAGAGCGAGCGGATATCCCTGCAGGGGTCCTCCGATGACCTTCCGGGTGATGTCAGCAGTGACACAACCCGGAAGGGAATGCCCGATTGCGCGATTTGCATTTAAAAATGTAACAGTTTTCCGGCTTTCGTGCCGGAACCTGTTACATCAGATCGGGTAGCAGAAAGCCGGCGATGCTGGCTTCTGCTGTCAGGGGGGAGTTTAGGCTGTCAAATGACAGCATGATCTCCCGTGCAGCGGCAGGGATGTGTCCCTGCCGCTGCAAGAAGGGCAGGACGTACCGGTATGTCCATAGAGGATTCTTGGGATGAGTTTTTTTGGACGTGCCGGTACGTCCATTGGGGGCTGTAAGGGGTTAAATTAATTTTGGAATTGTGCTGCGGTATCTTTATTCTCAGAGCCATTCCAAAAAAGAAGCAAGACAAGGTCAAGCTAGTTAGCTCCCAAGAATATAGACCTCTCTCACAATTTTAGTGAAATATTGCTAAAAAAAAATAACTTCATGATCACATACATTTGTACTATGGAAGCACAGCTCATTATTAAGTAACTGCATAAATATTTGTGTTGATATATTTAAGTATTCTCAATGATGCAGTGAAATATATACCATGGGATGGATACTCTTTTACAACTATAATAAGATGATCTTGCTTTAAAATGTATTTAATAAGGACACATAGTCCTCAGGGTAACTATACACAAATAGTCTCATAAAATATTTACTTGCAAGGTAATCCTAGAGTGATTAAATATTAAATGAATCTCCGTTGTCTTTAGCTTTGTTTATTTTTGCACACATTTTAAAAAATATATGTATATAGAAACACTAGCTCAGGAAGTTTACTAATGTACATCCTCATTTTTTGTCTTTAGAAGCTTCTGTTTACACTTGTATTAATGTATCTCACAAAAGTGAGTACACCCCTCACATTTTTAGAAATATTTTATTATATCTTTTCACGTGACAACACTTCATGTGTCATTTCTTCGGTATTGTCACATGAAAAGATATAATAAAATATTTACAGAAATGTGAGGGGTGTACTTACTTTTGTGAGATATATTATTTAGTAAACATCTGGTGCTTATCCCTGTTTTTTATCCCATGTTCCAATATAAACGTATGGGAGTGAGTTACTATTTTTCTTCAGGAGCTACCCATTTGTGAGTAAAAGGCCAGTGGTTCCCAACCCACTGCTCAAGGCACACCACTAGTCGAGGTTTTTTGAATCTTTCTGTTGGGAGATTTGAATCTATTGAAGTACAATTTGGTAATTACGAAATTCTGTCCTATTGTGCCTTGAGGACTGAGTTGGAAACCACTGTAATAGGCTAGGCTTTAGCTACCGTGTTCAGGCGAGTTCCAAACATACTTAGTTGAAGTCATCTTAAATAAATGTACACGCATACGCATGTTAGCACACATAAACATGCTTACACTAACATACACTTACTAATGCTAAAACACACTCATGCTAACTCACCAGTGGCATAACAACCGTGGGGGACCACTTGCCATTTACATGCTTACACATACACATCTATGCTAACGCACACACTTAAACATACACATCCATGCTAACACACACTCATATATTCATGCTCACACACAGGCTTACATTCATGGTCATATACACTAATACATTCATAGATACTCTCACTCACTACCTCTCGCACCCCCCCCTTACCATAGTGGCAGCTTTCTGCAAGCAGCTTCGCTTTCATCTCAGGGTCATGTAACCTCACATTATCTGAGCATAATTATAGCGAGATCCCTAAAAAGTTATGCTATAACTGGGTAATCACTCAGTCCTTTTTTAATGGTTCTAGACCACTGCTATACCTGTGTGCATGGTATATTTCACTTGGAGCTTTAGAAGAAGCACTGCTTTACCAGGGCTCTGGGCTAAAATGCACACGTACACTCCCCTCTCTGCTAAATCACCCCAATATGTGCAGCTAGCCTTGCCCCAGTGGGGGGAATCTTAGCCACAGGTATTCCATCTAAGGATCCAATTAATGTGCTACTAATGTGTCCACTATACTCTCACCTGAGGTGATTTGCATTATTAGGGGAATGAAATTGTCAAAACTAAATGGGACCATTATATTGAACTAGATAATGAAAATATAAATAGCTTATATTAAGACTTTTGGGACTCGATTAAATGGCCCGTCCAAACCTTAACTGCTTTTAACAGAAGTAAAATGCATGGTTTGCCATTCAATGCAAAAATCAAATCAAATTCTTGGGGGTTAGAATCAAGAACAACGGCCTCCAAAAAAGCTACAATGAAAGCTAAAGGAAACATATACACTTAAAATATTCAGACACAAATTGATGCATTTTAGCTCCACAGCCCTTACTATAACCATGTGAAAAGCAATGCCCAACTTAATAAAAATGGAACTGTATCAATGACAAGAGGGCTTTCGGCAATGAAAACTAACAGACAGACTCTGAGCTAACTGTCTAAATGTTGAAAGTTATCTGTAAAGGTTGTCTGTCTTGTGTGAGCTCTATAAAATATCAATGGGAACTGGACAAGCTCAATCCTCCTCGTGTTTTATTTCCCGTTTACCCGTAGTGTAGCATTGTAGAATATCATGGGGCTGTAGAAATTAATACATTAAAATAATACACTGCAATTGTATCCTGTAATCCCGAGAAAATGGTTCTCGGTAATTTTACAGTAATATGTATGGTTATTGCATTAAAATATCAATAATTACAAATGAGTGAGCCGTGACATGGAACCATGCATGGAATGCACATTTCTTTTTTATTAACGGTATAAGTAACTAAGCCAGCAGCATGGATGGATACTGTGTGCTCTGTTACCGGTGATAAATGTGTCACTTGTTTAAGGACCTCATCCCTTTACATGGTTTTAGCTCATTTTAAAGGAGAGAGTTACAGACTCTTATTAACCTAAATGAATGGTATTTATTCAAGGGCCCATTTTATATCTTTTGTATTCATGCAGATAAGCATTAATATGTCCCCAGAGCATCTACCAGAGACTAGGTCATAGTCTTAGAAATTGTAACGGCTTTGAATCTGAGGTACTGACAATCCAGAAAATTATTCTCTTTCATGTGTATACACAGTAAAAAGTTCAGGTCATTTCCGATCTCCAGGAACAAGATAATGAGAACAGCTATCAACACTATGAAATATAATGATTGCCAGGAAATGTGTTTGGAAATAGCATGCATAGAGGTGTTTGAGTGGCTGGCTGAATAGAAGCCATGGAAACGGCATACACATACGGTGTCGGGGTTAAGAAAGGAGACTTACAATTCCTCGGTCTTTAGTAAAACATGCCATAGGGTCAATCCGAGATGGAGACATTGGTGCTCTTGTTTTTTTACCTTTTAATGCAAAAATAAACATTGATATCTTTAAAGAAAATGTGATTGTGGAATGTTTGCTTTACTTTCCTTTGAGTTGCTTACCTTATTATATTGATAATCTCTACAAGGGAAGATATATGACGTGTCCAGATTTGCTGAACTGTCAGAGCCAAGGTGGTATTTTAGCATCATATGCCTGTGTCATTAGTCATCAATGGAGTGCAAGGGAAGATTTATGTGTTTCCCCTGCTTTATATCAGGAAAGTCACCGGAGGAGTGAAGCAGAGGACAAATGTGTTTCTCTGGCACAGATCTTAGTTACTTCCTTATGCCCCAGTGCCAAGCAGAGAAATGATGTGGTATCAAGGTTCAAGTAACAGTGGTCTGTGCCATAAGAGATGTAGATCCCTGCACCACTAAACTACCACAAAGGATCCCCAAGTAAACATGAGTTGGGCTATGATTGCAATGTTGGGGAGGAGTGGTAGCTGGGTGGTGCTGAGGTCAGCAGCCTTTATAAATACATCACTATCCTTCAGATGTTATGTACAGTAATAATAGCAAGGAAGTCACATGTACATTACAACATTCAAAAAATACATTTTAGTTTGTGATTCTGGATGTAATTGTGTAATCTGGAAGTCTGTATGTCACATAGTTTGATAAAAATGGGCTACTCCTTATTATTATTGATTCCATGAGTGTACCTTTGTTTTATATTTTCCCAGTCTGACTACTTCTGTCCTTAACGGTACCTAAAAACTGCAAAATTATCATCAGGCAATACTGAAATACCATCTGCGGTACTTCATTGCAGCTATTAGATTCTCCATAAAAGGAAACTTAAATGCACATAAAACATAAAAGCTATTACCAGTCCATAAAGATATGCCAGCAGAATTCCGTGCTGTTCTGCAGAAGAAAATCATATCTAAATGGGGCTTTCTGTGCATTACTACAATAAACTGCATTCTCACAAACATGCCATCTTATCTCCAATCACAAACTGGGAGTGTTATGCATTTTAACTGCTACATAATCATATCTAATTACCGTCTCAGTATTTAGGTAGTCATTGCCCAGACACATTATTATAGCCCGCTGATGTGGTATGCACATTAGCAGTAATAATCGGCAAGGCTCAGGAGTCAACATTAAAAAGAGGATGGTTATTCCAAGTCTTACTGAAAGCCAGACTTCAGAGTACTTTGACAATACCATTGGTATGATACAAAATGACCTTAGTACATGGTCGTATACATCACATTATACTAAGTGGCATACAATGATCAGCTATAACATTATGACCACTGACAAAAGAAGTGAATAAAATTGATAGTGTTATTGTCATAGCACCTGTCAGTGGGTGGGATGTATTAGGCAGCAAGTAAACGTTTCGTCTTTAAAGTTAATGTAGATGTAGTTCCTGTAGAAGCAGTAAAAATTGGCAGGCAGAAGGATCTGAGCGACTTTGACATGGACTAAATTGTGATGGCTAGACGACTGGATCAGAGCATCTCCAAAACTGCAGTTCTTGTGGGGAGTTCCCGGTCTGCAATGATCAGTAGCTATCAAAAGTGGCCCAAGAAAGGAAGACCGGGGAACAGGTCATGGACAGCCAAGGCTCATTGATGCATGTATAGGGTGAAGGCTGGACTTTGTGGTTAAATCCAACAGATGCGCTACTGTAGCTCAAATAGCTGAAAAAGTTAATGATGGTTCTGACAGGTGTCCGAATACACAGTGCATCACAATTGGTCATGTATGAGGCTGCGTAGCAACAGACCAATCAGGATGCCCATGCTGACCCCTGTCCACTGCCAAAAGGACCTACTTGGGCATGTGAGCATATAAACTGGACCACAAAGCAATGGAAGAAGGTGGCCTGGTCTGATGAATCACGCTTTCTTTTACATCAGGTGTGTGTGCATCGCTTACCTGGAGAACACATGGCACCAAGATGTATCCATGGAGGCCCCACCTCGCAACTTACAGCTCTTAAAGGACATACCGCTAATGTCATGGTGTCAGATACCACAGCACACATCCAGAGGTCTAGTGGAGTCCATGCCTGGATGGGTCAGGGCTGTTTTGGGGGCAAAAGTGAGACCTACACAAGATTAAGCATGTGGTCATAATGTTATGACTGATCGGTGTATATTTCATGCAAGGCTAAACTCTGTTGGTTTGCCTAACAACAGATGGGCCCCCAAATATAACTTTATCTGCTTATCTTTTTAATTCATTATAGTGTCCCGATATGGACAGTCAGTCCTGGTTGCATATATTAGGTATATGTATCTGGACTACTTCCAAGTTGGTTTTCCCTACTTTGTGAAATCTTATGCAATTGTATTGTTCTAACATGGTTTCTTTCATAATTTGTAGTAGTTTACAGTCAAACATCTAGAAACCTGACTGAGAGACTCCCTTGCATAGATTATTCATAGTCTGTTTACTGCATGTTATGTCTCATAACATGGCTCTTTTTCTTTAAGATAAAACCAGTAGCTTTAGGGTAATGAGCACCTGCTTTTTCATTAAGTGTAATATATACACATTTAGTTAACTTTAATATGTGGTATTTTAAAAGAGCTAAAATCTGTTTGTAGTAACAGTACCAAATACATTTTGGTCATGTGAACCATACAAGAAGAACAAGCTTTTTGTATAATAAATTATTTTGAAACTCTGTTATCTGTAGTAGTAGAGACAGAATGTTCTTAAATAGTTTTAGCATGAATGCATTTATTAACCAACAGTAGAAGTGGAAACTGCACGGATTTCAGTAGCCTGGCATCAGTTTATACTTTGGACCAAGGATATACTTGGTCCTCAACTCCAACTACAACTCAAACTCCAGCCCTCAAGGGCCAGAAAACAGGCCAAGAATTATGTGCTAGGACATCCAAAAACTGTTTGCTCCCCATGCAGGCCCAGACTGACCATCTGACCGAATGGGCAAATGCCCAGTGGGCCAGCGCCGCTACCATGCAGCAGATTTGTTCTTTTAATGTGCGTTCACCAGATTGATACAAGCAGCCACATGCTTTGAGAGTGTAAGAGCATAGCATGCGGACACAAGCAAGTGACCATATTTATGTCATATATTGCTGGCATTAAAGGACCACGGCCAGTTTTATTCTCTAGTCCGGACATGCCTGTGTTAGACCTTAGTGTTTATGGAATAATACGGAGTGAGTAAGAAACCAAAACTTATCAAGCGCTAAATGATGGCCTAAAATAGGATGACCTTTTCTTCTAGAAAATCAGCACTGCCTATTGGGATCTTGAGGTACCACAGACCTGCCATATTTCTCCAATTATAAAAATAATTGCAATCAAGCAATATTGTTCAGCACTAAATGTGTTATTTCTGATAACAAATGTACTAATGATTGACACTCCTATTATCTAGATTAAATAAATGGCTAGAATTGGCTAATAATTAAGGGCTGTCAGCCACCAAGCCTAAATGTTAAAATCTGAATACATTTTATTTGTTTCTTTGTTATTGTGTTTAAATTTGAATAGATTAAGTAACTATTCATTTCAATCACAGAATCAGAATGGGGACTACACAGTGTAATCAATTCATGTCCTTGAAAGCTTTGTGCCTAGAGGTACATCCTAAATTAATCTGTTGCTGATTTTGTATAATTGAATCTAGACAATTGAGCTACTCTAATAAATATGCCACTACTGAAAACCAAACAGAGTCACAAAACATTTAGACAAAGAAAAGTAACTCCAGCAACTGCATTTCAATATTAATGCTACATCCGTTAGTGTTTCATGATTACATTACTTTGTGGCTTACCCAATTTTATCCTATGAAGGCTAGAGTCTCCTAAAACAGAGGGGTCATTTTAGGGCAAAGGTGACAAAGGTATTTTCACTTGCCATTTCCTCCATAAATTACATTTTAGGGGAATTTCAGTGGTATTTGTGTGACAGGGGACATTTACTAATATTGCTGAATTGTGCAAACTACCACGGAAAAGTTGGCCTTGGCACTTATGACATGACTATGACGAGTTGCAGATAAATAGTGCAGCTACGCAGTATACTCTTGCAATAGGTGGCCACCCTTATGGATATACACAGGTACGGGAAAAGATTAGTTTAAAGTCCCGTTAATCACAGACCCATTTGCCCGGTGTGCTAGATGCTTGTAATATTTGCTTGTAAATATATTTTAGATAACTGTTTCTCAAAATGTTGCACACAATTATTTAATTTAAGTAGATGAAAAGCAAATCAGATGCTTACCATTTCCATAATATGTAGCCATGACATCGATGATGCATGCTTTGGAATGGGATTACAGGGATCTCATATAGAAAGTTGCACCTGGACCCCAGTATGAAGGTGGACACTTTTGCACCAATGTTCTTAGTGTCTAGCAGGAGGAGGTGATAAGATGTGTTCCCAATTGCATATGCATCTTGCTTAATCCTTGAGTGCTAGACACAAAGGACATTGGAATTTATTAAGGAGTGGGTTATACACCAGAATGGAAGCATGCAAATGTGCATGAATGGGTCCCCTCTACTGTGGGACCATCATTGACCCGTGTCTGTTCATTTGATAAAAAATAAATTGTCCTCATAAAAAATCCTAACCAATTATAGCATCTAAAACATTTTGACGTTACATCATTTATTAAAAGCCTTTAAGAAAAATTTAACAAAATAATTTTCTTTTTTCCCCCTTTAGGATAAAAGTTTGTTCCATCCTGTAAGCAACAGCTGTATCGACTGCAACCCAGCTGAAAAGAAATTATTCATGAACAGATGTGACCCTTTATCTGAGACGCAGCAGTGGATTTTTGAGCACATTAACATGACAATACTACAGAAATTCAACATTTATAATAATTCCTAGGAAACACAACTTCTTCTATCATAAACAAAAGACTACAATTGGGTTACAGGAGTCATGTTTTATGTTTTGTTTTGTTTTCCAAGAGCCGCGAATTCTCTTTCGAGAATAATAACAATATGCCACATGCCACGAGATGTCTTCATATCCAAAGAACTTGGATGAAAGTGTGCAGCTGCTGAGAATGTGAAACCTAATTTCCTTGCTGGTCAAGGGTCAGTCTGAACTGTTGGAATATGCTCACTGCTACTACAGTGAAATACATTTTTAATCTTACTCAGGACTCATCCTGCTGTAGTGTGTCAATGGAAACTTAGTGGAGTATGTTCTTCCTTTCGGCGGGGGTGGGGGTGGGGTTGACTGCATGATTATCATGAGTCTTTAAAAGCACCACAAATATGGCCTGCTAACATAAACAGCAGGGCATACATCAGAAAGGCACTGATTAATGATGGTGTTCCTTTTCTTAGAGAGCTGAGGTTAACAGGTTTAACTCTCACATTTCTGAAAATGCTTTTAGAAAACACTCCAATACCTCTTTGGTCAGTGATTCTATGGAGAATTTGAAAGAAAGACCTTTTGGTGCAGCACGATAATGACTGTAAGATGGCCAATAGTTTTATTTCTCCTTAATATTTGAAACATTCTTTTTTAACTGGAAAAAAAAGACAAAGCTAGAATAAAATAATCTTGTACCATGAAATGTTTGTGTTTTTGCTTTCTTTAGTTAACTGTGATTTCCCACAAACTCATTTAGTATACCCCACTAAATTATTTACTGGGTTTTTTTCTTTCTATATACACTGATTGCCATAACATTATGACCACCTGCTTAATATTGTGTAGGTCCCCCTTTTGCAGGCAACACAGCCTAGACCTGTCCAGGCATGGACTTCACTAGACCTCTGAAGGTGTGCTGTGGTATCGGGCACCAAGATGTTAGCAGCAGATCCTTGTAAATTGCCTTTTTACATTCAATAGCAGCAATAATTTCACAAACTATACAGGAACCTATCTTTGACATTTGAAGAGAGAACTAAATTGTGCACAGCATCATAAGAAATGATTACTATAAATGAATCCATTAACTGACATACCTCTTGCAACCATTTATTTGACATGCACTGATGAAATGGAGTTCCCCGACATACTTCCCGGCCATTTGAGCAATAAAGAGTTAACCACACGTACATAAAATAAACAGCAGACAATCCAGAGATGTAAGACTGGGATACTACCAGATTGAAGATACCGTACATTAGAATAGAGATTTTCTAAATAGTATAATAGTATCTCTCATGGAAACCATAGAAAATGATGTGCCATTTAGATCTTTAATCTGTAAAATAAATATGTCAGTGTATAAGTAGCAATTAGCAGTATTTGATTATATTTAACAAACTTGTATTAAAATTCCATATTCAAAGAGGGGCTTTATGTAATGACACAGTTGTGGTCATTTTCAATATTGATCACTGTAAGTCACATTAATGGAAATGGTGGCAAGACTCAACTTTGTGAGTAACGTTGTAGCACATATGTCATTATTAACTTCAAGAAGGCACTCACAAAAAACGATTTGTCAGATAATAATGTAAATTAAAGCAATAGAGTGTAAGGCTCAAGATATTGTTTCGATTGTTTCTCCTAACAACTGGCACATGGAATGGCTGTCAGGTTATGCCAAGTGGTCCCATCGGCTTTTAACACCTCCAATAACTAATATATGCACTGGCACACATATTTACACACACATACTCACTCATGCTAACACGCACAGCTTCTAACACATACACACTCATGCGAACACACACACTGCCTCTAACACAAACGTACGCATACTCACCCATGCTAACAAACACACATATACACTCTCTAACACACATAAATAGGGTAATGGCACCAGAGCATTTTAATCTATTTTATGTTTTGAGCCAAAGCTAAAATAATATCCATCCATTAAATTTAAGTCAAACTAAAAGAACTTTAATGTAGAATTGTTATATAAGGCAAAAAAATAAAACAGCCATGCTAATTATTAATTGAGAACTAACATCTCAATAGGCAGCTCCTGACACACAATCGTTGTCGCCTCGCCAGAAGGATATTCTCATATGAATGTCTGCTAGAATAAAAGTCCCTGTCTGCAGAATAGAACTACTTATAATTATTAATGGTAATTGTCTTATGAAAGTAATTAGAAAACAGCAATTTTTGTAAACTTTACAATATTATAATATCATGATAATATGCAATTAGATTGTATTTACTTTGTTGACTATGTTATGAATTGTGCAGATTTTTAAATGGTGA
This sequence comes from Spea bombifrons, assembly GCF_027358695.1. Classification (NCBI taxonomy): domain Eukaryota; kingdom Metazoa; phylum Chordata; class Amphibia; order Anura; family Pelobatidae; genus Spea; species Spea bombifrons. The sequence goes on along the minus strand of NC_071087.1, from coordinate 29,881,538 downwards.
GAAAGACACAATTCTGCACTAATAAGATTAATTTAATGAGAGTGAATGAACATACATAGATGGAAGGAATTTGACTGCCATATACAGTACTGTGCAAAGGTTTTAGGCTGTGTGAAATAAATAAAGAAAAGTAAGGAAACAGGCATTTTAATAGTTTATTTTTAACAGTTAACAAAATGCAAAGTGTAATTAATATGTGACCACCCTTTGTTAACTGTATGATAATTACACCAAACAATTACTAATGATCATGAATGATGGAATGGAAAGGGAACAAAATTTGTTGCCTGTAAACGAATGGGCCAAAAACGAACCAAAAAAATAGTCTGAATCATTTTTGGCCCATTTGCTCATGTGTAACATATATATATATATATATATATATATATATATATATATATATATATATATATATATATATATATATATATATATATATATAATTAGAGTATATGCAAAACAGAACAACATTTAAGCATAATCGCAATATGTTATTTTGAATCCTTGTTAAAATATGCAAATTATGTTTTCACGTTTTTACATACAGATGCATAATTCTTTATATACACAGACACACACAACTATGTTCAGTAGATAATTAGTCTTCTAAAAATAAAGGTTCCAGACTATTCAGAAGCTTAAGACTTGTAAAATCCATGCAGAATTCACATTCAATGCAAGCATGGGTTATTTTGGTCTATTTTCTTGCTTTTACCATGGACATAATTTATATTTTTGTTTCATGTTACTTTTTTAAGGTAGGGGAACAAAGTGTATTGTTTATGCCTATGGTTGCCTGGGATTTATATAATGCAAATAACTTGTCCCTTTCTTTTATGTTTTTCCCCATTAATGATTGTTTACCAAACACGCCATTAGCCCAAAATATCATTTTTTTCTGCAACCATGATATTCTATAGGATCTATTTAGTAGTCCCACTCTACCAAGCAACAAGTAAATCAGAAAGACCATGATAAAATATGTATCAGTGTTCATTGGGATACATTTTTTACATGCTGTCAAGGTCCCTAGTTAGTGGTACATTACTACACTTTATCATCAAATGCGTTTACTGCAGCAAAATCCTACTCTCTCCAGCTATTGCTTTTTCTGTCTCTGTTTCAATTATTCAAAAAAAATCAAACAGGTGTGAGCTGACTGCGTTTGGCACGTGAAAGCCTCTACCAAAAAAGAGCTTGGGGCACATTACGCTTTTCATTTAGTCATTTGAGGTTATAAAATATGTATATAAAAGTAAACAGTCCGCGGTTTTATTACATATAATGGGCAACTCACATTAAAAACAATAAGTGTTGATTTGACGTAACAAAGCACCTTAGCAACACCGGCTGAGCTTAGGCCAGTGCCAGCAGTGTCACCTCCTAAGCACTTTTCTCCTTTTCCCCTGAGGAAGCCAATCGACGAAACGCGTAGAGAACAAGTTTATTCAAACGTTTTAATCTTTTTTTTAACTCTTTGTATCGGACCAGTAGTGGACTCCAGTTCTGGACCAGCAGTGGACTGTTCTACAGGGTTATTGCCTTTGCGCTTAACCCAAATTGTAAGTGCATTTCTTTATTGTGTCTCCTATTGCAGAGGTACTATGACCATTGCAGTCTGTTTCACCATTTTTAGATTTTTGTGAAGAATAAAAGAACCTTTTAAAGAATCACTAGATGGGCCTGACATTTCTATTCAAAGTATGAGTGGAACTTACACATTTTACACATGTAGTCATACATCTGACAATATCACACTATTTAGATTTTTCCTTTTTTCCTTTATGTTATTGCGCTCCAATTTTGGATACATTTACACTATTGCACTCTGAGGAAGAGTGAAATTCGGGAAGCAGCAGACTGCGGGAAGTACTATTATTATATTTTGCACTTTTATATACGAGTTGGTGGGGATCACACCTTTTCTACATTGCTGGGTACAGTAAATGAGAAGAAAATCACAGCTACACACGAGCACCCCAGAAATGTTAAAACAGCCATTGTCAAGGTATAAAAATAAAAAGCAGCTCTGTTCTTAAGGGGTTAAGGGAATTCTGGAAAACTTTAGGTACAAACATATTGTTATAAGAAAATATAGAAACCATTAGATTGATTCATCACAGATCAACAAATTCCATTGGTATGTGCTAACAAATAGAATTATAAAAAACAAACAGAAAACTACCAAAGTGTAACCAAGTGAAAAATGCATATTAGTATTATTTGGCCCATATAGCAGGCATAAATCACAGGTTGCACATCCCAAAGGCCAGTCCTGGCACCCAGATTGCATCTCGGCACTTTTCTTGCATAAATAGGACTTGCCCAGCACCCACATTGCACACATGAGACTTGCTCCAACACCCAGTTTGCACACATGGGACTTGCTCCAACACACAGATTGCACACATGGGGCTTGCTCCAACACCCAGATTGCACACATGGGACTTGCTCCAACACCCAGATTGCACATATGAGTGCCCAGCACCCAGATTGCATACCCAGGACTTGCTCAGCACCACCCAAGTTACACCCAAATGACAGCACCCAGATTGCATACACACAACATGACACAGCACCCAGATTGCACACAAAGGAATTGCCCCAGTACCCAGGTTGCAATCTGAGGATTTGCCCAGCACTCGGATTGCAGACATGGGAGCTGCCACCTTTCTTCTCCTCATTATCCCTCCCATATATGTTTCTCTTTATTTATTTCAATATGCTTACTGCCTCTCCATCCTTCCTCACAATCTACTCCCCTTTTCTTATTCACTTACCTTGCTGAAGTCCTGTGGTGGGAGTGTCCTCTGTTTCGCTGCTCTGTCGCTCAGCACGCAACTTCAATGCAAAGTGCCGGGATATGACATATTCTGTCTCTCAGCATCAAGCGCCAGCACCCCAACTAAGACAGATGCCTCGGCTCCCCTCGCTCTCCTCAGCTCCGTGCCGCCTGAGTGCTGTGTACCCGCCTCAGTACAGCCCTGAGAGGAAGCTAAATTTGAAAAGAAAGCTGCTAGGTACATCTATAGTGTACTGGAATGGGGTTGAAGCAAAAGAGCTTCACACAGACATCTCTAACTGCATCCATGGAATGCAGAGGCTGATCTTGACTCCATGATAACATACTTAATAACATACTTAATTCAACTCTAACTTAATAATAATTAATAACGATGGGGTGTTAACTAAGAGGAAAACCTTAGTTACCTCCACTTATTCCCTTAAACTCATGAAGAGTTGACAGATCTCCCTCAGCTTCAGTCTTATTTTCTTACTAGGCCCAGTTCATATTACACTTCTGAGTTTCCAAATAAAACTTTATTTTACACACAGGGGTGCAAGTGGTCTTCATACCCATGAGCGCTTGGACTTTATATTTTGATACAAAGTACAGGTGTGCTAAATCAATTATATTCCTCACTGTTATGGATCTATTGTACCCCTTTCCGATATGGGCCTTTTGGATACAGTATACTTGCTTAGTTATTTCTCATTTGATATCTCTTAAAGGCCAAACACACCACTCGAAACAGAAGTATAAATATGCATTTCATGCATTCCGTAATATACTTTTTATTAAGGTTTTCAAAAGTATTAAACATTCAAAAGTGTCAATCAGATTCATCTATTTCTCTATATGAATCTAGTTTTGTACCTTGGGGAAACTGTCTCTTCCAGAAACATATACATTCATGAAATAAATGTTTATACAAATATGATACAAGACGTGTCAAAAGTGGCAAAAAAACATTTATTAGTTTACATTACCTAAGGGTACTTCAATAAAGATTCTTGCTAACATATGCATGTGTCTGGCAAACATACTGACTCTGTCAGATGCAAGGTCTCATAACGGTATAGGAAGATTTAGTCACAAGGGACTGAGTTTCAGCACAGAGAAAAATAGAAGATAATCACCGCCGGGAAACTTTTCAATAGATATGTTTCAGAATTATTCAAAGTGTTCAGATTTGTGTCAGACATTATATGTGCCTGAAATTTCAATTAATTTAGGGGAAGATTTTCCACACACTACACATACATATCTGTTGTACATCAAACTTATATTCCTGTTTTTCGCCTTTTGTATCTATTTCTTAAATTAGGTATTTGTATCCACATATGTCCATAAAGTTAGGCCACTGATGGCAGCTAAAGGTGATTCTACAAGCAATTGAATCATAAGGTATACTTAGTGTTTCACACATGGCTTCTCCATTTTTACTTTATTTTTGTTGAATAGATCATGATACAGTGTAATGTCATGTGTTGTTGTTTTATGTATTTTTAAGACCTGCTAAGGAACAGATGATTGTTATTATGTACTGATATAAAACATAGAACTCAAAGAGTGTACTTTCTTTTTTACACGACTGAATGTTATTCCATGTATCATATTATATAGTGTTATTATTCACTGTGGTTAGTCTTGAATACTATATTGGGTGCTAGCTACATATAGGAGCACACAATGGGGGGTTTGCTTATAAACACCTTTGCCTTTCAGTCTGCCTTTTCCCTTCTATTTTGTATTCTCTTGTGGAGGGTATCTGATGTCATGTTGTTCATAGGATCATTTACTAGCTTTATTTCCTTTCTACTGACAGCCATGACCTTTTGTCTGTGTTACTTGATTCTCGTGTTCTTCCGTGTCCTGACCTTTGCTTAGCCCTCACTATGAGGGTACGTTTGTACTAACTTTCAAGGTTCTTATTATTGTATTACAAGTAATATTATAAGTGCTCATGGAGACAGGAACCCACTATACTTAGTCAATCATTAACCAAAGACCATGGTCCATATAGACCTGGGGACTCAAAAACTGTGGGTTAGGGGGCAGAAGATTTATGAAATATTCTGTTATAGGTACTTGGGTTCCTAAGCATTGGTACTTCACGTCAACTGCAATATATTGCAGAGAATATACAAATCTAGTTTACAATGTAAAGTATTTAGTACGGCAAATTTGCTTTTATGTGCTATGCACTACTGTTAACACACAAGAGCCTAATAGAAACTGTGTTTAATAATGTATTATGGCAACATAAATGCAGATATACTGTTCTCATAAGCAGGAGTTTATGTAGAGCCATTTCTTTACAGGTGATTTATACTCTTTTCCCAGTAACCAATTCAAAATCGTGGGTGCTAGATATAAGTTATGTTTACTTGTACAATTATATTTGGAATTCGAAAAAATGGGTAAAGAAAATTCACTACACAAAAATGATATTATGACATTTATTGCGTAAGAGATTCTCACATTTCACAACAGGCAGCAGCTCAATGTTTTCACAATCAATTTTTATGGATGTAATCTTTTGTGTAGTCATTAATGATGCAAAGCAGCGAAGACTGTACTTGAAGGTGTTAAACTCGAACCCATAACTGAATGAATAGATGGATAGGTGGATGGATGGATGGATGGATAGATATAGATAGATAGATAGATAGATAGATAGATAGATAGATAGATAGATAGATAGATAGATAGCAGAAGCAGGGGTTGCTATGCTGACTAAAGCCTAGGGGATATTCTAAATAGCCCTGCATTTGGGAAATCAGGAAAGTGGGAATGACATCAGGCAGGAAGGATGTATGGTATATAAAATGTGTATGTATGGAGTGTCTCTGTAATGTATAAAGCTTGAGTGTATGTATAAAGCTTGAGTGTTGGCATGGGATCAAGCCCCTGATCTTGTATGAATAAAGCATTACCCCTAGAAATATTTTATTTTCTTATACGTCAATGTGCATTTAAGGCATGTTTTTATATTATTTAACAAATAATGTCATGAAGTGGCATTCTTTTTCCTATTTATAATATTTATATTGCAATATGTCAGCCTGCGTTATATACTGACAACATGGCGCAGGCTTCCAGCTTAAGTTCTCCTTGGTATATATTGATTCTACCTTCAGAAAATCCAGAGGATGATGCAGAAATCATCACTGGCTCTATTTCCAAAATATATATCACAGAGTGACATTCAAGGCTAAAGTGGATTTTAAAACATACTTTCTCTGGGAATACTAACATATATATCAGAAAGCTTTTGAGTCAGGTTATGTGTCTTGCTTTTTCCATTTGCAGAATCTATTCTTTAACGTTGACTAGCAATGAAAATCCTTCACAATTTATTGTACATCCTTTCCGTGTTTTATATGTAGTGCCAAAGGAAAGGATTTCTCTACTTCGTATATCTACAATCTAAAGAAGGGGAAAGCATTCATGATGAATATTGCACGTCACTGGTACTATATCTGAAATATTACACTGGCCGTAACTTATAGAGAATTCTTCAAGGTATAGTGTGAATAATCGTACATTCCTTTTTTTATATAATCCACAGAATATTGGGGGGTTTTTTTCGTGATTCATAATAACGTAAGAAACTATAAAATCAGTTCACAACCTTTTAAATAATCCATTACCATTACATTAATGCTACTCCTCAATGTTACCATGAGCTCCTGTGCAAATACATAAGAGAGAAAGACTCAAAATTATAGCAAGCCTACAGGTTTTGTAGAGATATTTATGTAACCAAATTATTGGGCGATGGTTGTGGTTTTGGGTGAATTAGAAATTGTTTGCGCAAGAATTGGCGCAACAGGTTTCACAATAACTGTTGTGTTTAAAAAATGGCAAGCCCAAACCACAAAACCAAAATGCACATAAACCTAAATGCGAGATTGTGAAAATAGTGTAAGGGATAGAAATGTAGAACTATGTTAAAGTTCACTGACTGTATGCTTTGTTTTAAAATGGAGGCTAAAAGTATGCTTGGGAACTAAATACACAACTCAATTACCCTCAAAGCTAGGGTGCCCACATCAGCCATGTTTTCCAGGATACATATAATTTTTACATATTACTGATGTCCAATAAAAAAGGTATTATCACAAGATACTTATTCCATCTGTTATTTGATATTGACACCACTGGACTAATACGGCTACAACCTCTACTCTAATGAATATATACACAGATGTAACCATTAAGAAATACTCAAGTAAATAAATACACATAGAAAGACATCTACATCATCTGCAGAGCTTTGCCTAAAAAACTCTGATAAACTCTATAGTAACTAGCACTTACAAACATCACTGCTGACTCACAAGATGAACTTGTCTGCCTTGGCAACCAGCTCAGCAGCAGGTAAGATCAGCAATTTGAGTCTTCATTAATAGGCAAGCTGCTAGTTGTCATTATGTCACAGTTTCTGGTTGAATTGAACTTTAGACATTTGGTTGTCCTAAACGGTGCTGATTCGCCGCAAGTGACCTTGTTTTAGATGGTTAAGACGAAGGGGTTTCTTAATATACATTAGCTAAGCTGTTTATCCTTTTAGCCCTTTAAAAAGTAGCACACACAGTCAGCATTTGCCCATTCTGCTTGTGTCCAGTACATTGTTGTTAGCTAGTTTCTGTTATGGCCCTACTTTTTTCCTGATGCTCTTGATTTCTGGCATCCTGACCTTGGTATTTGATTATCTGATTTCAGGCATCCTGACCTTGTGGCTCGTTGTACCGGTACTATTGTACCATTATCCAACTACCAGATCGAGGGAGGCACTTGTGGTTCCAGGTGGATGATCAGTAAGTCTTATAACCCCTCGAATCCAGAAGAAGAAAGGCATAAAGTTGAGCCCTTGGGTTTGAGGGGTTATAAGACTTACTGATCATCCACCTGGAAACACAAGTGCCTCCCTCGATCTGGTAGTTTGATAACGGTACAATAGTACCGGTACAACGAGCCACAAGGTCAGATAATCAAATACCAAGGTTAGGATGCCAGAAATCAAGAGCATTAGGAAAAAAGTAGGGCCATAACAGAAACTAGCTAACACAACTGATCCACTTCAATATACTCGGTGTGACACATTAGTAGAGAGCTGCTTAGTGTTTTTCAGTAGTCATTCAAGTTACCTCTAACTTAAAAAAGAATCTGAACGTTAGCGAAGAGCCAACACAGAGTAGGCTATTGGTTAAAATTCATAATCTCATTGATCTCCCAGCACTGATCTTAAGTTGTCCTGCTGTTGCTAATACCTACTGACTTTTACCTGTCTACCCAGGCTTTTGGTCTGTTTCTGTTTCCAAATTGCCTTAAAAAGTGGATATATATCATTTTAATGCAAACTTCAGTGATCAACCTAAGCTCCACTCATGAATCTGCATAACAGTAACATACTAATGGTTTCCTTCATTGGGTTAAGGCCTTATTGCCATCATTAATACATAGACAAGATGCCAAGAAGCCATGCTGAAAAATCTTCGTTCTTCCTCCATGATGAGATTTTTTTTCTAAAGCTGTGAATCATTGGCAGTAAAGTACTTCCGATGAAACCATTGAGAAAACTTTACAAATGTAAACTAGGCACCATTGTTCAAAAGAGCCAGTGCAGGACCTAATGGAGACATCATGGACAGGGGTATCCATTTGGCCAAATCCTGCAGAGCATTTAGATGGGAGGTAAAGAAAGTGGCAAATGCATTTGGGGGGATTCTGCAAAATCCCTTCATGCAATTACAAAACATACCACACAAAAGGTTAAAGGGACACAACTATCGTTTGCATTAAATTAACTTCATCATTTTGCTTTTTTTGTCAGCCTTTAGTCAGACAATTTTTTCTTTAATTCTCACGGAGAATAGTCTGCCGAAGGGCTGAATTCCTGAAAGGTTCTGTATGCTAATCAGGCTAATTCGAGTTGTACACATAGATGCAACACTAGCACATACGGCCTGTAGTGTCCTGGCAGCAGGTCAGAATCCTGGACACTACCAACAGGTGAGCATTGTAGTATAATAAATATAGAGCACTGGGAAATCTAGTGAATTCTAATTCTGTCTTTCCTCCTTTTTCAGAGTGATTGGTAAGATAAATCAGAGCCTAGCAAAGACATGTAATTGATTATTAATAGTAATGGAGCATCACATCACATCCTTCTTACTGTATATCAGTAAACCCGAGTAGATGGAAGATGATGGCTGAAAAATATGAACATTTGAATTCTAAATATTTATATGCCATTGCTCAAGACTGGACAAGAGTGAGATGTGTATATGTGTATACTTGAGTTATTATGCTGAATATACTTTGCCGAGCTATGTCGACATTTTCTATTGTTTCATATAATGGTTTGAATTCCCTCACTTCACTGTTCATTGTGAAGGCCAAACACTTACCAGTTTCTCTAGCAAAAAAGGGTGTGCTGGCTCTGTATAATACAAATTCCAATGAGTAAGGAGACTGAAAATATCTTCCTTATTTAACAATATATTATACAGGGTCAGTCAAGCTCCTCCTACAGCATATATAATACTGCATTTTTACATTCCAAACCTCTCGTTCTATGATTATATGTTTTGTATTTTTTTTATAAAGCAAGAAGATAATCATTTTGTTTAATCATTTCATTTTTATCCGCCTTTTTTTTTAATCACTGCTTATTTGTAAGACCCCTGATATATAAATAACACAGGTCAGATAAAGCCACCATTGAACATTTAATCTGACAAACTAATTATGAGACGGCAGAGGCATTCAGGCATAGGTCAGCATTAAGATGTATAAGTCATTCCGTATGGCACCTTGCCATTCAGTTTCCTTTTCATCAGATACATCAGTGTCCCGCTTCACGTATGCTTATGCTTACCTGGCACTTTAACTGATTGAAGTTAATTGAACGCTGCTGAAATTTCCACTAACCTCTTAATTAGAGGATCCGTCTTAAACTTTGAGATTTAAACACACATACTAGAAACAGATGCTCTGGACTCAAAAGCATTTTCATCCTTCCAAAAATCATTAGTTCCTGCACTGTGATGTTAATGTAGCTTGATGTTAAATTGGCAATATCTTTCATCCTTCTAGAACAGAGTATTGAGCAAGTAATTACAGAATTGCTTACAGCAGATGAAGAACACTGACAAAACCTAGTTTCAGATAATAGATAAAGAGAGCCATATTTATCACAAACTGTCACTATTCTAAATTCAGAGCCTACAACAAAGTCACTGCCCCTGCATTGATGATAGAAAGTAGCCTATTTTAGGGAGGTGGGGTGACTATACAAAAACAAAGTAGTAAATAACCCTTATATAGTGGTACTGTGTTAGCCATGGAAAGAAAATGGACACATTTTGGTGAAAACAAATGGACCAAAAATGGACTTATTCTTCTGCCTCACCCAGTTCCTTCAGTTGGGGGAGAGGGTGTGTGCGGAGGCTCCATACTTTTGTGGAAGTGCTCCCAGAGCCTTGGATAGCAGAGCTGATACCGGTGAGAAGCGGATGAAGAAAGAAGACAGAAGAACAAGAAAAAGCAAGAGAAGCTGCAAAAAAAGAGACATGGACACAGAAACAGTCAGCAAAAAAGGTAAGAATGTTAAGAGAAAGCATGAGAGTGAATGAAAAAGCAACAAAATGTGTTTCGTTTGAGCCCCTCGTTGTTTTTCGACATTCGTATAAATTAACAAAATTAGCAAATTTCTATAAATTTTCCCCGTCTATTGAGTTAACTTGACCACATGTCATTCACTGACATGTTTACATTGTTTGTTATGTATATAACTAAGCCCAAGTTTTAAATGAGCTGGGAGTAGGAGTGGAGGCATGGCTAAATGATGCTCACCTGCCACGAGAAAGAGGAACGTGACCAAAAGACCCGGGAAGCAGTGCTTCACTCAGAGACTGTACGTGAAATCCGGAGAGTTCCCAGGTAGGATAAAACAATAGGGTGACCCGAGGGACTTAAAATTAATCAGTCTATGTTGTTTTAGGTAGCCAATGAACCTAAGTGGGTTTTGTATACCTTTCTTAAAATTTAAACAACCATTTGACCCATTAGGGTCCCCGATTAGTGTTTGATAACAAATCCCTCACTTGGTATTATTTGAGGCAATTAGGTGATATCCTAAATCCAACTAGAACTAACAAGCATTTTTATCAACCTTAGCATGTTTACCCTGTTTAATAAATACTTTCTGGCTTATCCATTATATCACATATTCCTTTTACTGGTAAAGGTAAAGATCCAAATATATTTAAAAAATATGATAAATAGTATTTGTTCTTTATTTGACCCTAAAGAGAAGGATTACAGTTCCATGCTCAATTCCGATGAGCAGGGATTCTTTAGTTTAATGTATTGTTGGCATGAATACATGACACATTGCCTGGTTACACGAAAACTTCTACCATGATGATACCATGGATGTAGGGCAGATCCCCCCCTGTAAATCATGCGGGGGGAACGATAATGAAGAAGTCCCCCCCAGAGCCTCAAGATTGGGGACAAAGATGGCTTATGCTGGGCAGTTTAGGGACAAAGTTGGCTCACGCTGGACTGTAATTTGTTTGTGTAATCTGGGTGCTGGTCAAGTTCTATGTGGGGAATGTGGACGCCAGGGCTGGCGTTTGGGGTGTGTGTAATTTAGGGCGTTTTATCTATACCTTTAATGCTGTTTTTATGTGAATTCCAGTAGATTTATACCTGCAAAGCTGGGTTTTGTGTTATTCTGTTGATCTGTATCTGCTATGCTATGTTTCCATACATTATTTATGTATACCTGCAAATATAGGGTTTGTATGTCTTATTCAGTTGATCTATATATGCAATTGCTGATTACATTTTTTGTTTATTTGATATATACTTGAACTACAGGGAGTAAGTAAAAGAGAGGGATGGCTTAGTGAATGAGGGGGCACTGGGGATGATTATGGGGAGAGGACTCTCAAAGCCACGGTAGGGTCAGTAGGAGGGAAGACTGCACTGACTCTCACAGTCTTCCCCTAATCTGCAGTCAGTGTGGCAAATATTTTTTTTGTTGTGGGAGCGGACGGAGTGATTGCATGCTAGGGATCGTGAAGCAGGGCCCAAAGAAATGCTTGCCTAGGGTCCATTTTTCAATATTTAAAAATTGTTTTTGTTACAAAAATTAGCTGTTTTTTCCTACATTTAATGTATTACATGTACATTATTTTTACCAGTGTTTCAAGTTATATATTATTGTACTTGTTTGCAAAAAAAGAGATGGGAAGAAAATGGGGTAGGGAATAGTGAGGAAACAGGTATCTGATGGGGAAAAATGCTACCCCACCCAGATTTTTATGGGTTCCTACGCCCATGGACATGCATGGTCCTTGAACCCTGCTCAGTTCAAGAACAATATTTTGTCTTCTAAGGCATTAATATGGTGTATTTCCTTGGACTTCAGAGGTCCTTTCCACAGATGGATTCAGATCTGAGGAAAAGACCTCCAAACTGCGGAAAAGCCTACACGATTTGTCAACTTTTTTCTATGCTGGCCCAATAAAAGTTATGAACTTCGACAGATTTGCTATTTTTACATAAAGCACCATTCTCTGAGAATACTACCATTTGAGAAGTTTCACTAATTTCTAAAGCCCATAATTTTCATAAATAATTTGTTTTTATTTAGTAGCACTATAGGGATATTTGCTTAATTGATTTCATTTATATATATATATATATATATATATATATATATATTATGTGTATAAATAAAAATAATAAGGAGGGGACTTCAATATTTCTGTCCAATGATATTGATGCTTGCAAATAAGAACATATCAAACTGTTTTAAGATGATGCCTTTGCAGATGTCAGAATCTTCACAAAAATTGATTGATGGATAAAAGTGTCCCATTATAATGTACTCTTGGAATGCAGGTACTTTGAGTTTTAAGACACATTATATTAACTGCAATAGTTTAAAAAGATTATACTTATCAACTACTTATCTCTGTTTAATGGTGTTGGTTGAGGACAAAAATATACTTCAGTTCAGTATAATGAGATTTAAAAGGTGAAAAGAGGATAGGAAATAAGAGGCCTGATTTCATAACTCATCGAAGCCACAACATCCAGAGGTTTAATCTAGACAAAACTAGTGTAAACATCTGTGGTTAAGAGATTCAGTGTCAGGACTCGATCAGGTCGGGTAGGAGCCCATGTGCAGGGGATACTTGGGGTTCGGTCTGTAACCCACAGTGCATAATTATGCAAAGACACCACAAGCAGAAATCCAGGTAATGCAGTGTGTTTTATGTATATATAAGGACAAGCAGATAAGGGTAATACAGCCTAAGCAAGAAACCAGACGTATGGCAAAATAAATCGCGGTAATAAGTCTTTTGGCAGGGAGCCGCTTGGAAGGGCACGAAAGGCAGAGAGCCCGCTTGGAAGGGCACGAAAGGCAGAGAGCCCATTTGGAAGGGCACAAAAGGCACACAGCCCACTTGGAAGGGCACGAAAGGCACACAGCCCACTTGGAAGGGCACGAAAGGCACACAGCCCACTTGGAAGGGCATGAAAGGCACACAGCCCACTTGGAAGGGCACGAAAGGCACACAGCCCACTTGGAAGGGTACGAAAGGCACACAGCCCACTTAGACGGACACAAAGCAGGGAATCCACTTGATCAGGACACAAACCAGGGAATCCACTTGATCAGGACACAAAGCAGGTAACCAGGTGCAGGTGCACAGCAGAAAGGTCCACAGACTTCAATACAAAGGCTGAAGGGCAGGGCAGGTTCATAAAGGCAGGGTAATCCAGGTAACAAGGCGCAGCTGGATGTATTGACTAGGGCTCATCCCAGGTAACAAGGCACACCTGATCCTAGTAATGAGTTCTGAGTGCTCCAGAGGGCGGAGGGTGGCCACTAGTGGTAGCAGATTTAAATGCCACAGGTATAAAAAAGCCATGGTTCGGGCAGCAAAAAAGTGGTTCCTGACATTCAGTGGTATTCGTACACAAATAGCACATAGCCAGTATAACAAGGGTTATTTTTAAAACAGATGTATTCTGTTAGCTAAGAGGATTCATGACACCAGACTTTTGAATGTTTGTGTAAACGTGTGAAAAGAATTGTGTTGCTTAATTTGTTACAACGTTGCAAACATAAGCAGGAGATGTTTTCACCAATTTTGCAGATTAACATGTCTAGGCTTTATACCAGCAAAATTTAGTCAGTCTTCATTTGGGGAATCTTCATTGACAGAATCCTTTGCCTATTCTTTGCTTGTTGTTGTTAATAGGTACATAAATTGTATGTTATTTATGCACATTTAATTACTACTAATATCTGTAAACAAAACAGTTGTTATATTTCTCTTGTATTAAGAGGATCTGGGCGTTTCATAGAACCTAATTGTTCAATTACTTTGATATCAGTTGAGTGGGAGATTTGCTTTCATTTTCTTAGACAAACTGTCATTTTAATGGAAAATTGCATTTGCTGTACAGAGTTTAAGAGTTATATTTGCTTCGTTATCCCCACTAAAATGTGAGCATCTAAAATGACTTTTAAGGTTAACATTGTGAGTACAGCAATAAGTAGTAGGGCTACTGATATGCTGCTTCTCTTTTGACTTTCAATTTCTTTTAGTTTCCCTAAAAGAAAATGGTGCACTAGGCATGCCTGCTCTGCCAGGTTCCGCCACTTCACTTACACTTTCCTAAGAATAGAACACAAAACGTAAATGTGTGTCTACATACATCCAGAAACCCCTTATAACAACAGCTATTGATGGATCCAGTTATTGAACACAAAATTGATATTGCCGCATTGGTCCAAGAAGATAATCCAAAAACGTTTGTGACACCTTTTAGAGAGCCAAGAAAAGCTCAGTGAGTTTTGTCACTCATAATACATCGTGATATCAGGGAGATGAAATGGGTCAGTTCCCCTGCAAACTCCCACTTTAATAAATCAGACCCGACTTATGTATGAAGTTGAAATGAGACCTTACTGACGATGTGCTTAAGTATAACCCCTTTTCCTCTTGCCCAAATTCTTAGACATATAGCCTTGTTACTAGGTATGTGTCACAGTCATCAAAAAAGGAAACTCTGTTGAAGGTGGTGGTGGCGATAATAGTAAAAGTGATGTGCAACAAATGGCTTCTTAGAATGCATTGATGTGATAATTTTCTCACGTTGCGGACATATTTAGTAATAAAATATTCCTTAAGTGTCACATAGATTAACACTAGTTTCATTATTTTATAAATATATGAGATGCTAAATATGATCAATACTTTAATTAAAACTTTAAGGTCCTATTACAGGGGTGTCCAAGTTTTTTCTGCAGTGGGCCACTTCATCAGAATTGTATACGTGCGCGGGCCGCACTCATTTTTCACTGTGACAAAAAAGATGGCCTTTAATAAAATATGCAGATTAAAATAAAGTAAAATGACTCAAAACCTTTACTTTTCCTCTCACTGATTTCTGGGCCTAGAAAGTTTTGCGACTACAAATTCAGGATTCCCTAGATTTATTCTAGGGATGAACTAAAATGAAAATTCTGGACCAAAACATTCAGGGTTCACTTAGCCAAAACCGAAAATGACCCCCCACCTTTAAAAATAATAATAAAAACTCACATTTTTAATAAAAGTAGGTAACACACAACTGGACAAACTGGACTTGGCAACCAGTAAATGCTGGCAACCCAGGCAACCAGTAAATGCTGGTACCTAGGCATGATGGGACTGTGCTCGCTGTGATTGCTGTTAGCAATCACACTCCTATCATGCCAAGTCAGCCAGTACATGCTGGTACAGGGTGGCTGTAAGTGATGTGCAGACCCCATACTGCTGGCAGCATCACTACACAAGGGGGGCAGCTAGCTAGGTTTCAGCATGTACTGGCTGACTTGGCATGATAGGAGTGTGATTGCTAACAGTAGTCACAGTCCCATCAGTCCCATCATGCCTAGGTTCCAGCACTTACACATCCATCCAGTAAATGCTGGAACCTAGGCATGATGGGACTGTGATTGCTGTTAGCAATCACACTCCTATCATGCCAAGTCAGCCAATACACGCTGGTACAGGGTGGCTGTAAGTGATGTGCAGACCCCATACTGCTGGCAGCATCAATACACAAGGGGGGCAGCTAGCCAGGTTTCAGCATGTACTGGCTGACTTGGCATGATAGGAGTGTGATTGCTAACAGCAATCACAGTCCATTCATGCCTAGGTTCCAGCACTTACACATCCATCCAGTAAATACTGGAACCTAGGCATTATGGGACTGTGATTGCTGTTAGCAATCACACTCCTATCATGCCAAGTCAGCCAGTACATGCTGGTACAGGGTGGCTGTAAGTGCAGACCCCATACTGCTGGCAGCATCAATACACAAGGGGGGCAGCTGGCCAGGTTTCAGCATGTACTGGCTGACTTGGCATGATAGGAGTGTGATTGCTAACAGCAATCACAGTCCCATCATGCCTAGGTTCCAGCACTTACACATCCATGCTATCACACACACACACACTCATTTATTCATATAATCATTCATTCACAGATTCATTCCCTCAATCACACACACTCATTCAAACACCCTCCCCACCCCCTTACCTGCACTGTAGCTCCTCGATGCCGCTTACAGACTTCAGCAGGGGGCGCAGGCCTCCCTCTGCCTTCTCTGCTAAAGCACAGAGGAAGTAGGATGTCACGTGAACTCCGCTTCCTCTGTGTGCAGTCCAGGAGACCCTCCCACAAGTAAGTAGCAGGGCTTGAGGTGCGGCTCGCGTAAGATCGGTTGCCCTGGCTGCCGATCTTACGCGGGCCGCACCTCGAGGTCTCGCGGGCCGCATTTGGCCCGCGGGCCGCATGTTGGACGCCCCTGTCCTATTAGGTCATGCTCTACTACTGTAATCATGAGCACTTTTGGCTCTTGTGATCAAGTAATAAGTGTAACCCAGATAGCGTGGAATTTGGGAAAAAAAGTAAGAGAAGGCAGTTGAAGAGGATACTAAGGAAAAATGAGGTTTTGAGCCTTGTGCCCAGAGACTCTATAAAAGGTACTGTGTTAAAACTTATTTGGATATTTTTGTAAATGGGAACTGGAGTTGCCGGTCAGTGTGCTGAAGACAATTTCTGTTTAGCTAGTCTCCAAACTGGAGTATGATTTGATTTTCTTATTTTGTTTATCTGACTTAAAGATACAGTATCGTGTATTTAATAAAACACCATAAAACCATATCTGGATGTCAAAGTGTTTAATTTGAAGGTGATAATTTAGCCAAACTGTCACAATGTTAATACAGGTAATGTGGCATAACTCTGCAAAACAACTGGGAAAAATAAGTATCCATGAGAACCATATCATTTGCTTAACCCAGCTTACTTTAGCCCTTATTAAAAATATTTACATTCTATAATATAGGTGTGCTTCATCCACCCTGTGAAGTTATCAACCCTGTCCCACCATGTCTTAAGGACCTTGCTTTGTGTACTGGGGCACAGCCATGCTGGAATAGAAGAGGGCCTTCTCCAAACTGTTCCCACAAAGTTGCAAGCATAGCATTGTCCAAAATGTCTTGGTAGGCTGAAGTATTAAGATGTTCCTTTACTGGGTCTACCCCAAACTCTAATTTCAATAATTAAGAGGTGCGTCACAATACTTTTGTCCAGATAGTGGTGTACAAAGCAAGGTCCATAAAGACATATCTGGATGAGTTTGGTGTTGAAGAACTTGACATCTCAACCCCATCAAATACCTTTTGGATGAGCTGAAACAAAGTTTGTGAGCCAGGCCTTGTCATCCAACATCAATGCCTGACCTCACAAATGCTCTACTGGATGAAGGGGGGGTCAAAAATTCTCACAGAAACGCTTCCAGAGTGGGAAGCTGTTACCGTTGCAAAAGGTGGACCAACTTTGTTTTAATGTCTATGTATTTAGGATCCAGTGTCATCAAAGTTCCTGTTGGTGTAATGGCCAGGTGTCCCAATAATGTTTTCTGTATAGTGGATATATGTGTAGTCAGTGTAGAATTAAAGGAGTAATAAACATCATATACCCTTAGGACATACATTCAAACTAATTTCATTCTAATGCTCACACAAATGGTTCATATTTCTACAATTTATTTGTGTATTTCTTTAGGGACTAGTGAAATATCTTTTCTTTGGTTAATTGAATTGGAATATGTGAATTGATTGTATATTATGTGTAAGATCAAAGTGAATATACTTCCAAATGAATAATTCAGCCAGAGCTCAGAAAGATTCAGACTTATCCAGCTGTGACTTGACCCAATATGAAAATAGGCTTTTGTTGTTTGTGAGAGATACTTACCAGCATATTCTGTAAGTATTATGTATAATCACAAAATACATCTATAGCATACAACCACCTGCTGATGATATGACTGAAATAT
Source organism: Spea bombifrons (assembly GCF_027358695.1). NCBI lineage: Eukaryota > Metazoa > Chordata > Amphibia > Anura > Pelobatidae > Spea > Spea bombifrons. Next base: position 29,863,321 of record NC_071087.1, on the reverse strand, counting down.
TACTTGCTAACTTATCAATACTATTCAGAAGAACGGTGGGATCATCTGCAAAGGAATTGTACAAATACATGTCAAATGCATTGGAGCCCAGAGAAACTAACACTATGCAAAATCATCAAACTTTAAAATAAAAAACAACATATTATATATATATATTGCCAGTTAATGATATTTATACATAAAGCAAAAGTAAACCTGGTCATGCCAGAATTGGTATTGCATTTCTTTAGCGCAAACGTGGCAGGCTAAATGACATCATAAAAATTGAAATGTTCTGTAGGTAGTGCTTGGGCAAACTATAAAACATGAATAAAAACAGATCTAAAATACTTCAAGATCAGCTGCCAGTAAGCCCCTACCCATTCTTCTACCCAAGAAGTCTTATCTGCTTTTTCAAAGTTTCATCACTAAAAGTAGAAGTAGTACCGTATTTGCTCGATTATAAGACGAGGTTTTTTCCAGAGCAAATGCTCTGAAAAATACCCCTCGTCTTATAATCGGGGTCGTCTTCTAATCAGACCCCAAAAAAATGGCTGGGGCCATGCTGCTTACCGGTCGCGAGCAGCGTCTCTTCCGTTAGAAGCAGGAGGACAGGAAGCTTGTAGCTTCCTCACAGAACTCTATCTCCCCCTCCCTCCTCTGGGGGCGGGGCCAGAGAAGTTGCTGGTACAGCCGGTCCCCTGCAGAAGTCTTCGAGTGAGAGATCTGCAGTTCAGGTAAGGGGGTGGGGGAGGGTTTTTGGGTAAGTATGTGTGATTAATGTGTGAAGTATGTGTGATTAATGGAATGAATGAGTATTTAAATGTTTGTGAATGTGTGTTTGTGTGTGATAGCATGGATGTGTAAGGGGGGTGGGGGTTGTAGCATGGCATAGGGAGGCTGTAATCCCGCTACTATCATCCCCAGGTTCCAGCATGTACTGGCTGCCTTGGCTTGATAGGAGTGTGATTGCTGTTAGCAGCAATCACACTCCTATCAAGCCAAGGCAGCCAGTACATGCTGGGTTAAAAGGCATATCATGGGGCTGAGTGGCATATAGGGGGTTAAAATGCATTTCTGGACCTCCAGAAATGCATTTTAACCCCCTATATGCCACTCAGCCCCATGATATGCATATATACCTCCAGAAATGCATTTTAACCCCCTATATGCCACTCAGCCCCATGATATGCCTTTTAACCCCCTATATGCCAGAGTGACATAAAGGGGTATAAGGCATATCATGGGGCAGAGTGGCAAATAGGGGGGGTATAAAGCATTTCTGGGGGCAGAGTGGCATAACTGGGGGGGGCAGGTTGGCAAATAAAAGGAAATTTAAAAAATATATTTACATGAATTAATATTTACTGGTAAAACTTTTTTTCCTATAGGGTCGTCTTATATTCAGGCTTTTTGTTTTTTTCCTAAATTAATATTTTGATTTTGGGGGGTCGTCTTATAATCGAGCAAATACGGTAATTCGTCATAAGCAGTAAACTAACCCCAGGGTGATGGCATAGGTTTTAACCTCCCTCATTGACAGAACTTAGAAGTATTATTAGTATTATTATAATTATTAGCCTGTAGATGAAAACAGTGAGCCAATGCTCTGAAGTTTAGGTCCACAGTAAATACTAGACCCAAATCTTCACGGTCTGGTGCTGCACTCCCCACAGGGGGATATGCCGCCCCTTTCTTCCCTCGTTGGCTGAAACCAGGGAGAGCAGTCCCCCCATGAAGAGAGGGCCCACTGAAGTCTTCAATGAGGGGTGTCGGCCAAATGTCACAGCTCCCCCTCTCCCACCAAAAAAAACAGCTCCAGTGTGGCATTCTAGTGTCAAACAATCATGAATCCACAAAAAGTGCGCTTACCAGTCCTGGCGGCAATATATGAAAAAAAAAAAGTGCCCCCCGCACTACCACACATGCTCCAACATCCTGGCAGCCAAACCAGGGGGCTCCATTGCATCCCTTGGGCTTTCTAATGTCTGGTTGACCTTAAAGCCAGAGGACCAAGCTTTCCATCTCTCACAGGTACTCACTTGATCTCCAAAATGCAGAGAAGGGATTTTTGTTATTATTATTAATTGCGATTACATGCACAAATTCAGTTTTATTGGTCATACTTGTGCATTTGAGTATAATGGTCCTCTTGGGAGCTTACAACAGTTGAGGAGAAATGAGAAAGAAGGTCAGTGTAAGCTAATGAAGCATCTGCAAGGCTCTCCCACTGATCTTTGGTCTACAATCAGAAGAACGGCTTGAGATGTATGTGTAAACATGACACAGATCTGCATAGATGTTACAATGACACATACGTTAAAGATTATCGGCTTCCTTGGTTTTGGTTGCAATTAATCCATTTATTTTTTTTAGAAATGCGACGTGGAATATGTTTTGCTCAATAAAGCCCGCTGTAGCTGGTTGTCAATACATTTAGACAGCGGGACATTACCTGCTATCCGTAAAACACGCAAATCTAATATATATATATCCTTATAAATACATGCAAATTGTTGGTGCGAATAAATAAAATAATAATAAAAGGAAGCCGGATGCTAAGCATCGTAGTATGGCAGCACAAGTGTTGTCCTCTAGCATAGTTATTGATTTTTTGCCAGACGTGGGCGTTTTTTGGGTACTCTTGTCCTGGAGGGTTTCATTGTAAATCGTATGGTAGCTGTATCCAAACTGGCAGTAACATTATCCACTATACTATGGATAAATATTGTGAATGAATATACTTTCATGTTTTTGAGCACAATCAACTAGCTTCTCACTGCTTCTTAATATGACTTGCCAGTTCCCTTGTATCATGCAAGGATGGGTGGTCTGGTCACGAACACATTTAATGAAAGATCATCCAAATGTAAGTTAAATATTCAAAGTGGCTTTAAAATTTGCATATCGCATGTAATCAAATTAATCTATTACGGTAGCATGTGAAATTCCTGGTCATTCTAGTGAACAAGTGCAATCCTGTGCTAAAGGAACAGCTTACAAAGACATATGCCAATCATTTATTGCTTGAGCTAACATTATTTTGAATTTGCCAGGGAGAATGATTATGGAATTGAACAATAAAAATGCAAGCTGACAGAGATTCATTCAAGATTGCCAAAACAGAAGTAGTTCGGCATTACGAACAATCATGTAAAATGTGTCTTCAAATGTAAGCATTTTATAGCAATTGAAACAAAAAATAATTGCGGATAGGGAACAAATTAATGTAAAGCAGCCTGGAGTGGTCAGGGATCATAGATTTTTAATTCATGAGGTCCAAGATTAAATATAAAATGGAGTGGTAAAGGGACAGTCTAGTGTAAAAGAAGAAAGATAAAAAAAAAAGCTACTGAACTGCGGTATATAGTTCCCTCCGTGGTCCTGTTTTCCACCACTTTTGGCTGCATGAAGCAGCCAATCAACAGTAGGAAAGCGCTCTCATTAGGGCGGTCTCGTTGGAACCCCTGGATCTCTTGCACGAGCTGGCCCTGGAGGTGGCTAGCACTGAGTGCTTTGACAATGAAATTTGTCCAGCAGCTGGAGGGTATACTATATACAGTAGTTGCTATATTTTTATTTATGCGATATAACTTTTTGAACATAACTAATAGCATCCAATATCTCAGTGCAATCTAAAGATGCTTTTCTTTCCGCTTCCTACCAAACCATAATTTATAATAATTAGATTACTGTATTCTTATAACAAAAGTACTATTGTCTGGAGGTAATCATTTATAAACCTATGTGTTAATGCTAATCAAGCATCAATTTCTTCTGGCGTCTGCCAACCCCCGATTCATCCATCAGACTTCCAGATAGTGAAGAGTGATTCATCACTCAAGAGAACACATTTTAACCATGGAAACCCATTTTATGAAGTTCCCAAAGTACTTTGCTTATGCTGATGTTGCTTCCAGAACCGGTTTTAACCCTGTAGTGGGTGATGCTACAGAGCATAAGTAATTTATTTTTATTATTTATTTACTGTTCATGCTATGTGCTTCAGCACTAGGCAGCTCCACTCACTGAGTGTGAGTGGCCTCCGCTTTATAGCTGAGCTGTTGTTACTCCTACTTCACAATAATATAATTTACAGTGTATTAGGGCAAAACTAGCAGGGGGCAGAAATTTCATGAGATAATAAGTGGCAAAGGTGGCATCCTATGACAGTGTCACGTTTAATGTCACTGGGCTCTTCAGACCCATTCTACTGCCAATTTTTGTATATGGAGATGGCTGCCTACATGCTTGATTTTATACACCTGTGGCTGAAACACCTAAACAGGGCCGGCCTTTGGGGTGTGAGACATGTGCGACCGCACAGGGCGCCACACTCCAGGGGGCGCCGCCGCCGCCACGGGGTCCTCCTCCGCCGCCGCCCCCTCTGCACCTAAATGAAAACATTGTTGTTTTTTTTTGTTGTTGGTTTTTTTAACTTTATTTAACAACCTCCATGTCCTTTAGTTTGAAGGGGCAGAGGGGAGTAGTTTGAAGGGGCATAGGGGGGTAGTTTGAAGGCACAGGGGGGGTAGTTTGAAGGGGCAGAGGGGGGGTAGTGAGGGGGGGCACCAGAGGAGTAGTTCGCACAGGGCGCCGGAACACCTAAGGCCGGCTCTGCACCTAAACACAATAAGTAGCAGGGGTGTCCGTATACTTTTGGTTATATAGTATAATATGGGCTAGTAACATGAATTTGTTTCTACTCTTACAAAGCTATGTAAACTCAAAAATATTTATTGCCGCAAATGACAAACTCCCATTTCGACGATGGCCAGGAAGACTGATCCTCATGGGTGTTTCCAGCATACTCTAATTACGGTTTTATGAATACCACGTTGGACCTGTTTAGTTAAATGAAAATACCTAATAAAACAGGTGTCCTCAGAAACTAAATACTGCAACTAAGATAAAATTCTTCTCACCTTTTTAACAGCTGTATGTACTTGATTGTAGGTAAATATTGTTGCTTGGAGTCGTTCAGGCTGGGTGTCTTGAGAAACATCACATATATAGATTGTGTTTGCCTAATGAGTACCAGATCGTTCAGCTTTGCTGAAATGCATTTTTTGGATCCTTTTGCGGTATTCTGTCCACAGTTATTTTTCCCAGCATGCTTTAGACTATGAATACCTCCAACACATCAGTCTCTGGTAATTGGTTTGTGTATTTTTTAGTCTGGCAGCCCCCCATTCCATATTGTTGTTATTTTGACACTTTAGTCATTCCAACTCTTTTCTTTGTGTGTTGTGGCCAAACTTATCATTTCTGGCACTGTTTTTATAATGAGTTTTAGTTTGAAATGTAGCATAATAAGCAAGTATATGTGCGCATTCTAAAACAACACAGTTGGTGTCTGCGGATCATAATTCAGGTTTGTTGTAATATATCATTGTAGAGCATATGGCTAAGGCATTTGTTTTGCTGGGAACAATCAATTTAAGTGTCAGGTCTAGTAGATATGTTGTCTATTACATCTTGCAACAAACATATTTACCTGTTATCATTAACCCTTCAGAGGCCAAATCTACCCACATGTCTTTGGGGCCAGTTTGAATGAATGTATTGCCCGTTCCTTTGGTATCTACATCGTTAAAATATGGACTTGGTTCACCAGCACAGAAAAATCTACATTTTTCAGGAAGCTGTGAAGGCAAAACAACCTTAATTGGTACAAAAACAAACAACCTAGAAGCAGATATGTACTTCCATGAGCTGCAAGTAAAGATAAAGACGTTAGGACCGACAGCATTAACAAGAAAAAGGAAAAACAGTTTTTTATTTTCTTTTAACAAGTGTTCTTATTAGTTCCGCTAGAAGTAGTTAATTTAAATGCCCTTAGATTTCCTCTTCAAGGAAAATGTTCAGCTGTAATACAATTCAGTTAATAATTCTATTAATATAAATAATTGCGTATTCTAAAAAAAAAATCTTAAAAAAAGCAAAACGGATGATATTATTACTATTATGGTTATTATTTTACTATTGGATGATTTCTACATAGAATTTGATGGCAGATAAGAGCCAATCAGCTCATCTAGTCTGCCCTTCCCAATGTAAAGACTTCATTGACCTTAATCAGTTCTTGGTGTTGTGTCAGGAACCTATTTTTCGCTGCCTGAACCATGGCTTTTTTATACCTGTGGCGTTTACTTCTGTGACCACTAATGGCCACCCTCCGCCCTCTGGAGCACTCAGAACTCAGGTGTGCCTTGTTACCTGGGTTGAGCCCTAGTCTACATCCAGCTGGGCCTTGTTACCTGGATTACCCTGCCTTTATGAACCTGCCCTGCCCTTCACTCAGTGCCTTTGTATTGAAGTCTATGGACCTTCCTGCTGTGGCTCTGCACCTGTACGGTTCCCTGCTTCCCTGCTTCCCTGCTTCCCTGCTTCCCTGCTTCCCTGCTTCCCTGCTTCCCTGCTTCCCTGCTTCCCTGCTTCCCTGCTTCCCTGCTTTTGTGTCCTTTCAAGTGGACTCCCTGCTTTTGTGTCCTTTCAAGTGGACTCCCTGCTTTTGTGTCCTTTCAAGTGGACTCCCTGCTTTTGTGTCCTTTCAAGTGGACTCCCTGCTTTTGTGTCCTTTCAAGTGGACTCCCTGCTTTTGTGTCCTTTCAAGTGGACTCCCTGCTTTTGTGTCCTTTCAAGTGGACTCCCTGCTTTTGTGTCCTTTCAAGTGGACTCCCTGCTTTTGTGTCCTTCCAAGTGGACTCCCTGCTTTTGTGCATTTTGTACCCTTCCAAGCGGGCTCCCTGTCTGTCGTGCCCTTCCAAGCGGGCTCCCTGCCAAAAGACTTATTACCTGTATTTATTTAGCCATACGTCCGGTTACTTGCTTAGACTATATTACCCTTATTTGCTGGTCCTGTTATATACATAATATACACTGCTTTACCTGGATTTCTGTTTGTGGTATCTTTGTTTGCATAATCATGCACCGTGGGTTACATACTGAACCCCAAGTATCCCCTGCGCATGGGCTCCTACCTGACCTGATCACCCGAGTCCTGACATGTTGTCTTGGATTCAGGTTACCCATATGATATGCATCATTATAGACATGAATTACAGCATGCTTGTGGGATACAACATATTATCACCAAAGTAACTCTTTAGTCATGTAGCGGGACTCATTGATGTTGTTTTAACGTTCTCTTAAGTATCATATCTGAATAACGTAGCAGTGTACTTTGTTTCATCATACACATGATATCATATATACACATACATATCAGGTTCTTATTGCTCCCAACTCTTCACTTTTGGGTTATGCATAGAAATTGATCCTGTAGTAAGATTTGAAAAGTGGTCTTATCACCATAGCAAGTAACGGAATGTTCCTAATCTGCACTTTCCATTAGTTACGGTTGAATGGAGACTTGTTTTTCAGAGTTGCACCAGAATTACTTTTTATACAATGGCTTAAACTGTAACATGAAGGAGGTAGGTTTCCTTAGTTAATTACGAAAACACTCAATTTGTTGATGCAATTTGGTACAACAACAAAATATACCAATATCCAGTTAAGCAACAGACACATCCATCGTCATTGATCAATTCAGATGTGAAAAAAAAAATTCCCCCCAAAAAATATTTACATAAGTATTTCTGAAAAAAGGAAGAAAAATTATATTTTTTTAATTTACCAATCAGTTAATCAGTTACATCTTTTTAGATTTTAATATTTTTTCCACCAAACACAGCCCTTCTACAGTTAACTTGTACTAACTCCTTGGGTTCTCCAAGCAATTTGATCATCACTTCCAGCATAGCTTTATTGTGTTCTGATTGATTCCTAAATTGGACAATTCACATCAGTAAGTGACTGAGATGCATTACTACTTACACCAAGTATAGATAATGTGTTTTTGATCCACCACAATCCTATTTGTTTTCCTTGCTACTATAGCAATATATTATATTAGATTTAATATTTCTTACTTGGGTTGGAGAATATACTGTTTGGAAATGCTAGGAGTGTTAGTATGACAGCATACAATGCACTTGCAATCGTTCAATATTTGTTGCTGTTTTAAAAGCACTGACATTTATTTGAACCGTTTATTTGAACCGTTTATTTGAACCTATTTTTGGGCATTTGAAAAAAATGAAATTGATTTGTTAGGCCTGTCTCACATAATATATACCCAGTGCATAGTTTCCAGTTAATGGTTTTGTTTTTTTTTCCATTTCCATATGGCCAAGCATATAACTTTAAGAAACAAGTCTATAAGTTTCTAGACCTGCTTTTTGATCGTCTAGAAATTATGACCAAAATATATCCATTTAACATATACAGTTTTTTGGGGGGGTTTTTTTATTTTATTTTTTTTTACAAACTCCTTGACTTGACTATTCCTTATGACGGGCCATCACCGGCAGGTTTCTCAAGTAGGGCTTGTATAATGCATAAATCAATGGGTGAAGAAATCCCACTGATTTGACTATACATTATACAGCGCTGCCCAAGCTATTCCTGCAGCAGAAGCTAATCGGAGGTTTGACCTTCATATTATATAGTAATAAAGGAGCTTAAACACAACTATCCTTTAAATGTTTCAAACCATAATAATATTACACTATGTCAATTAATGATATCAGCGCATTCTAACTTAATTAGCAATGACTCAGGCACGGTAAACAAATTATAGGATCTATCATTATTAATAAGGCAAAACTGTGTGATGTCTACAGGACAGGCACTTGAGTATATGTTAACTCCTTCCATATTAAATAAGTAAAAGACATAAATGATCTAAAGTCATTCCTGAAATGGTTCAGCCTTAATATTCCTAATTAATGTTCCATTTGCATTGCGTACTCTCTTACACATATCACGGCTGACTAATTTCTTGAGGTTTTGCTGCTATGTACATATTAGGTAGTTATGGTAGTCACGGAGTTTTCAATTACTTCTCATGCAAATTTCCTGAGGGAGATGAGTGCATTATCAGCAAACCCTTACACGACTATTTTCTCCACTAATAATGACTGGTACATTCCATTAATTCTGTCACACTACACAACCCAAAACATTGCAAGCTCTACAAGATTTTCTAAATAACAAGACTAGAATGCACACTAAGTAAAAATACTGAAATACTGTGTATAACAGATGTAATGTGTACATCAAAGGATGATGAATTGGCATTGCAGGGTTTTTGTTAAAGAATAATGCGAGGTAGTATTATATTTGTGATCTATTAATAAATATATTTAAAAATCAATTAGGGCTGCTGTGGAGCCAGCAGTGGGAGAAAACCATGACCATAATGGGATCCACCTTAAGAACTTTTTTGGGGTTGAGCCCCAAGATAACAGGACATGGACTTTGATGATCCCAATAGTGTGGAGGCTCAAGTATAGGCAGATACTGTCATGTAAAAAAGAAAGTACACCCACTTTGAATTGTATGATTTTACATATGAAGACATAATAATAATCATCTGTTCCTTAGCACATCTACAAATTAGGTAAATACAACCTAACAATATATATTTCACCATGTCATAATGTTGAGGCACAAAATAAAGGGGGGAGGAGAAACACTAACAATAGTCAGAATATATGTAGGAGTGTGTTTGTATCTGTGTATATGTGAGGATATCACTATATGAATGCACGTTGTTGTCCTTCTGTGCATATATAAATCTGCGTGTATGCATGAATATGCATTATACTGTTGTGTGCCTATGTACATCAGTGCAGGAGCAGCTTGCATTGCACATGTAAAAATATATTTTTATATAGCCTTATCTGATAGATACTTGGTTATATTTGCTCATTCAGCAGCTGTTATAACTTTAATGAAGTCTTGTGGGAGCAAACATCTGCTTTGCATGATGATTCCCTTGGCTTTGTCTGTGGCTCCCTTACTATCTCCTTCAATATGAGTCTTCTGTCTGGATCGTTCCAATTCCAGGCTGAATTGTGCTGTGACTGTCTATGGCTGAATTAAAAAAATGTGTGTATGTATTATTTATTATGTATATATACTATATACAAGGGACGTTCCAAAAGTTTCTAGCTCTCATGTACGCTTACGAGATTTCTCAAGGGCTGCCCCTACGCGATCCCCTGGCCTATCCATCTTTTTTCCTTCAAAGGACACTTTCAACATTTCACATTAACACCCTACCATATTCCTTAAGCTCACCTTTCCAAGGCCCTCTCCTGAAATATTTATAGAAGTGTGGCTGGTCCATCCCTAACAGTGACACTTTAATCTATTGTGTAATACACCCCAACTCCCTCTAGATTGTACACCCGTTTGAGCAGGGCCCTCCTCACCTGTTGTTTTGCAAGTCAAATTGTTATGTTACATACTACTTGTTATGTCCTTTCTGCCTATTGTACAGCTCTGCGGAATATGATGGTGCTATATAAATAATAATATTTTAGTAACACTATAAATGAGGCTTACTAAAGTGAGCTATAAGAGAAGTATTAGGACAAGTGGTCAAAACCTAACATTCGTGGAATACACATAGGGATATCCTAGATGGGTCATTGACAGGGCCGGCCTTAGGGGTGTGCGACCTGTGCGGCCACACAGGGCGCCATGGCAACAGGGGCGCCTGCCTGGGACTTAAATTAAAACATCATTTTTTTCTTAAACTTTATTTAACATCCTCCTCTTTAAATAAAGTTAAAACAAACAAAAAAACCCGATGTTTTAATGACCAGAGAGGCAGAGGTGGTAGATAGTGATAAAGGGGGAGAGGAGATAGATAGTGACAAGATTTCTTTCCTTTCTTTTTTTGGGATGGGGGGCGCCAGAGGAGTAGTCTGCACAGGGCGCCAGAACACCTAAGGCCTGCTCTGGCCATTGACATGTTTATATAAAATATATATGTTTGGTGTGTTATATGAATGAGTGGGTTGTTTTTGTTGACCAGGTTTTAGCTAAACTAAAATTATCTTAAATTCATAATAAACTATAATAAACTAATAAAATATCATTATTGGAATGTTGTACACTGCATTATAGTCTAAGTGCTTTCAGTTTAGGTTTTTCAGCTAAAAAGAAATTGTGATGTTGATTTTATTTTGTTATATCGTTTTCTAATGAGAGACCTACCACATTGAATTGATAACCTCAAAAATGATCACAGCAAATAAGCAGATGTAGCAATCAGCATAACGGATAATAATGAAGGATCATGTAGCTTCAAGTATTAAAATTAAATATTTAATATTGGAAAATATGGATCGTGCTCATTTGCAACCTGTCAAAGCATGCACAGATTGCACAATTATATCTGTGACGATCTGAATATAGTACATTAGAGAAATAAGACTGCTTATGCTTGTGGCTCAGCCCAGTAAACCTCTAACCCCCCCCCCATGGCATGTGATTTACTTACCAGAGTAACCTCCTCTGCTGAATGTTTGGGGGATGGGGGGGTCAATGAGACCCTGTGTGAAAATAGCTCACAATGGCTTTTCTCCTACTGATTGGCTGATTTAAGCAACCATTCAGTGTTGTCAAAAGTCAGAATCATCGGGAAATTTTCCTCTGCAGCTCTAGCACTGCAGCTTCCTCTTTCCTGGTTAAGAAGTTTACATACTTGCAGAGTAGTTTAATATGCATTTGTTGTTGAATATCCTACCTGGGACACTAAAGTATCTCTTTAATAGGGGTTCAGAGTAAATGCATAATAGTGTGCATACATTTTCAACATGCATTCCATATTCTATAATTCTCCATGAATTGGTGAGTGAGGCAGTTTAATTGGAACTGAAATAATCTGTCAGGAACTCAAGTAGTTCTTACTTTTTACTAAAATATGATTTTTCTATATTTGGAGCATTCAGTTGTCAAAAAAACCTTCTTGTGTTCCTTTAGTTAACAGTGCTAAAAATCAAAGTTTTGTTGAAAGAATTAGGATTGATCGACTTTAATGGAGAAAGACAGAACAGCATCCAGCATCGCTTAAATGTCAAGATCATTTGCCATAAAAAAGCATTTTCCTGAATATTTTAAATAAACCACTGTATGTAAATGTCAAGCAAAAATATGTTCATGTTTCTACCTTCAACTTAAATCATAGTACTTTCACTATTTTCTACCAAAGTATGCACTTTCTATGTTATTGTAGAATTCAAGGTCATAACTTTCTTTCATTTTAATGCACAGGATACAAAACAGGATAATTATGTTTGAAGATGCCTTCCGGCTCATTTTTAATGATATCCTCAGCGCACTAACAAAATAGAGCACAAGAAACTCCAGGGGAACAGAGAATGTTCACACTTGACCAGGCTAAATCTTGGTTTGTGCTGCATACCTATAAACAATATTATGAGCCCTGTAGCCAAAGGTTCTTGCAAATGTCTCCTGTACAAAGTTTTAGTATATATTAAAGACAAAATGGTGAAAAATATTCTAGACCAGATATTTCCAGGTTTTTGTCAATCCTTCTGTCAAGTTTCATGCATCAATCGCAAGCACACAGGGTTAGAGAGTGCTGAAACTGAGGTTTAAAGGAACAGATCATGTGCTCCCACTATAGCCCTTGAAGAATAAGATAAATAAAGCAGAGGAAGAAAGGTAAGAGATGGGGAGAAAGGGGAGAGCCAAAGAGACATTGGCGATACAATGGGGAGTTGAGATAAAGAGAAAGGAGAGAGATGGGGAAATAGCTGAGAAGATAAGAGACGTAGGCATAGGTAAAAAAAATAGGAGAGCTAGGGAGAAAGATGATAAAGAAGAGGGGAAGGGGTAATCAGAAAGAGTAGCGTGTGTGTTTGAATTTTGAAAATATGCGTGTTATGCCAATTGTGTCTTAAGGCAAGTAGGTGTCTGTCTGCAAGGGCAAGTGTGAGTTAGTATGTTTGTGTGTAATGGCAAGTGTGAATATGCATGTATATGTGTACTGGCATGCATTTGTAAGGGCAGTGTATACACAAATCAGTCATAACATTATGAACCCTTGCCTAATATTGTGTAAGTCCCCCTTTTGTTGCCAAACAGCCCTGAACCGTGGATGCATGGACTCCACTAAACTCTAAATGTCTGCTGTGGTATGTGGCACCAAGATGTTAGTAGCAGATCCTTTAAGTCAATGGATGCATCTTGGTGCCATGTGTTCTCCAGGTAAGCAATGCATGAGCACCCGGCCATCCACCTGATGCACTGTGTGTTCTGACACCTTTCTATCAGAACCAGCATTAACTTCTTTAGCAATTTGAGCTACAGTAGCTTGTCTGTTGGATTTGACCACAGGGCCAGCCTTTGCCACCCAGATGCATCAATGAGCCTTGGCCGCCAATGACTCTGTCTCTGTTTTGCCAATCTTCCTTCCTTGGACCACTGCAGATCAGAAACACCCCACAAGAGTTGCAGTTTTGGAGATGATCTGATCTAGTCATCTAGCCAATACAATTTAGCCAGTATCAAAGTCACTCAAATCCTTACGCTTGCCCAGTTTTCCTGCTTTAAAACATCAACTTTTAGGGAGAAATGTTCACTTGCTGCCTTATGTATCCCACCCACTGACAGGTGCCATAATAACAAGAATATCAGTGTTATTCACTTCACCTGTCAGTGGTCATAATGGCTGATTGGTGTATTTGTGTGTGCAGTGTATATTTGTGTGTGTGTGTGTCCATCATTGAAAAACATTTCCAGGGACACTTTGCAGCACAGCTATCAATTACCGTATTTGCTCGATTATAAGACGACCCCGATTATAAGACGACCCCCCAAAATCAAAATATTAATTTAGGAAAAAAACAAAAAGCCTGAATATAAGACTACCCTATAGGGAAAAAGTTTTACCAGTAAATATTAATTAATGTAAATTATTTTCATGTTTAATAAAAGCTATGATTGAGAAAAATATATTTTTTAAATTTCCTTTTATTTGCCAACCTGCCCCCCCCAGTTATGCCACTCTGCCCCCAGAAATGCTTTATACCCCCCTATTTGCCACTCTGCCCCATGATATGCCTTATACCCCTGTATGCCACTCTGGCATATAGGGGGTTAAAAGGCATATCATGGGGCTGAGTGGCATATAGGGGGGTATAAAGCATTTCTGGAGGTATATAGGCATATCATGGGGCTGAGTGGCATATAGGGGGTTAAAATGCATTTCTGGAGGTCCAGAAATGCATTTTAACCCCCTATATGCCACTCAGCCCCATGATATGCCTTTTAACCCAGCATGTACTGGCTGCCTTGGCTTGATAGGAGTGTGATTGCTGTTAGCAGTTTGATATATATATATATATATCAAACTGCTAACAGCAATCACACTCCTATCAAGCCAAGGCAGCCAGTACATGCTGGAACCTGGGGATGATAGCAGTGGGATTACAGCCTCCATATGCCATGCTACAACCCCCACCCCCCTTACACATCCATGCTATCACACACTCACACTCATTCACAAACATTTAAATACTCATTCATTCCCTTAATCACACACACTTCACACATACTCAAAAACCCTCCCCCACCCCCTCACCTGAACTGCAGATCTCCCACTCGCAGACTTCTGCAGGGGACCGGCTGTAGCAACTTCTCTGGCCCCGCCCTCAGAGGAGGGAGGGGGGAGATAGAGTTCTGTGAGGACGCTGCAAGCTTCCTGCCCTGCTTCTAACAGAAGAGACGCTGCTCGCGACCGGTAAGCAGCATGGCGCCAGCATTTTTTTGGGGTCTGATTAGAAGACGACCCCGATTATAAGACGAGGGGTATTTTTCAGAGCATTTGCTCTGGAAAAAACCTCGTCTTATAATCGAGCAAATACGGTACTTACTTTGACAAATGCCACACCCACTGTCCCAAAGCTCCGCCCACTTCACCAACCCGTTAATGAAAACGAGGCCAGACGTCCCTCCCCAGAAATTGGATGAAAACTAAGCAAAAAGCTCAGAATTATCGTCTAAAATATGTGGGCCCATATTCACTCTCTGATGCTGTCTAAATGTTTCCCTACCTTGTCTGCTGACTGTTTCCACAGCTTCTTCATCTTAACTCTTCTCCCTTCTCTTCAGTCTTCAGTCTTCTGTCTTTGTCTGGGAACTTCCGCCAAAATGGTGGCACTTGCGGTGACTACCTCTTCCCGATCCTCAAATCAGGGAGAGGACATCAACGAAAACGTTGTCATTTTGCCCTAACGTGAACATTTTGGTGCAAGTTCCAACTGGGTTATGTCTGCTGAGATGTGGACTGTCATGGAAGCCTCCGTGCCATGGGCTCCTGGAAGGGACTGAGTGCAAGCCTCCTTCCTACAGACTATGGGCCCTGGTATGGAGTGCCATGTTTCCCAAAGTACAAGAGACTCTAAAGACTGTGGCGCTCGGAAACAGATACTATGGCCAGTATTTGCACCTGGATCTGATATCCAGCAGGTTTCAGCCAGAAGTCAGGGAAACGCCCGTGTTTACCGTCCTCCCCACAGACTACAAAAGCAACCCCTTACGGGGCTGAGGTGACTGCAAATACTGGGCCGTGTGCAAAGGAGGACCTGATTAAGAACTTTGTATGGTTTGTTGTGTCTATTGTATGTAAATTACCCCTTGTACTGTTTAAATATCCCTGTGTTAGAGTCCTGTTTTCACCTCAAGATGAGAATTGTCTGATGCTTGGGGTGGGCTGCTATGATCCTTTATTGCCCTTTTCAGGATAATAGCCTCACTATGTAACTAAGCCACGATTGCCTTGAGTACCCACTCGGGGTACAGGGCGTCCCGTCACATGGACAAAGATAAAAGATAGCAGATTGAAGATAGAAGAGAAGATAAAAGATTGAAGATGACGAAGCGTGAACGAGAATGAGATTGTAAGTGTGAATGCGAGAGGTTGAGTGAAAGTGAATGTGGGCAACAAATTTCATTCCACCCAATACCTATGTTAACAAATGGAAGTTGGCATGGAGGGCATATATAAATAATAGACCACAAATAAAAATTTATTAGTGTTAAAATAATGTATAATCTGAAAGGTTGTTAAATAATCCTCATAAAGGGACTCATACCATAAAAATACAAATAATAACAAATCATAGTGTATACAATGTGACAAAATTATTTCACTTTTATGTGTATTGTATTGCACTCACAAGTGAAGCAGATTTAAAGGCTCATTAAAAATAGAATGATCACCAGCTTTCACCTCATAAGATAAGGAGATGCAAATGCTGCTGCCAGACTTATCTTCCTTTCCCATCGCATTACTAACGTCTCTCCCCTCTGTCAGTCTCTTCACTGGCTGCCCGTGCGCTTCAGGATTCCTTTCAAAATCCTGACTTTCAAAGCCCTTCACAGCGGTTCCCCTACCTACATCTCATCATTCATCTCTAACTACAACCCTAACATAAACAGTCAGTCACCATATACTGACACACTGTGGAAACTTTATCCAGTGTAATACTGTATACTGACACCCTCACATACACACTAAATCTTAACACCGTACCCTGATACCCAACACAATCTAACAATATACACTCACACACCTCAAAAACATACGCACTCAAAATAGGTGAATAAGTGAGTGAGTGAATGAGTAAATGAATGTATAAGTGTTTGGGGGAAGAAGTGTCATAGGCAGGCTGGTAAGAGGTGGCGCAGGAAGACTATCTAGGGGCAGAGGTGTCCCCCTCTTTTTAGGGCGAGAGATGGCACAGGTAGGAGGCTGCTTGGGGGCACAGAAAAGCTGTTTGGGGACAAAGATGGCACAGACCAGCTATTTGGGGGTACTGACAAGCTGTTTGGGGGCAAAGGTGGCACATGTTGCTTGTTAAGTTGGGGTACCGTGGGGGATATTTTGCACGGAGGCCAAGTGGTTTCTAGTTACGTCCCTGGTGTGGTGTGTGGTCATTTGGGTTCGACCATACAATAAGATATATGGCTCTGGTGTCCAAATATTTCCAAAGGCTGCTTTTCTCAGTCCGGCCTTGGGTTCGTGGTGGATATTCTCACGGTTACTGGACTCAGTGAAAAACACTATCGATACTAAGTATCGCCCCGGGTTAACTGTGTGTTTTAGCGAATCATTCTACTCCTTCTAGGCCCAAAACAGTAAGTATGGATAGTTTCAAAATCCACAGATATACACATACACTGCCCTTACAAACACCTGCCCATACACACACATATACACTGCCAATATACAAACAGACATAGATGCTGCAGGGAAGTTAGAGCAGCCTAAGTGATAAGCCTAAGTGGGACCTTCATTTAATCATACACATTAGGGTTTAACCCCTTGACTGCTAACGACGGCATGGTGCCGTCGCTAGCAGTCCCAGTCAGGTGCTAACGACGGCACCATGCCGTCGCTAGCACTCTCCTACCTTGATGGGGGTCTGTGGACCCCCATCACCACCTACCCCGGCGATCTGCCCCTCATTTTGAAGGGCATCACTGGGACCACCCGATCCGGCCGGTGACGTCGCGCGTAATGACGCGATGACGTCACCGCGCAACTTTATTGAAAACTGACAATTGTCAGTTTTCACGGTATGGGGGCATGCTGCTTAGATGCCTGTATCTCAGGCATCTGAGCAGCTACAGACCCCCAACATATACCGTTGGAAAGGTAATCGCCTCACCTTTCCAACGGTATAATGCTTGTAAAAGAATAAAAAATATTATGTTAAAAAAATAAAAATGTACAAAAAAAAGTAAAAAAAATGATTTGGGGGTCTCTAAAGGCAGATAAATAAAGATCAAAATTGCCTAGAGACCTCCAAATTAAATTATCTAAACATAAACTGGTTTAACTTTAAAAAAAAAAAAAAAGTTTAAGTATTCTAGCTAAATGATCACTGTGGTAGCCAATGTTACCACAGCGATCATACAGCTACAAAAAGTCACATTCCCTTTTTAAAAATGGCCGATACTAAATTTTAACCCCATGATCCCTTTGATCATGGGGTTAAATTTAGCCAATGGTAGAGGAAGGCAATTTTTGAAATCCAGATGAACTGCAAAAATCAGCCGTATAGCCTGTAGTACATAAGTTAACCATGTCATCCCTGGAGCCCCTTGCATTTTTACTGCAAAACTTATTTTTGCTGTAAAAGTGATTTTTTTCTCCCTTTACGATCATCTCTTGTTGTAAGGGGAAAGAAAAGTGTGTGTGCTTCTGCGAGTGAATGTATGGAAAGTATGGTGTGTGCTTCTGCGAGTGAATGGAGATATGAAAAGCGTGTGAATGGTCAGTAATTAGGGTTGAAGCCTTGACGTGGCATTACTGTTCACGTAAGAAGTTAAATTATGGCACAAAAAGTACATATTTTCAAAAACTACACCCCTCGGCGCATCAAATGAGGGGCTGCATGTGTTTCTAGGACAAACCTGGAGTGCCCAAGACACAAATGAACATGTCGCTATGGTTAGAAAAAACATATTTTCTAGCCAAAGCGACATATTCCATCATTATCTGTGAACTTAACTTTTGTCCTAGAAATACATGTAACCCCTCATTTGAAGCTCCAAGGGGTGTAGTTTCTTGAAATGTGTACTTTATGTACCCTAATTTAACTTCCCTGATGTCTAGACCACTTTAACTTCAGATATGGCAGATTGGAGAATCTTGTTAAAAAATTGTCTTAAAACATTTAGGGGTGATGGCTGCATTTAGACAGCTCTAGACAGCTGGGAAGTTAAATTATGGTACATAAAGTATATATTTTCAGAAACTACACCCCTTGGCGCATCAAATGAGGGGCTGCATGTGTTTCTAGGACAAACCTGGAGTGCGCAAGACATAAATGAACTTGTCGCTTTTAATTTTATTTATTTTTTATTTTTATTTGTGTGATATTCACTTATTTGTTGTGCACGTCAGTTTTGTGATACAAATACAAATAAGACCTCATTTGCTGCGGCTGGGGGTGTAGTTTCTAAAAATATATAGTTTTGTTGGCATATTTTAACATCCCGGGCAGCTAGAGCTGTTTAATTGACGCAGCCATGCATTAAATTTAAAGATGAATTTTGTGATAGTCTAATAAATTTAACTTTTAGCAATAAAATATTAGAAAAACACAGTCTACTGTTCTCAATGTCTGTTTATTTTAGACCGGTTACCTACTACAAATATTTAGCAACACAGGTTTTGATATTAGAGTTTAGAAAAATAACATTACAAACTAGTTTTTATTGAGTTGAAAGTGAAAAATTACACTTTTTTCCCATTTTTGGTTGTATTTTGCAAATCTAATGAGACATACACATATAAAAATTGTATATTTGGAATCTGCTGGGTGTGCTGAAAAAAACAATATATGGTTTGTATAGTTTATTCCCAAGAAATGTACTTCTAAACGCGTTTAAACGTGAGATGCACCAAAATGCCGAAAACTAGCTTAGCACCAGGGTGTGAAATGGCTTAGCAGCCAAGGGGTTAAAGCTATCGTTGAAAGGGAGTAGATGGTGCCAGAAAAGCAGTGAGCTGTACCGACAGTCTCCAGAGCATATCAAGACAGCTTTAAGGTCTGCGCTTGTTGCCCAAGGAATATGAGCTGTAGGTTAATCTGTATACTTTGAATAAAGTTATTTTTTATCTTATAGTGAACTATTTAGGTATGGTTTATTCATTTCATTCATATCCTGCGGTCCAGCGAGAAATAGAAGCAAAAAATGAATTTCTCATTTTTACAGTTACCAGATTATCTGCTATGTATATGCTATTTTCGATTTTTCTAAATCTTTTTTTACATTATAATTTATAATAAACTCACCATCAGTTTTCTTTTCTGTAATACCATTTTATTTTTTGATTTTGTAGCTTCCCTTGAATGTGGCTGCATTGTATGAATATGTAAGGTCCACAGCAGTGTAAAGGACTTTAGCATGTATAAATGCAAATAGAATATGTGTGGTATCCTATCGGGGAATAAAAGAAAGGACTACAAGAAGTGAAGAGACATCACTATGCAGAGTAGAGCAAGATTAAAATATACAACTTGTACGTGTCTTGTTTTAGACAAGCCCATATTGTCATACATGCAATTTATTTTGCATATTGTCTGTACGGTGAAGATATTCTCAGATAACCCTGCATGGGTCAGAGTTGTTCTCATTTAACATTGGTGAGAGCTAACAAGATTGAAAGAGCTGTGTGTAGATGGAACTCTAATGCTTGTGCAATTCCAACACAGTGCTACATTCATTATGAACAAAATAACAGATATATGCAAATTAGAGAGAGCACATGTAACAGTGGGTAAGGAATAAAAAATGAGACACATTGTTGTGGACATGAACATGTCGCCACCAATGTATTTCTTTCTTGCTTGCTGTACTTTATGGGGGTGATTGAAAGTGCTTTATAATCCCAAATAGCCTACACAAGAGTTTAAAGCACAGGGTTAATCTCTTTTCATTACTATTTATACTGCTGCAAACTCTTGGTTTCTTTCTTACCTTCATTCTATCACTATTCCCACTCTAATTCCACATTACCAGAAGAGGGGAGAGTCTAGGGTTACTAGAGTCTGGGTGCAGGACCATCCAGCTTTATTAGAAAAAGGTCAGATTGAGTCTTCTCCAAGCTGCAGATTCTCATAAAAACCTGTGGTTGCAAAGGGTCAACAAGAATGTCATCTAAACATTCTCAATCGCACCATTCAAATCCTTAACATCTAGTGAATTTGGAAACCTTCTGTCATGATAGCTGTTCCTGGACACTTTACGGAGACATCCATGCCCTTTCTCATGTTCAAGAATTCTACTCTTTCCTGCACTTAGTGGTAGCTTCTTGAGGAAGGGTATTGTCATGGCCACTGGGAGCATTGCATGTTTTTTTTATTCACTGGCTCACCCGGTCACCTCTGTACCTGAGGATATTTGCGTTGATCCTCCCTTGTTAAGCCTTGGTGCATCAATTCATGCACATTCCGGTGCTGCAATGTTGCAGAATGTAACAGATGCTTGTCCCTCCCTTTAGAAAGATTATTGAAACTGTAACTTGCATTAAATTGTAGGGGTTTTTTTTATTTTCACCCCCTTGTTTCCATTTCTATTTGTATTAATCTGTGTAATCTCTTGTCAATGTGTTAAGTGGCAATTATGTTACTCCTTTTTTGTCAATTCCCCCTCTCCTGATAAATGGTCTGTATAAACTATGCCCAGTCCCAATAAAGTGTCTTCTTTTGCAACCTGGCTGGTGTGTTGTGACTGGTGGTACAGTTCTTTAGGCAACTTTTTCCGCCCCATAGAAGCATCTTTACACTGAGAACTGGAATGGCAACCCATCTTGTAGCCAGCTTTCACTGGTCACAGTGAAGGCGAGGGGTGTCCCGCTAAACCACCTACTTCCCGTTAAAACAGACCTACTTTGTGAATTGAGCCTAAGTTACTATATGATCTTAACATTGTCCACTTTCCTCTGTCTGTGTAAACTATTGTTAACTATTCCTTACCAATCAATGTCAGTGGCCTAAACAGATAGTGTTAAGGAGTTATTGCGCAGTAGCGAAGTTGGACAGGGCCTGGTGCAGGGCGACTGCACTCTCCCGGTGGGCATCTAGGGTTGTGCGGCCACATACCAGGGCCCTGACAATGATGGTGGCGGCGGTATATTTCCAGCATGCTTGAAAATGTAGCTGCAGTGGCCTCATCCCAAGTGCACTCTTTATAAGTGGACAGACAAGAGTTATATCCAGACTATCCAGACATCCATCCTTGGTCTTCATGGTTTCACCCAACAACTCACCTGAAATCTGTATTTATTTCAACTATCTTCCTGCTGTAACCTTTTTTTCACCTGAAATGATTATCTCAGTGCATCTGACCCCCCAATGAACCCCTCGTCTCCTGCTGTAAGCCCTTGTTTTTACCTGGTATGATTATCGCAGTGCATCTAATCTACTCCTGAACCCCTCATCGCCTGCTGTAACCCTTTTTTCACCTGGAATGATTATCTCAGTGCATCTAATCCACCACTGAACCCCTCATCTCCTGATGTAACCCCTTGTTTACACCTGATATGTCTCTATCCTACCTGTCTCCATTCCCCGCTGATTTCAAAGGGTAAACTTTGGTGCTCTCTTGTCTAGCTTAATTGCAATTGTTAAGACAAGGTGTGAAGCGTCTGCATCTTCAATCACCTTATCTCACTACTCATGGGGTAGCCCTATAAATTCATAGGCCTCATTTGGAAACAAGCTTGCTTGAAAATTTAGCTTAAGTGGCCTCATTTCAACAGGACTCTTTAAAAGTGGACAGATAAGACTTACACTGGAGTTACACTGCAACACCATCTCCCTGTGCAATCAGCAGGTAACACAGATAATCTCTTGTCCCAATCGCCCTAAGGATAGGTTTCCACTTGTTTTTTTTTTTTCTAAAAACGCCCATAATAACGCCAATTCAGCCACACTGCGTTTTTTTGTGAAAAAACGCTGCAGCCAGATGTTAGCTGTTCTTCAATAGGAAATCACACAATGCCATATCCACTTGGCGTTTTTCTGTTTGGCGTTTTTTCAGTCCTCTTTGGCGTTTTTCTGCTTTTTTGGGCAGTTTTTGTGGCAGTTTTTCAGAAACGCAGCATGTTGACACTCTGGCGTTTTTTGCAAGGAAATCTTGGCGTTTTTCTCCAATAGAAGTCTATGGGAGAGAAAAAACGCCATGAAAACGCCATGTGGGTTCTTTGCCTTAGCGTTTTTTATGGCGTTTTTTTCCACAGTTACAATGCAGAGGATGGACCCAGTATCCGTGTGTCCTACGAGAAATAGGCTGGAAACAAACAGTTTCACACAAAACAAAGTTCATATTGAATTTTACACCATTGGGAACAAACATGCCATTACAAACAAACAAACCAACTGGATCCTGCGTGCCAAAAGCAACAGCAAACAATTTGCACCATCATTTGGGGCCAATCTTCCTAGAGGAGCAGACATTCGGAATAAAGCATGCCTTACAAACCACAGAAAAGAGACAAAAGGGTCCGCCGGGGCGTTTAAGTAGAACTCTACCAAGTAAATGACATCAGGAGGGGGCAGATACTTGCCATTTAACCTAATCCCTTTTAGCTGGGTGAAGCATCTAACTTGTAAAGGCTGGAAAAACTGCTTAAGGTCAAAAAAAGCAATTTCCACAGAAAGGCTAAAACGCCAGAAAAAAATCCAGAAAAAACGCCAAAACGCAGGTAAATGCAGTGGCAGTTTTCTTGGTGTTTTTCCTGGCGTTTTTCATCAAGAAAAAGGACAAAAACCCAAGTGGAAACCTAGCCTAATCTTCACTATGAACTCTTACATGTTTTTACGCTTTATTTCTTTTCCCCTACGCCTTAAACATATTTTATCTCTCCTTTCCCTTGAAAACCCCTAAACAGTCCACGGTTTTTGTGGCAGTGTAAACATGCAACTTAAAGCCAATTCAGAAACAGCATTCAAGAGAATTAAAACACATTGCAGGCATGCACCGTCAAATTACGTTTGTTGCAGATATTTACCTATAAAAGGTTTTGCTGGTAGTATAAGTGTACTTATAAAGTAAGTGTATAAGTGTACTTATAATAGTTTTTAAAAAAAGGTTCCTAAAATGTTTAGCTTAAAAACAGCGCTTAAATAAATAAATCAATTTTTATATAACAAAAGGGGGGAAAACCTTCTGTAAGCAAAATAACCCCACAGGCTGTTGGACCCATCAATCACAGCCATAACCAACAATGAGACCACTCCCCTGATTTTTTGGCTACTTCTACCTATCCATCATTTTTACGTACCCTCCTACACACAATCCCTTCTTACGTTTCCTCCTCAAAGGCATGTATAAGAATAGGCCGGCTAGAACCTGTGATAAACTTATTTCATTCTGGCCATTTTGTAGCAACAATTAAGAGCATAAATGCTTTTTATAGCCCAGAAGCATCTGTGTTCTAAAACTAACCTGATGTTTGGAGAGACAAAAGAAAAAGAAAAAAAAGAATAAAATCGTTATTTATAACTAAACATGAGTCATCTTTTGAGAACAGTAAGTGATTATTTATCTCGAAAAAAAAAAAACCTAAAACCTCATCACAATAATGTGTGTCTGCTTGGAGGCGTCATCAGGTTCTTTCGTATGCTCGAGTACGCCATGTCAATTTTCTATATGCAACTCCTGAAAGAATACTATAACCTTACCCCCCAAAAAATCCCTGCTCCAAATTAGTTATATAATGCACAAGGTGCAACTGAAAATATATTTCAGCATACAACTAGAAGCCTGAACATTGAGCTCCCCAGACTGGAATTGTTAACACTATTTTCTTTTTTTCTCCTTTGGAATGATGCTTTGACATTTAGGTTGGAGGCAATAAGCCTCCCACACACATTTTTTTCTTTTTCAAATCTTCTTTTTAAAATGCTTAACTTGGTTAGGTATATAATGGCAGCACTTATTACATATTCACTAGGCTGGCTGGCAAAAGGACTAAGGATGGTATAATCTAGAAATGTAAAATGTTCAAATGAGGCAGTAACGGTAATGATATTCGGCAAACATTTTTGCTACTGCTTACAGAGGAGTATTTTATTTACCCCAAATGCCTACTCCATGGCCCATTATCCTCACTGTGCAGGGATATGATGTCACAACCCAGGACTTTGTCAGCCAGGCCATAGCTTAAATGGGCCAGTTAGGGAGATCAAAGAGATCCCCTATGTGGCCAGCAGAGCACTAAGAGGGGCATACTTTGTGGCAGGGGACTGCTGCCCTCCAGGACTGCCACCCTAGGCCTAGTTGGCTTAGGCCAGATTATATGACTGCTTAAGGTCCTGAGCAAAAAAGAGTTTCCCATGGGTAACAGCAGTATCCTGCGCATATACATGGGACCCCCATGTTTCATAGATAAAGTGTAAGTGTGCATTTACCCGTTCTGTTTGGCTGAGATTTATGATAAGCAAACTGTTTACTTTACTTACATAATATCACATATGCAGAACACTCAGCCAGTACAATTATGCAGTGAGAGAGAACAATACACCAAGATTGTATTTGTGTAATGATGCTTGCTTGTAGATTGAAATACTTTATTTTTTTCTCCCTTAAGGACTTTGCATTTCAATGCAAAACTAAAAGGTTTCTGTAGTTTCTATAAAACAAAACATATAAAAAAAGTTGTAATTTCAACACAAATTCCAACTAAATATCCTGACCCCAGGAGAGAGTATGCAGACAATAATAAAGCATAGGTTAGTATGTCAAAATTACTAGGTCTACTGAGAGGTTAACAGAAGTGCTATAAACAGTAGAAATATGGAAAAAAATGAATTTGCTTGTCTATAAATTCAAGCTACATGGAAATATATAATATAATACCATAACCTGGCAATGCATGTACCTTGGAGGTAAATCTTGGTAGCTGTTGAGGCATTGTTCAGGCCTAGGGCAGGTCCCCAGTGCCTCCCTCAACTCATCTCTGCTGCCACCATCCTTTCTGCTGAGCACCAAGATATTATATTCCAGCAGTCCACCACCAAGTGGAGGCAAGTATAGTATTCTATGGAGGCAGTCCTCCAAGATGTAAATCGGCCAGCTATAGAGATCCCTGTAATTCGCCCGCTGAGCAGTGTCACACTGAAGAGTCTCATCATCCAAAGTGCTGCCTTCCCTGAACCTGCCACTAATCCTCGATTTCTTGCTTTTCTTACCCTGGTGCAGTTTAGCAGTGGTTACGATGTATAGTATGTTGTGCTGCAGTTGGGTAAAAGATGCATAGTGTATCTATTTCTACAATTTACTGTTAAAGTCAAGGCATCTCCTGCGTGCTGTTTAACATGAAGGACTTCCCATGTAGTGGGGTAAGAGCTGTTGGGCACCCTCATACTTGGTAAAGGGGTGAGGGTGGGCTAATTGCACTGCACCCCCCCTCCCCCTGGATTCGGCAATGCCTGGTGTTCTACCTGCTCTGCTGAATTTAACACTTCTTGTAACTAACTTGATCAGGGCAGGACTGGGATTGGCCAAGTTGCCCTGGTACTTTAAGGCCAGCAGCCATCAAATGATGTATGTTGGCTGCAGCTGGGTGCGAATGGCCGCACATTACATTTTTATATTTTTGCAGACTGCAGCAGTGCTTTTAAAGCTGGAGTGATAGTATCGGTAAGTATGCAGCCTCTTGTCCTGGCCTGAAATTCACAGAGACATCATTTTTAGTACTGTTGAATGTAAGATCTCCCAGAAATAAAATGAAAAATGTATCCTTAACATTGTCAGGGTTGTTTTTATGTGTGTAGACCTTCAGAATAAAATTATATCTCTGCATAAGTGTATTTACATAACATATCGCGTAATGTAACTGATTTTTTTTTATGTAAGCAAATCAGCACCTTTAAAGAAATAATGATTATGAAGCATCTAAAGCATCTGGTGACTTATGTAGGACTATGATGGAGTGGAGGCCAGTAGAATTCACATAATGCAGTGGAGGTGGAAACCTCAGCCTTATAAAACAGCTCTTCATCTTGCTAAGCTTTCTTATATCTGAATTTGACATTTGTAAATCCATAAATTAAACAAACAAAATATAAACATAGGTTTCTTCCTGCACTTCTCCCTTTCAGTACTGGGGAATGATAAAAACATTCTTGAGAATTGCTCTGCAATTAGTTGTGTTGCATCTGGCATTCCAGACATTTCATCTTTCAAGAGCTCATCAGCTGATCAGCTGAATAATGCCACGGCACACGCGGATTGTCTGTCAAACAGCTGGCCGCTCCTGCAGCACACAGGGCTCAGCGGTTGGCATATTTACTAGGACACTGGTAAATATGTCACAAGCAATATTACTAAAAGATCCACAATATTTATTAAAATAATTACTGTTCATCCCACAGTAACCAGCAGTCACTCATCCTTGCAACTATTCCTTTCGATCCTGTTCAGTGAAGCCCAATAATACCAATCTTACATGGAACTGGTTTACCACTAAAATATGTAAGTGATTTTTTTTTTTTTTTTTTTTTAAAAAGCACAATTGGGTCACTTATTTTCTTCCATATTCCTGTGCATCAATACAGTAACTTAGTTAAGACTTAAACTATGCCCATGGATTGTCTCAACCATTTCTGAGTACAGTCCCAGAGGAGGGTATTCACCAGCAGTTTGTCTGGGGCCCAGAAGTAGGGTAAAGAATACTGGAGTAAGGAGAAGTACAAACAGGGCAGGCAATAGCAGAGGTAAGAAGGTCAGTAAATCAAGGTAAGTCAACAGAGGTTAACCAGTAGCCGATAGGTAAGCAGAAAAAGTGAGCATTCTTTAGCAGGTGTGTTAAGTAGGCCTCCCAATAAGATTAGGTATATATGATATGCATGGCTACAGCTACCTGGCCTCACTCCCACAGGTGTTTTTCATATACTGCACGTAAAGCTGTTATAAACTGTATGGGGCAAGAAGACCTACTGTATTTGCTCCATTTTAAGACAACCCTGATTATAAGATGACCCCCCAAATTTAAGAAGAAACTGAAACTTTTTGTCTGTATGGATCAGCTGTATGTCTGGAGGAAGAAGAATAAAGCATTCACTAAAAAGAACGCTCTACCTACATGTAAGCATGATTGTGGCTCAGTGATGCTCTGGGGCTGCTTTGCAGCCTGTAGCACTGGTAACCTGTGGCGTGTGGAAGGCAAGATGAATTCATTGTATCAAGAAACCCTAGGAGAAAACATCATGGTTTGAGGAAGTATAATTTTGGGTGTCATTGGACCTTTCAACAAGACAATGATCCCAAGCATACCTTCCAAGTCCTGGAAGATTCTACAGTGTCCATTACAGTCACCTGACTTGAATGCCATAGCAAATCTCTGGTGGTATTAGAGGAAGGCGGTTGCAGCACGCAAACCCAAGAATATTACTGAACTGAAGGCCATTGCTCATGAGGAACCTGATCTGCAATGGGGGTTGAATAATTTTGATTGCTACTGTATGTGAGCTACATCAGTCAGCAGCAGATGTGAAGGTTGTGTCTTAATGACACATAATAAGCATTTCTTCAAAGGAAAGAAACTGTATGCAAGCTATGCCTTTTGTCCACCGTTTTGCATTTCCATCACATAACATAACAACCATTCAAGGAAACAGACTTGATATAGTAGCATGATAATCAATATTTTGTATTCAAGAACATTCTAAAAATGAAGGTCTGTTTATTACTGAAGTTGGCATCGAACACAGGATGTTTAGATGGATGTTACTAAAAACAGTATTCAGTAACTTTGTTTCTGACTTAATTATCTTACGAAATGTTTACTGCATTGCTTGATTTATAAATAATGCCTATTGAGTTATTTGTAGATTTATTTCCAGCTCGCTGCACACTGCTTACATTGAAATGTTTTGACAGTCCCTTGGCATAATAAAGTGGCATCGTGTAGCACTTTAGAAGACATACAAAGCTCATCCAATACTTTTACATCTAGCACATTTAAATAAAAGAGACTTTCCTGGAAAAGGGAATTACATTCAACCCTTTAAGCAGAGAGATGTGCAAAGCATTTTACAAATGCCCAATTCTGAAAATGTATATCCAGCCTCTGGCCGCACGCCAAAGTGTGTTGCGCTGTTGGCCAGTGGCCCGTTGGGCACATGCTATACTGTTCTTGGTGTCTAGCAGGAGGGAGCAAGAATTCTTCTTCACCCCCACTTATGACATATTGTTCCAGACACTTCATTTTAAAAGCAATAGCAATCATTCTGTATGTATAGAGGATCCTCTTGTCTTTTATTCCTAGGGAATTGTGTGTGTGTGTGCGGGATGCCAAATAATTGAATTCTGTTACAAGCTATGCGCTTCTGTCAATGTAGTCGGGAATGAATTAAACCTCAGCAGGCTATTTCTAACATAAATATTTATCTGAGTACCAAACGCCACAGCATGCGTTCTGTGCCGTGTTACTGAAGCTTTCTATTTTAATGCAAGGTGACACATAATCAATAAGTAGAGGATATATAAACGATACAAATGCAGTCCATGGATCCGGAAAGAATTATAGATAATAGTAAAATTTAAGAACAGGAAAAATAGAGATCTTTATTAACCAAATATTGAATTTACAAAATGGGTGTTGTGTAGGATTGTAGTGAAATGTCAACGGTGAAATCTAGTGTTGTGCATTAAGCAAGTATAGTTGCTTCACCCGTTTTACTCTCCACTTGCACAGACCAGCCAAGCTTCACTCTCATACACAGATTGTGTTGGGAAATTTAATCTAGCTACTATGAATTGGACATCCATCATTAAAAAAAGAACTTTTAGGGACTGTGATGATGTTCTAGCATTTCGCAATGGACGTTATTTTATCATTTTGTGATGATTTTGTTCCCAAATTTTGATCTCTTACAAGGACATCTTAATGTTTTTTTCCATCTTATGATCTGGTGCAGACGTTTATTTCTGAAACAGCATGGGGTAAAACCTCGTCTTATAATCGAGCAAATACGGTATATGTATGTATATATATATATATATATATATATATATATATATATATATATATATATATATACTTGAACTGAGGAAGATCGGGGGAGGACATCACCACAAGCGCCGTCATTTTGGCAAAAGCTTCTGTCGGGTTATGTCCATGGAGATACACAGAGAGAAAATTTTTGGTGACTTTCTCTGTTTAAACATCACACTCGTCAAAGTGTCCAAAGCAGTATGATAAGGAGGCTTGACACATGTACATGACTAATATGCAGCTGATTTGACATTTTGTTAAGTACAATATTTTTCATAAATGTATTTTTAATGTGGCACTATTTCTATATATACACACACATACATATACTGTTCATATGTGAGCAAAGAACTAGTATGGCCATTTCTAATTTTTCATTTGCAACTACCATACTTAGGTGAAAATGGTATGTGCGTTTTTTATTTCTTTAAATATTTTTAAGCTGCCTAGTGTATCACAAGACAAACAGCGCTATTTCTGCATGTGCTCTATATTTGGGAAAATGCAATTTCACTCAGTGCTTGACTATGAAGCTGCTGAGATAATTGCGATAATAGATTGCTTTGAACTATCACTGGTTCGTGGATCTTAGTCTGTTTGATAATGAAAACATTCAATGCCACAAGCATTTTGAATTTCAAGCCCAGCATATAAGTAGATGGATTTATGCATACAGCTGTGTATCCATTGTGTGTGTTTTAAAAAATATTTATATTGTCCAATTAGTTCACTAGATATTTCGGGATGACATTCACTGACTGTGATATATTCATCACTGCATTGTATAGTGAGATTTATTTTTGAAGTTATGGAATTAGGCTGTTATTGACTCAACACCTGATGTAGTATTTTCTATTCCCAAAAATCTAAGCAAAAACTCTTAAGATTGTCATTCAGCCTAATGATCTTTCCTACCGTATGTGTTTTTATAGAACACTACTCTGCTTTGAAGAAAGTTAGGCTTATTTGTATTTAGTGATTTATGTGCTAATGGGATAATAAATCCCTATCCTTTCCTATAGCAAAGCAAAGTGCTTCTTGGGGGGATGAGACTGTAGGGAGAATAGGACTAGAAAACAAAATAGGACAAAGTGATGGTGGATAAGGAGGTAGTTACAAACACCAGTGTTGGTGGAGGAGAAACTTAAGTATGACCGGGTCACAGACCCGCTTTATGCAGCTCTGCCACAAGGGGTGCTCTAACGGGGGTGCAGTAGGCACACAGCAAACCTATTGGGGATGCATGGTGAATTTTCTGCACCTCGTATGTGACTTCATCATCTAACTGAAACCAAATGACAAAGCATGCAATATAACACATACTTGTCAAAGAATATTTATCAATATGTTTTTTTGGTTTGTTTTTTAACCCTTTATTAAAATGGCAAAAAACATTGTCTGAGAAATGGTTATTCTACAGTAACACTCCAGTAAGCATTGTATCAAAATTGTGTTTATTCTATTCTGTGAAATTGACAAAAAAATAGTACCTTTATGCCTTCTTGACAAGATCTATCCTAAAAATGTAAATTGCACATTTTTATGATCCTTATTATAGCCTAAAAATATTTCATCTGGGAAATGATTTCAAATATGCCGTGTGTGCATAATTAACTAGAATCTAACAGCGAAAAGAAACCTATTTACGTTGTAAATTATTACAATGATGCAACAGGTGCAATTTGCCGTATACATATTTCATTGCTGTTTACAGCAGCAAAACATTTCTTCTACTAATACCAAGGTAATTTTGCTTTTGAAGAAGTGACTACTCGTAATTTTAGTGAGTATAACAAACATAAAAAATGTGTAAAATTATAAAACTATATAATCCAGTGTAAAGCCAAAAAATTAGCAAGGGAAAAAGGGGGACAAGGCTGCGATTTTAAGAACTCTTCTAGTTTTCATATCTTTGATCATAATTTTACCATCATCTCAAACCACCTAATTTCTTAAACTCCTTCACACAAGGATGCATTTGTGTTTGATACGGTAATTCTGTAAATTCAGTCCATATGTTTTCATTACTGTAGCCGCTATGACACTTCAATATTCAGTATTTTGTGGTTATAATAAATCATTTTTGTATTGATTAACTTCATTTGCTAATGATGGTTTTGGAGAGTGAAAGCTACAATATCACTTATTGGAGCATAACTAACTCGCTAGAAAATGAAGATTCGTAGAAAAAAAATTATAAATTAATTGTTAATTCCTATCATCTACCATGCTATCTATTGCCTACTTTGCTATATATTTATAATATTTTAATTTGTGCATGTTGATTATGGTATTAACAAACATATAGTTGAATATAAAGGAAAAATAGATAACATAAAACATCCTTACAATTAAATATTTATTCAAAATGGCAAACAGATCTGGTAATTGGATGGGAATTGTATTTCTTACCTGCTACTACGCTGGTACAGATATTTTTTCCCATGACACACATTCTTATAAAGAGACAAGTCTTTATCGTCTATCAGTCTATACCATTTTGCACCTATGAAGAATAAATAGGAGCGCAATTTGTAACAATTGATATTTAATATTGGATAAGTAGCAGATAAGTACCAGTAACCCTTTGATGCCTTAAGAAACACAATTCGCTAATAGACATGTTTGTATTTAAAATACTTAGATTTAAGAAGCGAAGATACCTTTTGTTTATGAAAGTTAAAATCAGATAGCTACAATATAATAGTGCAGGTTTTGTCTGTCCATAAAGTGATGTCTTTAACTCAAGTTTGATGTTACCAATCTGCCTTTACCCAGCACGCAATCAGATAATCTTTTTGCAGCATTAGTGCTAGCACTGACAGCTCTAGAACATTAGACATCCATACATAACTGTATACCAGCGTATATGCCTGTAATTTAAATGACGCGGCAAAAATGTTAGGTGTTAATCTCCACCAGCCAGTTTGCTTCATTGGACCTTCCCAAAATATCAACTTATATTAAAAATGAGAAGATATTTATACAAGTGAATCAGTAGTGACAGTGCCTCACTCTTATGGATACTGTTAATAATTGTGGAAGGGTTTTTGCTGTTATTACTAAACAGCACAGTATTTCAAGGACATTTCCCTCTCTCCGGATTGTGTAGTATGTAATGTGATATAAAAATGTAATGGTCCTCGGCCTTCTGTTTTGCCACCGGTGTTCCATTTTGTCACTCTGTGATTGTACTGGGGGTGTCCCCCCTGTCTCCATGCTACTTCTCTCACGTAGCCATGCATACAATGTGTTTATCTGTCTTTATCTATATATGTTTTTTTTTTTTTTTTTTTTTTTTTTTTTTTTTTTTTTTTTTTTGTTATTTCCTTGGTGTATCTCCATGTACTTGGATTGCCCGTGTGGGCGGTTCTCTCTTCCCGGCTTCTGATATGTTTTCCGATTGTGCTGTTTCATTGTATGTACCTTTTCGTGCGCTTTCCTGTTTCCATACATTATGCTGTTCTGTTTTTCCTCCTGCTGCATTATGTGTTTCTTTCATGGTTGCGAGCGGCGGCTCGCGTTTGGTTTTGTTACCTGGTTGTTCAGCCTTCCCTTCCTCTTGGGTAGGTCCTCCCCCCGCACAGTGACGCCCTCGTGACACCGGGTTACGTTCTCCTGGTGGGCGTGCTTCGTGCCTTCCCTATTTCGTGAGCACTTTGCTCTTCTCTCCACCTCTTCCCTTCTTCTCCCTCCTTTTGTTGGTGTCACCCTTTCCTCTCCCCTCTCTCCCCCCCTCTCCCTTTTTTTTTTTTTTTTTTTTTTTTTTTTTTTTTTGAGCGACTGTGTACGTCCGCCATGTCTACGCTCAACTTGCTCTCCCTCAACGCTCGCGGCTTGAACATCCCTGAAAAACGTACGTCTCTGCTGCGTGATCTGAGACGCGGGCGAATTGATATCGCCTTTGTGCAAGAGACGCACTTCCTGGGGACCCGTGCCCCCAAATTGTCAAACGGCTCCTACCCTACCGGGTTTTTTAGCAATAATATGACGGCTAAGTCTAAAGGGGTGGCCATGCTCTTCTCCCGCCGGGTCCCTTTCCAGTTGGTTGATACTTGTACTGACCCCGAGGGGCGGTTCCTCTTGGTGAAGGGGAGGATCCTACAGCAGCTATACACCTTCGTCAATGTCTATTTGCCTAATCGGGGACAACATGTCTCCTTGCGTGCCATTCTCCGAGAGCTCTCGAGCTTTCAGGAGGGGATTTTAGTGCTGGGGGGGGATTTTAATGTGGCCTTGCACCCTACTCTTGACACCTCGGTGGGCACTACGTGTACGCCCAGACATGTGTTGGGTAAGATCTCTAGCCTCCTGTCTGACCATAAACTGGTTGACTGCTGGAGGGCCTTACACCCCGCTGATAAGGACTTTACCTTCTATTCTGCGCCGCATAACTCCTACTCCCGTATTGATTATTTTTTCCTCCCCTGTCGCCACGCCTCCCTCTTGTGCGGCTCTTCTATAGGGGTTACCACCTGGTCGGATCATGCTCCGATTTTCCTGTCTCTGGCCTCCCCTCTTGCCCGACCCTCTGAACGCTCCTGGCGTCTTAACGAATCGCTCCTCTCTGAGCCTGAGATCGCGACGGAAGCTTCTGAGCTTCTTAAATGTTATTTTGTTGAAAACTCCCTTTCGGAGACTCCCGGGCTCACTGTATGGGAGGCCCATAAATGTGTGATCAGGGGTCACTTCATTAGCGTCTGTTCACGCCGAAAGCGTCTGGAGTTAGAGAGGGTCGAGGAGCTTTACTCCCAAATAGCTAGGGCTGAACAGGCTCATAAGGCCTCCATGTCGGGAAGTGACTTGCAGCTCTTATTGACTCTTAGGGGTGACCTCGCTTCAATTCTCAATCGTCGGATGCATGGGTCCTTCCTGCGCAGGAGGGCGTTGTTCTATGAACATGGCGACAAGACGGGCAAATACTTGGCTAGAGCTCTCCGCGCTGTTCGTAAGCCTACGTTTATCTCTAGGGTTCGTTCCCCTGCTGGGCAGGCCCGGTCCCTCCCCTCAGACGTCTCTGCCTGCTTTAAGAATTATTACGAACAGCTTTATAACCTTCGATGCGGTGCTCCCTGCCCGGCGCCTCCTAGTGAGATTGGAGAGATCCGGTCTTACTTGGAGAGGACCATTCGCCGGAAAATCACTGCGACTGAAGCAGCCTCCCTTGATTCTCCGCTTACCTTACTGGAATTTATGCAGGCCCTCAAGTCCTCACCGCCGGGAAAATGCCCCGGTCCTGACGGGCTCCCACTGAAGTACTATTCGGTGTTTCGGGAACTTTTGGGTCCCTACTTTGTGGACGCTTTCAATTCCATCTTAGACGGTGGCCGGATACATGACCACACGCTGCTGGCCTCGATCTCGCTGATCCCCAAGGACGGGAAAGACCCTGAGCAGTGCGGTAGCTACCGCCCTATCTCCCTTCTCAATGTGGATCTGAAGATGTTTGCCAAAATCCTGGCCAACCGCATCAAGCCTTGGATGTCAACTCTGATCCATCCCGACCAGACGGGGTTTGTCCCCGGTCGTGAGGCTCGGGATAGCACTATTCGGGCTGTGTCTCTGATGCATTACGCGAAAATTTCCCGCACCCCGACCATTCTGCTGTCCACGGACGCCGAAAAGGCCTTTGACAGAGTAGATTGGACCTTTCTGCTATCCACCTTGACGCATATGGGCTTTGGCCCTGGTTTACTCACCTGGATCCGCTCTCTGTATTCCACCCCCATGGCCCGGGTCCGTGTTAATGGCTTCCACTCCGACCCCTTTCTCATTCGGAACGGAACACGTCAGGGCTGTCCGCTGTCCCCCTTGTTGTTTGTGCTCTCCCTGGAGCCGCTCCTCCAGGCCGTGCGGATGAACCCGGACATCAGTGGTCTCCAGGTTGGAGACGTCCGGCATAAGGTTTTAGGCTACGCAGACGACCTCTTGTTTGCTGTCACCCACCCCAGGGTATCTCTCCCGAACATCCTCCGGGAATTTTCCCTATATGGCGCCCTCTCGAACTTCAAAATTAACGCCTCCAAGTCTGAAATCCTCAATGTGACTTTACCCTGTAGTGAAGCTACTTCTCTCAAGTCTTCCTTTTCCTTTGCCTGGTGCTGCCCTAGGCTTAAATATTTAGGGGTCTGGCTCTCTCCCGATTTTTCGCAGCTGTTTCATTTTAATTTTTCGCCTCTGCTGTCTAAGCTGCAGGCGGACCTTTTGTCGTGGCGGAAGTTAATGATTTCCTGGGTGGGCAGGATTAATGTTATTAAGATGTCTGTCATGCCCCGTGTCTTATACCTATTTCAGACTCTTCCCATATCCATTCCTCCCTCTTTCTTTTCATCTTTGCGGGCTATCCTTTCCCGATTCGTCTGGGGTTGCCGGGCACCGCGCATCCGCTTTGCGACGCTGACTCTCCCCAAGGCCAAGGGCGGCCTAGCGCTGCCTTGCCCCCGCTCTTATTATAGAGCATGCCATCTACTTCGAGTCCTGGAATGGGCTCATCGGCCTCACCATAAGCTGTGGGTGGGGGTCGAGTCTGCTCTGTTGGGTCTGCCTATTGGGGTCTTGCCCTGGTTGTCGATTTCGACGGCTAGGGGCTTGGCTGCTCCGCATCCCTTCATTCGTGCGACTCTTGACGCCTGGCTGTCGGTTGTTCGGAAGACCCGGTTGTCCACTATCCCTTCCCCCTTGACCTCCGTCGGGGACAATCCTGATTTTCCTCCTGGTCTGAGTGCCGCCCCTTTTTGTACCTCTCCCGCGGTCCGGACCACGACTATCCGCTCCTATGTCTCCTCGGCGGGTCTCCGTTCCCTGGCCCAACTTTCGCCTAACTCTCTCCCCACCCTCTTGGATACCTTCCAATATGGCCAGTTGCGCAGCTTTTATCGTTCGCTGCCCCAGAAGCATAACTTGTCGCGCGACCTTACGGCGTTTGAGTGCCTTTGCGACGCGCCTTCCCTGCCGACTCATGGCATCTCCCGTCTCTACGGACTTCTCATTGAGGCCCTCAACCCTTCGCCCCCAGGCTTTATGGGGAGATGGGAGTCCGAGCTGCAGGTCACTTTCACGAAGGAGCAATGGGACAAGATCTGTCTCTTTAATCGCCACTGCTCTCGGAGCGCTAGGGATCAGGAGATGTCCTATAAACTTTTGGCTCACTGGTATCGCCCCCCCGCCGTCATTTCTATGTATCGGGCAGATGTTCCTAACACGTGCTGGAGATGTGGGGCCACCCCGGGCTCCCTGCTCCACTTGTGGTGGCACTGCCCTTCCATCGCCTCTTATTGGAAAGCTATTCATTCCCAATTGCACCATTTTACTGATGAGATCCTCCCCTTCACCCCGGAATTCTTCCTACTCCATCACACATCCCACTCCATTAAGTGGTTTCGAAAGTCGGTGCTCCGTCATCTCCTGGTGGCGGCCAAAGCTCTGATCCCCCTACATTGGGGTGACCCGGCCCCCCCCACTCTTAAGGAGTGGATCCTTAGAGTTGAACAGATTCGTGTGCTGGACGAATTATGCCTCTCGGCTGACAAGGGAACTGACCGGTACTTATCTACGTGGTTCTATTGGCTTTCCTATGTGCAGGGCCCTCTTGTCCGCCCGCTGCTTGATTGAATTTCCTTTTGAATTTTTTTTTTTTTTTTTTTTTTTTTTTTTTTTTTTTTTTTTTTCTTCTCTTCTTCTCTTTCTTTCCTTCTAACCCTCATTTGCTCTCCTCCCTCCCGTCCTCCTGAGTCGCCCCTCCTTCCCCCTTCTGCCCTTACCTCCTTTCCACAGCCTGTGTCTCCTGTGCCCTGATGAGCTCCTCACCTCAGGTTCTGCATGGTCGGGCCGGGCCCTTGTCGGGCTGTGCTCCCGTCACACAATTTTTTTGTACGACGTTGCTATATTATTATCTGTTATTTGTCCTCCCCCCCCTCTTTCCGAATCTGAAAATACTATTGAAGTCTGATTTACCCTACAAACGCAACATATACCTTGGATGAATCAGGCTGTGGACTTTTATTTAGTTTTACATCACATACAACTCACTTTCAATCATAATTTGGAATTTTATACATGATACATATCTAAACAGGATGCTCCGGCGCTTGGCACAAGCCCCAGACCACATCTTGACCACCACATCATCTCGCTGACCGCCCTCTAAGCCATCTGGCATACCTCAAATGTCAGTTCGCGCCAACCGCCTCAAATGGTTCTAAAGATAAAAGGAAAAGAAACAAACTAAAAGGAAACATTTGAGGCCCCTTCCCACAAAGCCACGGCCTGTTTCACCATACATTATATGTTAACATTAAAAATATTGCAACCATTCTCCGTATTTCTGTCCATCGGACATATGCCTGGTCCCGTGGTTCGTTTCTATATAACGTGTGTCATTACATGGGTTGCTCTCTTTCGTCGTTGCTCCCTTTATTGTTACCATTGCCTTTTGTTTCTTCTTTGCGCAATGATGTTTTGGGAGTTGCTGATGTACTTCACTGCACTGTTCCTTGATTCCCATCCCTCCCTTTTTTTCCTTTCTGTATCCCTCCCCAAAACGTTTGGAAAAACAATAAAATTTGATTTACCCTAAAAATGTAAAATCGTAATTGCTTTCTCAATTTTCATCAACAACCCATAACAACAATGCACTCTTAACGGCAATGCACAATTTACTATGTGGAAAGCTGTTTTTTTTTGTATTTACGTTTATGATGTGTGTGCTTGGGACTGAAATCGCCATATGGTCATGTGATTATTGTATACTGTGTATAGGTAAAAATAATTGCAGAGAGTAAGTGTTTCCTATAAAGTATTAATGGCGGGTCTTCGGATATTGATATATTGTGAAACCCATAAAGACTTGATGGCTGGGTCTACCTTGACATGTATAGTTTCTTCTTTTTATGAGGCATACGTTTTGTCTGTTGGATTTATTAAAACATAAATGTTATTGATCCATGTATAAAGTGGATATAGAGGCAAAAGGTGATCATTGCCCAGAATTCCTTGTGGCAGCACCATGGGATTTCTGGGGAAAAAACAAGCCTTTTTTTGCTTGTCTGGTAGATGCGAATGAGTGTTTAATAATACTTCTACTATACCTTAATTTTAGGTGGAAGGGTTTTCCATAACCTTTACCCACTATAACTTTTGTTCTTAATGACAATATACAGCTTGGTGAGCATTGTTTTATTTTCTTCCTGAAAGGTACGCACAATTGTACTTCCTAAAACAAGTTTAAGATACATTAGAGCACTATATGACATGTACTCCAATCAGGCTTGGCCTTTGGGGTGTGCGACCTGTGCGACCGCACAGGGCGCCACACCCCAGGGGGCGCCGCCGCGGGGTCTGCCGCCGCAGTAATGTCCACCGCTGGAGGAGCAGGCTCGCAAGGGAGCGGTATCGGAAGTCTTTAACAGACCTCCGGCTCCCTTGAGTGATTTTAAGCCGGTTCAAGGATCTCCCTTGAACCCGGCTTAAAATCACTCAAGGGAGCCGGAGGTCTGTTAAAGACCTCCGATACCGCTCCCTTGTGATCCGCGCGGCAACAGCTGCTGTGCGCCGGTGTTTGTTGTCAGATCCCAGCGCACAACACTGAAGCCACGCCCACCGCTGTCCGTGCCCTCTGACCCGGAAGAAGATAGAAGAACTGAAGAAGAGGAGCGAAGAGAAGGAAAAGGAGCTGTAAGGAGAAAAGAGGAAAGGTAGGAAAGCATTCAGTGAGAGTGAGAGTGGATTGGTATATGTGTGGATTAGTGTATGTGTGGATTAGTGTATGTGTGGATTAGTGTATGTGTGGATTGGTATATGTGTGGATTAGTATGTGTGGATTAGTATGTGTGTGGATTGGTATATATGTGTGGATTGGTGTATGTGTGGATTGGTGTATGTGTGGATTGGTGTATGTGTGGATTGGTATATGTGTGGATTGGTATATGTGTGGATTGGTATATGTGTGGATTGGTATATGTGTGGATTGGTATATGTGTGGATTGGTATATGTGTGGATTGGTATGTGTGGATTGGTATGTGTGTGGATTGGTATATATGTGTGGATTAGTGGATTGGTGTATACGTGTGGATTGGCATACGTGTGGATCGGCATACGTGTGAGAGTGATGGGTGTTATGCTGTACCATTTCCAATGTCTTTTTTCATGATCTAATTATGCTCTAAAAGTACATCATAACTCCCATCACGCTATACTGTTCCATACAGTGGCAGAGCTGGGAGGCAGAGGCCTTGCACCCCCACCGCAGGACTCCTGAAAGGTAAGTGAACTTCAAAGAGGGAAAGGGTAGATAGTTAGGAGAGGGTAGATAGGGAGAAGGGAGTGAGACAGGGGAAAGGGGGTAGATAGGGAGAAGGGCGTGAGAAGGGGTAGATAAGGCAGAAGGGAGTGAGAAGGGGTAGATAGGGCAATCATACTCCTATCATGCCAAGTCTGCGAGTACATCCTGGAATCTGGGTATAAAGTGAAAAAGAAAGAGTGATACTCAGCGCTTAAAATGAAAATGCCAGATATCTGGTGTAATAACACAACTTAAACAAGTATAGTACCTTGGTGCTGCAGAACCAACACACTGACCACAAGTGTGTAAAGGATAATACACAAAACAAAGAAATAAAGTGCTGCGCAAAATTTACAAACGACACCACAATATGTGCGGAAATTAAATAATACTTAAATTCATTAAAATGGATTCTTCAATAGGTTCCTCTGTTAAGAAGCCCATAGAGCCCCTTCTGGGGAATGGAGTTTCTTCTTTGTACCGGTGTACCAGAAAAGACCGGAGGAGAAAGAGTTAAAAAAGTAGTAGCTTTAATATAAATAAAAAAAATATAGTATCTTACATATAAGAACACTTTAACGCTCCCGTGGGAAGGACCGGAATAATGCTGTGTTATAGCAGGAACAGTTTAGTTCTCTCAGGATTCCTCTGTGTCCACTTCCTCAATGGGCGTATTCAGCACAACGCGTTTCACCAATCGGCTTCCTCAGGTGCTTCCTGATTGTTAATCATATATATATATATATATATATATTATTGTTATTTAATTGTTTTGTCCTATTTTGGTGTGTTACTTACTTTAAATAAAAGTGTTAGATTTTTTATGGTGTGTGGGGGGGGTCATATTCGGTTTTGGCCAGGTAAATGCTGCACTTTCGGTTTCAGTCTAGAATTCGTTTCGGTGCATCCCTACTACTAAGCCAGACAATGAAGTGGTAGGCCTACACCACATCAATGTTTGGCGTAGTATATAGTGATTGGGGTTTTGTTACAAGTTTTTACTCCTTTCTTTTTTGGGATGGGGGGGCGCCAGAGGAGTAGTCCGCACAGGGCGCCAGAACACCTAAGGCCGGCTCTGACTCCAATAATTACATAGAAACTGGAGATGGTAAATGTGATGTTACCATAACAACCAATGGAATGTTGGTACCACTTTTACTACTTTGCACAGGTATAGGTTATTATAGCATAACCTCCTATATCACAACATGAAGCTCTTTATATGTAATTTTCTTGTTCCCAAACCACTTCAATCTTATAGACAAAATGAGTTAATTGCTCCCCAAGATTGTTTTGGGGTATTTGTCAGCTTTTGCTGTAATTTAATTCATTCCATTGAT
The DNA here is from genome assembly GCF_027358695.1 of Spea bombifrons. NCBI lineage: Eukaryota > Metazoa > Chordata > Amphibia > Anura > Pelobatidae > Spea > Spea bombifrons. The sequence continues at coordinate 29,822,315 of NC_071087.1, read as the reverse complement.
TTGGAAACATTGAAATAAAAAAATGGGAAAAGCAACCTGAAGTCACCATGGCCGCCATTAATATGTCTCATTACTTAAAGGGCAATTTTGAAAAAGGTGAGTCGTTCTAACATTGGAACATATTTTTAATCATCCAGGAGTACCATACATTTTAAAATAACACCTGAGAAGCCGGTTCCTTGACTATGGTGATACTGCTTTGTAATACAAATATGCTAGAAAGAAGAGATCAAACAAGTATAACTGTTTATGGATATTCTCTTTACATGTATTTAGGGATTAGGGCAGCTTTAGCATAGCAAACATGGATTTGCTCCATTTCAGTTTATTCAATATTATTATGCATTGTTCATTTTGGCATAACATGTAATTGTGCTGCTAGCTTTTATATATCTCTGGATGGATGTCTGTACATTTCTTGTGGCTGGGAGGGGGGTCTTCAGAGCAATTTTGGGAGAATACTAAGAAGAAAGTAGTGGGTTCTGACAAAAACATATTGTTATCTTTGGAACACAGGAGACTGATAAGTTGTGTGATATCATTCGACAGCTTCTGCTTGAAGAATATCATTTATATCGAACTCTCCTGGAATTCAGTAAATTGGTGCCAGTTTAAAATATATCTGTTTTCCTTGCTAGTGTGTCTTATTCTGTTATTCTGTATATCTCCAAGATTACAATGGTACAATATGATTTCCTTAGCCAGAGTTCATAATAAGGTCAGCAGATAAATAATTTAAAGTGGCCCCTTTAGCTATGTGAAGGGCAAGATGGCAATCTGCAGGCTAGGGGTAAACCCACATGGCCAAATAATCCAAAAGTCCAAAAGCAGATGTAGCAAAAAAAAAAAAAAAAACCCTTGTACATTGCATCTACTACTTAGTCTTGATGAAATAATCAACGATCATATAATAATATGAAACAAGTACTATATATATATATATATATATATATATATATATATATATATATATATATATATATATATATCACTGTTCAATTAACACCAGGGCCGGCCCAAGACATAATGCCGCCTAGGGCGAAGTTTAAAATGCCGCCCCCCCCCCCGACTCAAGGGGTCATTATCTACCCTTCCTCTCCCTCCCTCCCTATAATCTACCCTACCCCCCCTTTGCACATACCTTTCAGCAGTCTTGCAGCGAGTCTCCCTGCTCTGCCACGCTGTGCGTGCTGCTTTACTGCTGAGCGTCGTAAATGACATCAGTTTCCAGCGCTCAGCATTACAAGCCGGCACCGAGACCGAGCTAGAGGGCTCGCAGAGGTGAGAGAGGGGCACCGATCGGTAAGCGAAAACCACTTTGCGCCACCTCTTCAGAAGTGCCGCCTGGGGCAATTGCCCCACTCTGCTCCATGGTAGGGCCGGCCCTAAGTATGTATGTGGGAGTTATTCTGGGTGCTTCTATACTGGCACGCATACTCATACTAACACATGGTTATAGATGAGAGGGATTCCTATATGCAAAATATGTTAAATGTTTAGATCTTGACATGAGTCTCCATTGATCTATACAGGGAATACTTATTACTTAGAATTGGAAAAAAATAAGTATTCTGACAAGGAACTAAAAGAAGTTTCTTAGCAACAAACCAATGTGAACAAAACTAAATTCACTATTATAGACTGTAGCAGAGAATGTTTGATGGAAAACTTAACTTTACCAATTGAGATCGGGGCTAAATAACTTCATCTCTGTGTGTCACTTGCTTTCCCGCTGTGTTTGATGAAAGTAATGCCATTGTTTCTGTGATTTCTCGAGAGACTAATATAAGTCACAGACATGGGAAGAGTGATGGCCTAACAGCACAAGAAGTGGGATTTTATTAGCTCTCTCTGAATTAAGACTAATTGGCACATGGCAACCTGGCTTGCTAAGGGTACGAAAATGATATGATAATAACAGGAGTTTAACGCGGTCATATTAACATGCATTTAGCGTAAGCCTAGGCATTATAACATATGACACATTCTGTTTAATACCATCCGACAAATGATTTGTTAAGAAGTTAATTTTTGGATTAACAGATATATGAACTAAAAAAGGTTTTGCATAATTGTAGCTATCACTGTTATACTCTTCTTACATGTCTTTGTACTGGGCACTGCCAAGAGAGAGATGCACGGTATGACAGCGGAGAAACTCACACTGCTAATTTCCCTTAATAAGCTGAAATGCCTCGCCGCCTCTATACTCTCGGTAGATTAGTACCAGTTTTGTCCAATGCTTATTCATCCATAATTTAAAGTAACAGTATCATACACATGTGCCACTATATTTAATTTTCACATTCTAAAATAATGTAAATATATTGCATATTATATTTTATAAAAAAAAAACCTTAATGGATATTGTGTTCTTTTAAGCTATTTAGATCATTTATCTTTCAATCATTTAAGGAAAAACATATCACTATATTGCTTTATACCACAGTGCCAAAAAACTTGCGGGCGCGGGCGGTCTTTCTGAGGCTGCGGGCGGGAGGTCAGGCACTGTACCTGCGGGTCCCAGTAATCCCGCGCAGTCCCGCAAGGATGCCTTCTCGCTGCTCCATACAGTGTCTCCTATCTTGCTCCACCCATGAACAAGGCAGTCATGTGATGTGATGTCACTTCCTGTGACTCCGCCTTGTTCCTGGGGGGAGCAAGAGAAGAGCCGCTGTGAGGGAACAACTCGAGGGCAGCCTTGCGGGACTGTGCGGGAAATCAGGTAAGGAGGCCGGCGTGATTGCCCACAAATGCGGCGGGAGCGGGCAGGATTGGCCACAAATGTGGCGGGAGTGGAACACCCACATTGCGGGAGCGGGATTAAAAACAACGGGAGCGGGCGGGAGCGGGATTCAAAAAGCAGTCCTGCGCAGGGCTCTATCACAGTGGCCTTGGGTGTAATAAGCAGCATTTCATATTGCAGAGATTCTTGTGCAACACATAAAAAAAATCATCATATCACCAGTCAAGAGAAAAGCAATTATTATGCCAATAAGACCACTTTTTAAACTTTCCAGCAGACTTGCTCTTTATACTTATTTTATGTACAAGCCCTCAGAGGTACTTCGGGAACATGGTCAATTTTAAAAAACTTGATGATTTATCTACAATCAATACTATTGTATTGAAATGACACATATATATATATATAGATGTGTGTAAAATTGAGTAACATTATGTTTCCGATGAATAATTTATGCCGGATGTTTTTTTACTATAGCTTTCATTTGGTGACAGTGGTTTAAGATACTTCCCTAACAAGGCAAACTTAAGAAGGTAGATGGTGCAGGTGTAGCTGTATGGTTAGCTACAATACTTCCCTACTATCAAATACTGGCTTATGGTACTTTGTTATATCCTTATTATCAGAGCATTTACAAAACCATAAATGGCCGTTACTTCAAGTACAATAAACCAGAAAGTCATCAACAAGTCCATAGGAAAAGATACTGAATGTTGCAAAAGTTACGTTGTACCTCCAGGAGCCTGGTTCTTTGAAGTTTTGCTAATTTAGCGTAAACACCAAATGCAGTTTTTAAATGGTGATTTCATGTATAGAAGGAAAAAAGCTACCCAACCCTACCTGATCCTACGTGAAAATGTAATTGCCCCCCTTAGTTACAAAATCAAGCAATTAACCAAATGTAATTGATCATTGGGTTCAATTTCTCAGCTGAATCTAAACATCAATTAGAAGTCTTACAACGTGAAGTAGGTTAAAAGCAGCAACTTTACATAAGATTTCTTTTTGAATGCTTGTTTTTCCTTGATTAAGCTATTAATTTGGCACTCTCACCCTGCCTTCCTTCCTCAACACATTCTTCTCATATGGACATTATCAATATATCTCCGTTTAAGATTACAGTAACCAGTACTCCGGGCACTAGTAGCCTTAGGCTCACCCTCAGCTAGGGTTGAGAAAAATGTCTTCTCAACTACAATTACTCTAACAATGCTGGTCATGGCCAACATAGAGCAGTGTTATGCACTGAGAAGACCCAAGGATACATCTTACATTGGTGAGACCATGCTGGGTATAGCCAGCAGATGGCAGTGTGATGCTCTGAGCATCACCACACTCAAGTGCAGAAGGGCCTTTAAACCATACAGTCCAGGTAAACCGGCTGGTCTGATGATGATGTCACCAACGGTCTCTCAATGCAAGACTTTCAGACATACAATGTCGTCTTATAACTATTAGGCGGCTGCCTGGATGGGGGCTGAGAAAGGGAAGCAATGGATAAAAGGAGATTAGAGAATAGCATCTAACCTCGCCTCCCATCATCTCCTTGCTATTATACTCAGCTCTCCTAAGTCTGATTCCTCTGTGCCCTAACGCCAAGGCTGTCCCTTGTTATTTCTGAAGGTGGATTGAGGAAAAGGAAGGTGAATCTAGGAAAGGAAGCTAATGACACACAAAAAAACTTTTAAACCAGATTATCTCTGAAAATAACTAAAGTCATAGCTTTAGTAAAATTATAATTATAAAAAGATAACAGTTCTACATTCTTCTTCAAGCAGTCAATTTGCAATGTTAAAACTGAGATGTGGAAATAAAGTTTTAATTAACAATGAATGTCTAATTGTATTGACTTTTAAATCTAGACCCTCCATAACACTGCCCCTCCATACATTTCTTCCCTCATAAGCAAATACTCTCCTAATCGATGTTCCGGGATGGGATGTTCTTCCCATGGTCTAAGGCTCTTCTCCTCACTTATCACCTCTTCCTTTTCCCATCTACAAGATTTTACTCGGGTTGCCCCATATCTCTGGAATCTACTTCAACCGAACCTTCAGCATTCACCCTCCCTCCCAACATTCAAGAAACATCTCAAAACCCACTTCTTCAGAGAAGCCGCACCATTTTAGCTGCTAGAACCTCCTCGTCACTGATACAACAACCACACAACCTTTCTCTGTGCCGTATGTTTGTCGCCCCATTCCCTCAAAATTGTAAGCTTGCAAGCAGGGCTTTCTCCACCTAATGCTTGTCTTAGTCAATTCTCATCTTGTCATACCCCTTGAATATATGTATTGTATTAAGCGCTGCGTAAATTGTTGGCGCTATATAAATAAAGGATAATAATAATAATAGATGAGCCAGAAATATGAGCAGGAAATACCCAACTTCTGCCATCCCACAGAGAGTCTTTTAAAGATAAAGAGTGACTCCAGATTGAATGCACCTTTTATTTTTTATTATAAAATATTTTATTTTGAAATGAATACATATTTGGAATGTTAATTACCGCCTAGCATTCCTTTTCCATTAAAAAAAAAAAAAAACAGGCTGACTTTTTTTTTTTCGCAGGGCACACACTTGTGAGGCTAGGTTTGCTTTAAAACATGAAACAACCCTAACATTTGAAATAACTTGTGGAATGTTTGAATAATCATCAACTATGACTCTCACTTTTCAGATTAATTACGTTAATAACACCCTTTGGTGATCCAATGATTCAATTTTTACAAGAAAGTATGTCTACACAATGTCAGGATCTACTGGAAATAGTGAGAAACATCTCTTTGAAGCCTATTCATATAACCCATTGACTGTCTTCTACAGCTAACTGCCTACTGAGCAGATCCAACAGGCTTAAGTTTTTATTACAAAATAGCACACTACTTACTACAGACTTATGCCATATTGTTTAAATATTAACATAAGTAATATATAGACATCCCTGTGCAAACAATTTAAGTAGGTGTGGAAGTACTTTCAAAAATAGACATGTTAACAGTCAGGTGCCCCAATACTTTGGTACATATAGTATAGTATATATACATAGTGTATGTGTATATATATATATATATATATATATATATATATATATATATGTATTGTAGGGAACAGCTCACGCATGGGGCGGCAATGACAGTCTTCACACAGGTTTCAAACGTAAAGCGTGTTTATTTAGATGCTGTAGGCACAGAGCACCTTGCAAACAAAACAAACTCTAAGCCTGTCCGGCTCTAACTAAACATCCGGATACCTCTCTACAAGCCTACAGTCTGGCACAAAGCAAAATAACAGGTTTTGCATGGGTAAAGCTTCATACCTGGTCAGCTGCAGCGCTGGCTGTAGCTGCTCCTTCACTCAGTTTCTCCTCTCACTGCAAACCCAACAGCCCTCTCTTTTAAGGCTTCCTCCCCAGTAACGAGCTTAGGAAGCCTCACCTGAGAGCACCTGGGTTTGCTACCATGCCTGGCTGAGGAAACCAGGTGAGATATATATCCCATCAACCACTCTCCCACACACTTTACCACAGTATATATAGCACAGATAGTACATATGGCACAGGCTCCATGATGAGCTTACTCTCTGCTGCATGTCTTTAAAATGCAGCACGCTGGTATATGTCAAACCCCAGCACTCAGCATAGAGGAGAGTGGCTGGAGATAAGTGGCGAGAGGAGACTGTGATGCTGCCCTGGGTTAGGCATAGGGCAGCTCCCAGCCAAGATATCCCTTGTGATGCCTTGTAATTAAATATATTTATTTTGCCCTGCCCAACTTTAAATCTGTTCCACCAGTTTCCACTCACTACAAAATTAAAACAATATTTTTAGAAGCATATTGTGAACCCCCCCTATTTTTAGTAGAGGCAGCTGGGGGAGAAGTTAAATGAGAAAGAAGAACTCCAATAACTAAAGAATTCCTACACCTACTTGCATGCAGTAAAATGCACTGGAGTCTATGCAACATAGCCTTTAATGTGGATTTAATGCAAAAATGGATCAGGAGATGCTCATTTGGCTTGGCTCTTAATACGGTACTACCAGGGAGTTAAATGTTAGAAGAGTAATTTATCCAATTTGGCACATTAACCAAAAAAGTTACTCAATACATTTATGGTAAATAATCAGCCTTCATTTTAAGTACTCAAAAAAAATCTGTCCTTTCTAACACCGAGAACTGTATTTTTTCTGTACTATGGTTAATTACCCTTGTTTTGCTAAAAGTCCTCTGGAACACATCTGCTTAATGCACAGACGTAAAAAAAGCAGAAGTAATGGATACTGGATATGGGGTGCAACATAATTAACATGACTATTAATATTACAATCACCCACAGTATATTATTACACGGTAATTATCAATGCATTAGTTTGTGCCATACCTGAGAACTGGTTCTAAATGTATTCACATTAATTCGCCTTGAGGTATCATCAGCATCAGCTGTCAATGAATATTTTATTTAGATGCATAACAAGTATATTGTAAAGTAACACAGCAACGAGAACTTTTCAAGGGCAGGAAACACATGCTTCTGTTGTGCTTTTTATCTCTGTCAACTTGAACTGATGAGCCGAAAAGCCATTTAAAGGATTCCTCATTCTCAGATGACATTTGAAATATTTTCCAAGGACATCAGCACTATAAGCCACATCGCTAAACCATATTAAAGTAATTCAATTAGTGATGACAAGCATATGTTGTTAGGAGATTAAGCTACGCTGATCAATAGCCTGATTTAACTCATGTATACCAATGCAATTTTGTTACCACTCGAATATTTTTAGTTTTACGTATTTAAGCGGGAATTCTTAGAAAGTACAGTTTTGATGACCTGAAAGCAGTTACTAGAAGCTGATCTCTTCCCCATCTAGCCTACCTTATCTTCACGGCATCAAGTAGCGTCGGCGGGGGGGGGCAGAGGGGGCTATGGTCCCCCTACAGCATGCTGTGCACCTCCGTGTGCCCCCCCAATTGAAACGCCGTCTTTTTTTAATAGACGTGGAGGAGAGAGAGAGGCGCCGAACGGTCGCTGAGGAATAAGTTTTCAGAAGCCGTTTGGCGCCTCTCACTCTTCTCCGCGAGGCCTCTGCCTTGGTCGCGGTGACGTCATATACCGGCGCTCAACAGTGAAGCCGCGCACACCGCGGCAGAACAGGGAGACAGAGGCCTCGTAATCCCACCGCTGGACAAGGTAAGTGAACTTCAAAAGGGGAGGGGGTAGATACGGTAAATAGGGAGGGAGAGGGGGTAGATAGGGAGGGAGAGGGAGTAGATAGGGAGGGAGAGGGGGTAAATAGGGAGGGAGAGGGGGTAGGCAGGGAGGGAGAAGGGAATGAGACAGGGTAGAAAGGGAGAGGGGGTATATAGGAAGAAAGGGGGTGGCAAGAATATTGAAATAAAGAGTCAGAGAGAGAGAGAATGAATGGATTAATGTGTGGATGCATTAATTAATATGTGTAAATAATTTGTGTGAAAGAATAAATGATTGTGTGAATGAAAGTGAGTGACTGTAAAAGTGTTTGTGTGAATCATAGGTGTATTATTGTATTTGTCAAAAAAGCAAAGATGGTACAGGTAGCGTGTTTAGGGGACAAAGATGGCGTACGCTCAGCTGTTTGGGGACAAAGTTGACTCATGCTGGGCTGTTTGGCGACAATGTGTGTGTAATTTGGGTGCTGGTCGGGTTCTATGTGGGCAATGTGGTCGCCAGGGTTGGCTTTGGGGTGTGCGACCTGTGATCTATGCCTGTAATTTAGGGGGGTCTATACCTTTAATGCAGAGTTTTTATGTGAATTCCAATTCATATATACCTGCAAAGCTGGGTTTTGTGTCATTCTGTGGATCTGTATCTGCTATGTTTTCATACATTATTTATGTTTACCTGCAAATATAGGATTTGTATGTCTTATTCAATTAATCAATACCTGGAGTGCTGTTTCCATGTGTTGTTTATTTGATCTATACCTTCAGTGCTGAGTTTATATGTGATTTCCAGTTGATCTATACCTGTAATGCTGGGTTTGTGTGTTCTGTTGGTTTATACCTGCAATGCTATGTTTCCATACATTATTTATGTATACCTGCAAATACAAGGGTTTTTTTTTGTCTTATTCAGTTGCATGTGCTGTTTCCATGTGTTGTTTATTTGATCTATACCTGAACTACAGGGTGTAAGTTAAAGAGCGGTATGGTTTAGTGAATGAGGGGACAAAGGGATGATTACAGGGGGGAGGACCTTTCAATGTCACGGTGCAGTCAGAAGGACTGACTCTCACTGTCTTCCCCTGATTGGTGTGGTAGCGGAGGGAGTGATTGCATGTAAGGGAGCGTTGAGCGGGGCCCAAGGAAATGCTTGGGTAGGGTCCAATTTTTTCACTATAAAATATATTGGCAATAGGGTCTAATATTTATATATATATATTGGCAGCAGGGGCAAATATTTATATATATATTAGCAGCAGGGGCAAATATTTATATATATATTGACAGCAGGGGCAAATATTTATATATATGTTTTGGCAGCAGGGGCTAATATTTATATATTGGCAGCAGGGTTTAATATTTATATATATTGGCAGCAGGATCTAATATTAATATATATCGGCAGCAGGGTATAATATAAGTGTATATCCGCAGCAGGGGCTAATATTAATATATATCCGCAGCAAGGGGCTAATATTAATATATATCGGCAGCAGGGTCTAATATTTATATATATATCGGCAGCAGGGTCTAATATTTATATATATATCGGCAGCAGGGGCTAATATTAAAGAATGAAAAATAACTGCCAGTTCAGCTGTTATTTTGAAATCATATTTCAATCACTTCAAAGAAATAAGTACATATGATGTAGTTAAAAATGCACGTCTAACGCATATATATATATATATATATATATATATATACGTTTTATAATTGGCCCCCCTACTTTGGTCCCTGGCCCCCCATGTGCCCCCCTAAATATGAAAGCTGGAGATGCCACTGACGGCATCGCAGGAGTTGATGGAAGCGGAAATCCGTAGGTTCGCCATCAGGGGTTAAAGGGCAGTGCGAGTGAGCCTATTGGCCGAATGGCTCTACCATTTAACTGATAGAGCAGGGAGACCAGTGGTCTCTGCCGGTCAAGTTCCGGCACCTGGATTTTAAAAGTCTGTACGAGCGACTCTATTGGTCGCCAGCAGGGGGCTCTTCTGGTTGATGGCAGACGAGTCCCCTGCTGGCGACCAATAGAGTTGCTCATACAGACATTTAAACTCCTGGTGCCAGAGCTGCTGTGTAGTCCATACCACGTTAACACCGTATTAACCCCTTCTACAAAACGGAAAAAAACGAAGAAAAAACGAACACGAAGAAGTTCCATGAATATTCGCCCGAAGAGAAGACAGGAACAGGCGAATATTCGCTGAATACAAAGATTTTTTTTTTTTCGAAGAAGAACACAAAGACCTCCCTGGTGCCCAAGGCTAATATTTACTGCTGGAAACTGACTAGAAATACAGTCAATTCTCTCTTTTGAGGGAAGTACAGTGAAAGAGAGAGACACAAGTGAGGAATTAAAGTTTTGGGAATAGTGGGAAGTTCTTATCACACCTCATTGTTTGGAAGGGTGAGCATGTCGGACGCGTTTTCCAGGACACATAAATACTTCACATATTGCCAACCAGCACAGGTAAAGTGCTGCTCTGCGGCATGCAGGATGTATAACTGTGTAACTGATTCCCTTCCATGAGTTCATACATCTCATACACTGCATGACAGCATTTTACATGCATTGTCCGCAATATGTGAAAACGATGCGTGTCTTGGAAAAAATGGCTGATTTTATTTTCTAATAGATATCATTTTAAGTAAGAAACCTAACATGGAACAGTACATAACCTCTCTTTAATTATTTGGCCCTAATACTTGTGTATTGTGTTACGATTCATTTCCAGCCGCGTAATAATCTGTTTGCATTGTATGAATTGACTTTTGTCTTGTTTGCATTGGACGTTTGCAGTGTTATCTGTGTTTGCAAATTCTTCCTTTACCGGTAACCACCCTACTCCAAGCCACGGGATTTACCTATTGCCAGGTCATGTGTATTTTCTGAAAACTCTCTCATATAAAACTGTATAATCCATATTTATTTTACACCTGGAGATAGGGCTAAACAATTGGCCCGATATTATCCCAAATTTGGTTATGATATGTTATCTTTGAATATGTTTATATTTTAATTATTGCCTTTCATTGAATTTATTCCGCTCCCTCGAATCAACAATGCAACACCTACAGGGTGTTATGTGTCCTCTTACACAGACGCAATATCAATGTGTCTTTAATTTAGTTGTTTTCTTTTTTTTAAATTGAAACATATGATTTTTGGAAATATTGTTAAAGGAAACTAATGGCTAAACCACAAAATCGTGTGACCATGGGAAGTGTAAGTCACACTGGGTTAGGTTATTTCCAAGGCCGAGAGATATGCAGTTAGTGAACACTATGCAGAACACAAAACTGTGAAGGTCTGTTGCGATAGAATGAAGCAGTGACACGAGGGAATGATGGCAGTTGCAGGTGAGAAGGGAGAAATTGAATTGCAAGAGAGTGGATAGATGTTGGAAGGGAAGAGATGGTAGTTTTCGGAGATCAGGCAGAATGGGGGGGGGGTAAGAGGAAGGAGATCGCCAGATGGACGTAGCAGGAGACTGTAGGGGCACAAGATAGCCAATATGGGAGACCAGAGAGTAGGGGGGAGCAAGGGAGGGCTGTCACTTTACGGCCCATGTGGTTAGTTGCTTGATGCACACCCCAATGCTCTTCAGCTCTCCGCCATCTATGATGTCTGTGGATAGATTTTCTGCCAACTAACAAATTTCTATAAGGTGTCTGACCCTACAGAAAGCAAAGAAGAAGGTCAACAACTGTGGTCCCACTAAACCAGACATAATCCTTTTTACCACTTTATACCCACTTTTAATAACTTACTGGCATTTCTGCTCACATCCATTTTCTTTACTTATTCCCTTTTTGTTCCTAAATCCCATTGTCCACTTTAATTGATTTCTAGGATGCTTGCCAGCAACATCCAATGTATTAAATCCAGACTACACTGGCACTGCATATTCTACACTTATTATTGCATTGCACTCCTGGCATATATGGCATTTCATCTGGCAACAAAGAGGGGTTCTTTATCTGTAAAATTATCTTTAGACTCCTTTGATATATGTAGTTTATTTGTTTTATCTTTTAACAACAATGTTAAATTAGTGTAGATCTATATAGATCTCTAAAGCTACTTTAGAAAGTATGACTAAATTGTAACAATCATCAAATCCAATCCACTATGTCATCTTCAGACAATTCTACAACATATAACCAATCTTTAGCAGACGCAGATTTATAGTAACATTTTTTTTTTGCACTTACTATCTGGATTGGTTTCTATATTTACTTCTCTGTCCAGGGTCTTAGTCACAGAATTCTCCATAGCAGGATGTACTCCACAATATAAAATTGTCAGCAGAATTAGAGTGCATATCACAGTTACAAAATTCTATCATCTGAATAGCTCATGCAAGAAAGAAAAACCGCCCTGCAATCAAATACGCATACAGTCCCATCCCTGAACTGTGGAACATTTCATACAATACCAAGAGAATTGGAAAAATGTAAACTAATTAATTTTAAGTAACCGCACTCGTAACAATCCATATGAATCAATGGAGTGGTATTATTTATCAATGGAGTTACTGCAATATCAAGCATTTCTTTTGGGTCTTGACAAGGGTCTTGATGCTCCCAATGAATAAAAGTAAGGAGTGAACAAGCAATACCATAGTCTAAACAGTAGAGAGTATGCAGTCGCCATCAATGGGTAAATAAAAAACTGTAGTGGTCAATTTGAAATTTTATTCCGGTGAGATATCCGCAGGCAATGTGGGAAATGCAGCATAAACCATCCCAGTTCACTTGAAAAACAGCAGATGTGCAAAATATTTTCACTCCGCTCATTTATGTTGGTTCCTTTTATGTGACAGATTAATGTAAGAGAAAATCCGTTAGACACAAAAGGAAACATATTAGAACTACTAGCTACAGTTACACAAAAACAGAAACTGGCATGAGTGGGGAAAACAAAAGCTGGTTTCCTGTTCCTATGTACCAAAAGCAACACTATTTATTTCTATCCTAAAAACATATTAATCCACAGCAAAATGGCCAGTTTGTCCGTTTTGCTGTGTGTTCTATGTAACACTTATTTAAAGGGGTACAGAGAAACATTTGACGGCAGATAAGAACCGTTCGGGCTATCTAGTCTGCTCCTTTTTCAGTCAGTCCTTGGTATTGTCTTAGATTCAGGATAGCTTTATGTCTATCCTATGCAAGTTTAACAATCCCTCATTGTGTTAGCCTTTATCACTTCTGAATGGAGGCTGTTCCATTTTTCTACCTCACTCTCAGTAAAATAAAACCTCATTAAATTACATCTACATCTCCCCTCATTCTTATATGATGTATATTTGTCACAAAAAGTCTACTAACGCCATCATTTGTTCATCTAGTACCAATGTTCCCTGTAAGCTGTGTGTGTGTACAGAATTTTGTAAGAAGCGCACAAAACAAACTTATGCGGACTGCCCACCGATGGAAGAACGGGGCCGGTTGGGAAGATTATAGAACTCCCTCTAACCAGTCCAAAATAAAGGGACTGCAAGGTCTGTTAATTTTTCACTGTTCCTTCGCGATCCTGCCAGCAATTGATGCAGAGTGCGGGGATATGATGTCACAGAATTGAGAAAGATAAGGAGAAAAAGGACATACGATATAAGAAGCAATGGGAGAGGTAATGAGAAAGGGGAGGATCAATGAGAAGGAGAGAGATAAAGATAAAGGTGGAGAGATGTGCAGAAAGGGAAGAGATAATGAGAAAGAGGAGAAATAGTGAGACAGGGCAGAAATTAAGAGAAAGGAGAGAGAGAGTGCATTTGTGTGTTAAGACAAGTATATCTAAGGGGAAGCAAGTGTGTGGATATAAGGATAAGTGTATTCCATGATGTTTATGTGTAAGGGTAAGGGTGAATGTTCGTGTGTATGTATGTTTTTATGGGCAGGAATTTGTAGGTAAGGGTAGAGTATATGTCTGTATTTTGACAGTCTACCCATTACTGTTTGGAGCCTAAAGGTATATAGTGAATAAAAGGTGTGTCTAAGCCAGACTGAGAGGAACCATAACTCACAGGAGACCTGAAACTCTGAGAGGAGAACAATGTAGATGCAATCTGGGAAGTCTTACATCAGGAAAAATGGGCAGACGAGATGGGCCAAATGGTTTTATCAATATTATGCTTTTTTGTATCTATGAAACATGGTACCATTTGCATCAAACGTGACGCAAGGAGTAAAATTATAATAAATACTTGTACTACAAATTGTGTAAAAAATCCTTATGCAACACATGTATTGTGGTATTTGTAACACACTATACTGGCTTCACGTCAGTTCATGCTAGAACTGTCTAGGAAAGATGATACAACAAAGAACAAAGGAACACCCATGCAAAAAATGTTTGTAAGTTTTCCTTCTGTTTTAGGTTAGACAACACAAACCTTCTTGGCACCCAATGCTTAGTTTCTCTGCTAACAATACGAATATGTCATATACAAGAAACCAAAAGTAGGAGTTCCCACTTAAATAGTTTTTGTCTGTTTCAAGGTCTTAGTAACTGCCATGCAAAGCCTGTTTTTCAACAAGTCAGATGTTTATCAATTGAACAGAGACACTCAGGATTATTCACACAATTTTCTCCTTATAGAAGTGTAATGAAGGGTGTGGCTGGATTTAGGGAAATCAGTACGGTTAGAAATAAAGTAGTATTCTATCCAAGAAAAGGCTTATTTACTTCTGCTATAGGCACATGCGAGAGATTTAATGTAAATTTTGGATTTTGCTATTTGCAGAAGTTTTCAGGTGGTTGTGGTAATAAATTAACAACGCCATTATGTATTATGAAGGCCCTACTATGGCAAGTTTCTCCTGTAAGAAGGGCCGAGTTGGCTTAAAGCAGATTTTAATGAGTGAGATGACTTTCACAAAATTACGATTAATTTAACTAAGCATTATGCAGGACAAGCTATGCTGTTCCTGGTTCGGGAATTTTGGCTTCTTAACTTAAATTACCAATATCTATGAAATGATGTTCTGGGGTTTAATGTAAATATTATTAAGAAGAAGCTGAGATGTTGTAGACAATTTAAGTTTGAAATGCTGGCTTTATACATTTTATAGAAATCACTGGGGCATCCATTTGACCAGATTTATATGAATATATGTCTTATCTTTAATTTATTTTGACCCAGGGCCACCATAAGTAATTTTGGGGCACCCCATCAGATTTGCAACCACTCTCCTTGTTCTCTGAGAGAACTTCTCTTTCCCAGTCCCCTCTTTTAATTGTCCTAACCCACCCAATGTCTTTGCTTCTCCTCTCCAGTGAGTAGAGAAAATGCAATGTTTGTCACTCTATGCATACAATGGGGTAAGGCAGTGGTCTGCTTAAGCATAAAAAGTACAAAATATTGATTTGGCTCCTTTTCTCCTGTGTTTAAGCTTCAGAAATCCACTACACCTTACACTCTGATTGTCATATTTATGTGTGTCATAGTGTTCTGTACTACTGACCCAGCTTGATCCTGACTATTCTGTTTTCTGGCTTGCTTACCTCGGCTCTATTATACGACTACCACGAACCCGGCAACGTGACCACGGCTCTAATATTGATTATCCTGAACTCGGGCTTCCTGACTACTTGTGTGCACCCATAGAGTTCGTCGCCGGTCTTAGAGGAACATCAGAATGTCCCCCAAAAGGCTCAACCCGAGGAGGAACCGGTTGGAGGACAAAGAACTCTGAGACTGACAGGCTTTCACAGTTTCCTACCCTGCACCATTGTCTCATCTGATATGCTGAGCATCGCAGATACAATACTGAAAAATTTAACATTATACCTACACATGATTTTTATTCAGTGAACATGGCTGTCTTCTTTTAAACCTGAGGTGCTTGTGCTTCCATTGTAAAGAAGTGAGGGGTGATCCAAAAAGTAAGATCCACAATGGAAAACCAGACCCTGAAATCTGAGGGGGGACTCCCTGAAAGCATATGCCTCCCTCCCCTTCCCTTATTGGCTGAAGCCTGCAGGAGGGCCAAACTTTCTTGGTCCCCCTCATAATGCTATGAGTCAGAACGCTCAAAGGAGAGATGGGAACCATAAGCTATCACCACTTCTTCCACCAAAAAGCGACATTTCCTAAATCTAGCTCCGCTGACCATATGAGTGACCATTTTAAAAAATATCTCAATGATACATTGTTGTTTTTGAAAAACATATTTAAAAATCACATGAAATACCATGAAAATTTTTTTCCCTTTTTGTGACATATACTGTACTTTGTGCTAAACTGCAATTAATAAAATTATTTCTAGTAATTTGTGTTAGTAGATTACCTAGCATGTAGAGATCTCTACTGCTCCTCTTTCTTCACAGGTTCACTTCAGCTGAACAGAGGAATATGTAAATTGTTTAGATGAGGCTAAGTGATATTGTACTGGGATATTATCTAGTCTCATGTATCGGTGAAAGAAATCCAAGAGTCTGAGTAGCTGTCTTCCTGTATCTGCTATGGAAATATATTGTAGCTTTCAGAAACTAAAATAACAACTTGCGTCCTTCATCATCTTTCTTGGTACCTTGGAGGTTTTGACCTAGATTTCATTTATTTTTGCTTGTTACAGTACCTTGATCTTATACTTGTGACTACTGCAATGCTTATCTTGACCATACATTTTGATCCTAGATCCGATTAGTATAAAATTCTCTACTGCAACCATGTGGATTTGGTTTCATCAGTGAGATCAGTACAATACGTGTTTTGAACTAAATACTTTTACTAAAAAAAATCCCTTGACAGGAGACCTGTGACCTGACAAAAACGTAATCAGCAGAACCTAGAAATGCTGAAGTGTTACTGTACAAACGCATTACATTCTCGTGCTTAGAACTTAATCATCCACGCATCTTTATATGCAGTCCACTGCAGGTAAGTATGACTTCTATATTGGTTATACTAGCAAATGTCAAGTGTCAAAACTCTTGTCATGGAAGAGCCTGACCAGCAGCCATGCTTGTAGTGATCATAGAAGTAGTGAATTTAATAGTTTATAAACTTTTACCTCTTGCCATTCTGTCATTATTCAATGACGTGCAGTTGAAAAGAGAGTTTTATTAATTACCATCGTTTATTTATTAAGTGGTAACTCATTACCATTAAAAATATACTTCCACATACAGATAAAACAAAAGATAAGGACCATGGTCATTCTGGTAAGAATGGTGGGTTTATGTGGGCCCTGCTCATGAGCTGACATTCTAAAAGGGATTATGTGGGTAATTTTGATAAAAAAGCAGTTAAAAAGGCGTGGTATTATAGTTTAGCTTTGGAGAAAATGTTTTCCATTTTGTTCCGGTAAACTCCCTTTAAGTACAGTATGTCGCCACTGTAAGCAGTTGTAATATGTTGGATGACCTTCCCTGCTCAAACACCATAAACCACACTCAAGGATACTTCATTGGAGTGCTAATGAACTCCTGTTTCCCTAACAATGTCTGTTCTGACAGAGTTCCTCCGAAAGATTGAGATATTTTAGTGTCTACCACAAGGTAGCATAATAAGTTCTGTTTTTCTAGCCGATCGAGCTGAGATAACAGGACTAGAACATCTACATATGAAATTCAGCAGGTATCCAAAAACATTGTATTAAGTGAAAACTGAAAGCTCTCCTTAAATGGCTTTTCAGTACATTGTACGCTGTATAACTGGTACAGAAAACAGAAAATAGAAGGAAGCCTGGGTAAAAACAGAATCAGACCCATAACAGCTACACTCATATATACCTTAAGGTGTATTAATCCTATCATTATTATTATTTAGTGTTTTATATGGTGCCATCAAATTCCAAAAAAATCCAGTTTTAAATGATAACGATAATAATAGTTCAGTCTTTCATTCAGACAATTGTGAATTCCAAACATAGTTTGTTTATTTCAAATAAATGATATTACTTAATAGTGAAGGCAACCTTTTAAATTTCACTGGCAGGCTTATGGATAAGTCTCAGTAGAAGCCCATTTAGTATTTATTTAGCACCAAAATCATGTAACGCCAGTAATGTTATTTTTTTTTTTTTGTATTGCCTTGCTCACATTTAAATCCACACCATAGAGCTGTGGTCATTTATTTCAAATGGTTTCTTGGAAAAATGAGATTCAATAACAGATGTTTAGAGGCCCCTTTAGCATTGTAGGGGTTACTAAAACAATCAACCAAACACAGGGAATAAATGAGGATGTGTTGTTTATTGCAAGCCTGGTTCCTTCTGATATAAAATGTTAGCAATTATTGCTGCACTCCTGCATGGATCTTGACCTTTGCAATGACAGGGAAGGTCAATAGAATAGTTAACGGATGGTAGGTCCTGATTCTGAAATGTACTGGTGGTGACTTGATCCATGTTCTTGACGGGCAGCTTTGAAATGTTAACATAATGAGGATTGCTTTTCTTACAAGGAAACGTGGGTAAGTTACACCTCGAAAGGCCATGGAGAACGAGAGATTGGTGCCCTCAACTTAACTGCTCCTCAAGAGTTGCCTCCTTGTATTAACGTCAATCCAACAAATGGGGAATTTATTTTTCAATTTATATAGAATTTTGTTTAGGTATAGAGCAGGCTGACATTTATAAGTCAGGAATCTAGTGTAAGAGTCTGTTATCTAAAAGGCTAATTTACTGGAGGGTGGAGCGGAAAATTCTTTGCCGTGTGTAGTAGACGTGGATTTACAGATGTGGACTTCCTGTTGCATATCCTGATTGCTAAGCCAGCAGCCAAGGTGTAGAGAGGGACAGGTGGAGGAGGCAAACGGAGCATAAAAATCAAGTTGGACTGCGATACAATGGATTTTCCGCTACACATAAAATCGTTTTCCGAAATCCCTTCCTACTTGGGTTCAGACAATCCTTTTGTGTGGCATTTAGAAATAATTTGAGACTCCTTTATAAAATAGTAATGAGCTGTAAAAGGTTGGTTTCGCAGTGAGTGACAAGAAGTGTGAGGATTTACACAGTACTGTAAAAATCAGTAGATAACAGGCAGGACTTTGGGGTAACACAGAATTAAAATATGTAGTGTGATGAATTTATAGTGCTCCACATTACAAATTAAGCCCTTTTATATGACGCTCGGTTGTCTGCTAAGCCACTCCAGCCCGTCTAGTAAACTAGGTTGTCAATGGTATTGACAAAACGTGGCTAGGTTCATAGGTAGAGCGAAATCGTTCATGAAATATACAAATCAGCGCAGCAACTCAAGACGTTCACCTTCGGGGCTCCACGCCGACAGAGCGAATCCAATAACAAGCAGCAACCTCCTCCACTTTATAAGAGGTGATAGTCCCCAGGTAGAATCTCAGGCAGAGGACATGGTATAATAAAAGAGCTATTCAGTGGCTTAGACACACTATACCAACCAATGTGAGCTGGTCACCTGGTGGGTTTCGTCCTTATGACTTTAACATCGGTAATTACCTTACCTATCAATGTGCAGTGGCGCACCTGATGCGTTTCGCACTTACAACGTAAATGTTTAAGTCATAAGGATGAAACACGTCAGGTGACCGGCTCAAATTGATTGGTATTGTGTGTTGCCGTCACATCTGAATAGCTCTGTTCATGCGATGAGATAAGTAGTTGTTTTATCCCACATCATCTGCCTGAGATTCCACTCGTTTGCCTGATACGGAGGACCATCACCTATTATAAAAAGGAGGAGCTTGCGGGTTTCTCATTAGGTTCATACGTAAACCCAACTGCGAGGAGAGAAATGCATCTGCAACACAAATACACGTATGTGCATGTGCAGAGACCACGCGATTAGCCGATCATCACGCAAAGGTTCCCATGGAGTTAAAGTTTGTCTTTTGGTCCTGAAATAAAAAAAAAAGTACAATAATTGTAAAACACTGGAACTCTGGTGAATTAACCCAAGACAGAAAGAAACAGCAGCATTTTTTTACACCCCATGAAAAGGGTTTTTTTTTTTATGTCTGAGAGGCGGGGTGAAGCAGGGGGCAGCATTGGGACAAGAGAGGAGGAAGGAGCCAGGGGCAGTGCAGCCTGCCTGGGAGGAGGAAGCTCACACCTGTGCATGAGAGGGATCAGATCTGGAGAGGGTTCCCAATGATAGAGAGGGGGGAGTGATTGGTGTAGGGCAGGACCCTGAGGTGTGTGAAGATTTGTTATTATTGTAACTAGGTGGTTGTGTGATCGGGAGACGTCCAGTTGTGCGCATATCCACCTGGCAGCGCCGGGCTGTGTGCAGTGTGTGTGTGTTGTACAGTAACAGATCTCGCCGGGGGTAGTGAGGCTGTGTGTGTTCAGTGTGCATGCTACACACACAGAGCAGGGGCAGGCTGTGTGATATCCGTGTAACACACGGGGAATTAGCTGTGTCGCCTTCCTCCTCTCTCCGAGCAGCATGAGACTGAAGCCGGGCTTCCTCCTCCGCAGCCTGCTGGTACTAGGCACTTTTTTGGGGCTGCTCATCCTCTGGTCTTCCCTGTCCTCCGGGCGGACGGAGCCGCACAGCCAGCTGATCCGGGTGAGTAGTCCGTATTACCCCACTTAAGCCCATTGTGTGACTGACCCCTTATTCGCACCGACATGCCCCGGGACGTCTCCGACTCAGCTCCCGGTCTCGTTATTCTCCGTTTTGCCTTTTATCATTGGTACGCGAGGGGCCCCACGGAGCAATAGCTAGGTTTTTTGAAGCCCTTTTTTGCGGTGTCCGTTCCTAATCAGAGGGGCCTTGCTAGATGTTTATATATAGTAGCTGGACTAGGCCCCTCCGTCTACTGGGGTGGAAGGGGAGGTTAATTAATTGAACTAATCGCGTTAATTAGGCTTCACGCCGAGACCCCAAGGCGCATTGCGTGACATAACGGAGGCGGCGTGTAGCGGGCGCCCCCGAGCACGGGCTAAACTACTGTGTCCGGGGGGAGGGTTGGTGGGGTGTGCGCCCCGCTAGAGTCGATTGCCCCGAGGGGTTCTGGGTAATTAATCCTCCTGACGGACTCGCACTGTATCTGGCTTTACTTTCGGTACCACAGGAAGTAGTGCAGGGGGTGGCGCCGCTCTGGTTGTTATGGTGATTTAAAAATAAATAAATAAATATCAATGCCCCCCCATCACTTTGGTACGGCAACTATGATCTATTAGGGATACCCCTCCGCCTTTGGGAGAGCTAAAGGGGTGATGTGTCTGTACAGATTAACGTATCTATACAGATTAACGTATCTATCCGACGTGCTGGCCCCTTGTTTTGATCCCATGGACGCTTCCCCCTTTAGAACACATGCTTTATATGTATGATATATAATGTATGTTAAGGTTAGTGTGTCCTCTTTACTAATGACATTGCCCCATGCCATTTACTCAGGACTCTTGAGCAATTGTATCTGCCCCTAGCCCTGGGGGGGAGGGGGTAAAGGGGTAGGTTTTGATTTTGTGCTTCAGGGCTGGTATGCGTCCCGTTCATTTGACTATGATGTTATTGTAATAAATTCCCGTCGGTCCGTTAGAAAATGGGGCACATTGTTTAAGTGTTTAGTATTATCTCTTTTAATTAACCACATTATTCGCTTTTTAATAAACTATTAAATAATTGTTTTTTATTCTATTTTAAAGGATGTCGATAACTTCCTGGTTTTCGATTCTTTTTCACATAAGTTTGCTCTGTTCATGCAAATAACCCTTTGATTTACTGAGCGGTAACGCCATGTTCTATATAAGCACGGAGAGAATAGAACGAACGGCTTTCATGGGAAACCACAAAACCATAAAAAGAATAGTGCAACGTGTGATTCACTATAGCTCTAACCCCACAGGGAGCAATTCTTTACGTAGAGGTTTGAGCTTTTGCTATATGGGGCAGTACATCACGTAGATATATATGATTTCGATAGCTGTGTTGCGCTGCTCTGGGGTTGTTTTATAGAACGCTCCAGTACTTTATTGCGTTTGGTGTAAAACAGATCATAAAATGTGTTAAAGTGACCAAGTTTATAGATGGTTCGCCTGAGACGCCTTAATGGCGCTTGAAAACTTCCTGTCGTCGTTTAGTTCTTTAAAGCGCATTTCGTGTATTTTAATTAAGTTTAGAATGGGGCCGTTGCCGGCTCCTTTTTAACATTTTACAAAGCCGGAGGCCGCCATTGTTGTCAGCCATGTGATATTTTGGGTGACTTTCCCCGCTCAATCACCACGCTGAGCTGATTCTTTACGGTAATGCTAATGAAGTCCCTTCCTCCGTAAACTTTCATTAGTAAGAGTGTCTGGTTGATTGAAACTAAGCCTTTCTAATGTTTTCCATAGACGGTATGATGAGGAGTTGGGGTTTGTCTGGAAGACATACAAATGGCCAATATCCAACTTGAAAAGTTTTTTTTTTATCCAGTAATAGCAACACGTCAAGCACCGTGTTAAAATGATGTTTTGTTTGCTAATGTAGCATTTCAGTGTTGGCTTCAGTACAAACCAGTGGTTTCATAAAAGCACAGTTCATAGAACTTTAACTCGCCTCAAGAGAATTGATGTTATAAAGCAGAACATTACAAGGTGTGACCATCAAGGGACATAATAGCTCGGTCCGATTGAGATATTACCACCACTGGGGCAGTTATGTGTGCAGTTGCATCACAGCTAGGTAACAGCCACCAAATTTGCTTGACATAAAACATCTCATAGGAACATGAATCATTCAGCTCATCTAGTCTGCCTCTTTTGATTCGGACCTTGGTCAGGATTACGTGTCCCGCACATTCTCAAAACTTGGCAACGCCTTACGCTAAAGTATTCCGCATCTAGACCACTCCCAAAGAATAGCACTTTGAAGCCGTAGACTGTATAAGTATTTGAATTCTATTGGTATAGATATGAGTTACAATAGCCAACAGGTGTCACAAGAATAAATATTGTGAAATGCCCAACCTTTGAACTGTGTAAATTATGACTTCTTTTAGCCTTCTGTGTAAAGGTGACAGCAGTACAGTAAATTGATGTGATAGCTCTACACTCAGACTCTGTCAACATACGGGGACTGAGTGAGTGCTGCCTGTTGCTATGTGGACCAGGTGAGGGATTTGGCGGTGCTGATGTGCGGGCTGATTCTGTGCTGTGTATGTCCGTGAGTGATCGCACATGCATCGCCGGTGGTGACCTTAATTTTTGTGAATAATCTGAATTTGCGAATGGCGAGGATTTCCTGTGTTTTGTAGTGGGAAGGATTGTTCTTGAGGTACAAGCACACGTGTAAAACACACAGAGATTATTTACATTCCTCTTTATTTCCCTTTGAACTGTACTAGTTACGGTTTATCATGTGTCAGAGTACAGGAATCATTCCATGGCGGAGTTAATTTGCACAAGGTCATGTTCATATAGTCAAGAAGAAGGTAGGGCTGTTGAATTAGACATGTATGTATATATTATTTATAATATTATGTATATATTATTTATAATAACAAAAAAAGTACATGACCTCACCCAGCCAATTCCAGACTTCTTAATGACATGGCTGAGGTTGGATTTCATGGTGTGGAGTGTTATTCTATATCTTCAATGCTACACGTAAAGTCTCTCTTCTTGACTTTCCATGGCACAAGCTGTAGCAATTAGTTGAAAATGAACACTTTGGGTTTAAGTAAACCTAGCTCTCTCCCACGAATAAAAAGGTTACTATATGCTTTTTATTAAATTCTTCTTGATATTTCAGCCAGTGAAATTTTTCTATCAAAGGTTAGTCATATTGTAACAGTGGAGGTTGGTGAAAGAGATCTGTAGCATCGGTGTTTACTCCTATCAGCCATAACATTATGACCACGTGCCTAATAATGTATAGCTCTCCCTTTTGCTGCCGAAACAGCCTTGACCCATCGAGGCATTGACTCCACTACGCAACAAACTGAGATGCACTGTGTGTTCTGACACCTTTCTATCACAACCAGCATTAACTTGTTAGCGATTTGAGCTACAGTAGCTCGTCTGTTTCAATTTGGCCACACAGACGAGCCCCCCATGTGCATCAATGAGCCTTGGTCACCCATGAGTCAACGGTTCACCGCTTTTCCTTCCCTGGACCACTGCAGCCCGGAAACACCCCACAAGAGCTGCAGGTTTGGAGATTCTCTGACCTGTTGTCTAGCCATCACAATTTGTCTCTTGTCAAAGACACTCAGATCCTTACGCTTGCCCATTTTCCTGCTTCTAACACGTCAACTTTGAGGACGAAATGTTCACTTGCTGCCTTATGTATCCCACCCACTGACAGGTGCCGTGATAACGAGATTATCAGTGTTATTCGCTTCACCTGTCAGAGGTCATAATGTTATGGCTGATCATTGAGTTATATTTGCAATGTTCACCGGGACTCATTAGATTACGGGTGTGTGCTCCCCAAAGCCGCCAATTTAAATATTACCATCCAAAGGCGGCTGCGCAGGTTAGACTGTTTAATGGATTCATTGCTTTTGAAATCATTTTTGATCACATACTTTATTTAGGGCAAAATCTTTACAAGTGCCTTTGTTAAACACATAATGCGTATGTGTTACAAAACATACATGACATTGTTTCAAAACGGTCAATTGTGCTTTGGGATTCGCTGGTTGATGCAGGTTTTGTTTTTGAATCACTGTCCCAATGGGCTGGAATTCCCTAAAGATTTAAAGATCATTCATAATATAATCTACATTATTTAATGTTAGAACATGTACAACATCCACAATGCCTTAAAGAATACTAGAACCTTTTTATTGAAATACTTTTACCATTTTAAAATTTATTTTTAATCAATATATGTATGTATGTGTGTGTGTGTGTGTATGTGTATATATATGTGTGTGTGTGTGTGTGTGTGTGTGTGTGTATATATATATATATATATATATATATTACACACACACTATAGGCAATTTAACAACTTTCCACCCCCTGTGTTACATTATTATTTTAAAGTACTATGATGAACAAAGAAAGTAGGAGTGTTTCTTGCCACCAGCGTTTTTGATTTGTTTTCGTCTCGTTTATCTATATTAAAACCAATAAAAAGTCACCTTGCTTTTCTTGTAGCCCACGGCAAAGATGACATAATGGTTATGGTGTATGTAGATGTTAACCTCTTCTGGTATGCTGCTAAGTAAGCTAAATGCAAAAATTGTCGTACTCTGTACTCACTAGAGGCACAAGCGTAACTCCGCTGTTTTGCTCCGTGTGCCGAGTAAGACTTGGTATGGATTAAACCGACAGAATTCTCTGCCATACCCCAGTGGCGCACTCTCCTAACGTGAACCAAGCTCTAAAAAGTCCCTAATGGATTGATCTACCTGTTCTGCAAAACATATATAGACAACGGATGATTTCTTGCTTTCGTTACGTCTTTTTTGTCTTTCTTCAGAAAATATCTGCTTTAACCTCTTGGCATCCAATGGTCTTCAGACACATTTCGTCAGACCATTTTTTTGCTATATGTTCTCCAGCAATGACTCTTCACCTTATTTAATGCATACGTTTTATATATTGTTTTTTTTTTAGGGTGGAAGGGACTTTCCTCTTTAGACATTCTATTTACATATTTGACTCATCATTTGCCATGACTAATATAATTAGAAATGCAGAAAAAAATGGTTTACTTTTTTCTGCAGCAAAGAACACTCTGCTATGTTGCTGTGTGCCCTGCCTAGCAGCGATTGCCGTGCAGCGCCCAAAATGTTCTATATGAGACACATGGTGTGCCAATATGGTGATGTTATTTTGGCACAAAACTGCTGTCATAGGACAGACTCATAGGTGTGACCTTAATAATGTTTGCAGTTTATTCATTAGTTGGAGGGAGAATTGCAATTTCAACTCACTGACTTCATTTAACACTATGAAAGGCCAACTCTGTTCGAGAAATTTGCCAGGGATGGAGCTTTATAATGCAGCATATTTAGGGAGTTGGACACCACAACTCTCCTACAAACTTTTTTCAACCCCTGCTTTAGTGAATAAATCCCACTGCCTTTTGTAGCTGTATTGGTTACACAAGTGTCCATTCAGGAGCTGAACATCTACTATCCTTTGTCAAATTGAGAAAAGATGTTCTCTCTCTCTCTCTCTCTCTCGTCTGTCTTTTCAGTAGACCTTATTGTAATGCGTAAGTATTATTTTATCAAACCATTGCAGACTTTAGGATCGTTCCCAGCATGAAACCGACCACCTATACCGATTAGCCGCCCGATAACCGCATTTTAAATCATTTTATCATGTCGTACAACTGGTGCAGGAAACGGGATTAGTTGAATGCTCATGTAGAGCTATTGCGTATTAGACAAAGGCTTCCTGTTGTTTTGAGCTGCTCTCCATTGCTGATACCCACTGCAGCTCATGTTTCATGTTCTTCACAGATGAGCGCAAGCTCATCAGAATGTGGCTGTCAGAGCCACAGTAGTTTAAAAGCTGATTCTTATGAGAAACTCGGTACTCTTTGTGGCCTGGCTGTATGCTATTACAGCTGTGTAGTCTAGAATGCCATATCTAGAGCTGGGTAAACCAGTGTGGGTCCAGTGGCCAGCTTGGCCCTGCTAGAGAGTGCATAGTAGTACAAGCTAACCAAAATGTACCGGTTCATTGTTATTTCACACAATTAACATAATTAGACTTAAAAAAGTCATTTGTTTCTTACGCCAAAATGGTGGTGTTTCTGAGTTTTGTTTCTAGCAATTTTCCGTGTTTACCATAAACGTACACACCGCTGTTTTTATGATGATCGTGTTGGTGTCTTGAGCAAAGTGCATTAAAATGCATTGAATTTCTGCATCAGTTCACAAATCCGAATGGGTTTAAATCGCTTCGTGTTGTGCTACATTGTTACAACGATATGGAATATGTCACTTTGTTGTTTTTATATGCCGGGAACCATAAATAACACAGTGATGTGTATTGATGTTTTATATTCAAGAACCCATCCCAGGACGTTATCAAAATAAGTAGTTTTAGGGTGAAATTGAGGTTTGTGAAGTGCGCCAACATGTCCTGTTAAAAAAAAAACGAGCAGCCCCACATATCAGTTGTGAGGTCAACCACTGCTATATCTTTTATTTTATAAAGTAAAGATGAATAAGAATTACGGGCCAGTCAGGTCCACCACAAGGTGCTGTCAGTGACGCGCCATAGAAAGAATTGGACCCTTATTAAGTGCAAAGATAGATGTCCTTATGTGAACATAAATCAAATCATTAGTAGACTTGTAAAGTCTGACATAGTATACATTTTGCAGTGAATTCAGTATAAGGCTGTCTAATAATAGACTCGTTTATGAATGGATTCTTCAGGACATAACTGTTTTTTTTTATTCTTTACATACTTATTCTTCATACAGCATGACATGGGACAGAACCCTCACTCCCATGCACTCTCGGTAGTGGAATAAAATCTAGGCCTGGTATTTGATTATTTCTAAGGCTACGTTTTATTCTAGGTTCAGCTCAAGTAACAAAGATTTGTGGAAGTATTTCCATGCCTGATGGCTTTCCCTACGATGATGCGTATGCAAGCATGTGGCAGCCAGCTTCGTGCGTTGGCCAGATCTCAAACGGCTTCACTCGCATGTTCTGCAGACCAGCTTCCAAGAACCTAAGAGACTGAAACCTTATAGCGGGCCCGTTATCTAGTAAAATAACCCTAATTATTGACCGTAAAATGAATGTCTTTCAGATCACATCCGAATGAGTTGAATAATATGTTTGACTCAATCCACTGTTATATGGGAATTTAGAGCACCTCATTGTTCCACCAAACATATGCGACAGGCATAGCATAAGTTTAGGTTTACATTGACGCTAATAATAAGACAAAAAGAAAACCTTCTTAGACCAAAACCCTACAAAATATGCGTTAACACAGTATCTATTATCCCTTACTAGACAAAGGCAGAACTTAATAAAGGAATATTTATTATGAAGAAAACAATGGTCACAAAAACATATGATGAACAGATTATTTACACCAAACAGAAATAAAATAAAAAGTAGAAATTAACAAAAAAACTACTCACTTGGAGGGTAAAGTAACAGTTTTTCTTTCCATCGGATTGTGAGAAGGAAATATAGCAACTTACTCAAAATCAGATCTAGATACCCTAGTAAGCACACCAGACATTTTCCTATCGTTAGATGTATACCTTCTCAGTTCATCTCAAGTTTCCAAGCCAGCCCAGAGGTGGTATATGTGAAGGGAAGATGTACCTATAGGAACCATAAGTGACAGCCCTGTGTGTTGTGGAACAATACCAGTCCAAATAGAGAGTTTTGATTTTATTTTCTCTCCTGTGCTCTCCACGGAGATAATCCTTGCATCTATTATTTTTTTGCAATTTGTGTAAAAGTCCATAAAAGAATAGCATAAAAGCAACAATAATCACAATAATCAGTAAAATTATTCCCAGCTGGACCAGAGCTTGTTTCCATCCTTTGAGCCAGCCAAACCATTCGGCCCATGGATGATCGATTCCGGAGTTGCGCTTTAATTCGTCTCCTAGAGAATTTAACTTTTTAATAGCCATGGTCACTTTTCCGTCGGGGCCTGTATTATCTGGGATGAAAGTACAACAAGTTTCTCTAATTATTCGACAGACCCCGCCTCTTTCTGCCAGAATCATATCTAATGCCATACGATTCTGAAAAGTCATCTGGGTTGCAGCCTCCAATTGATCCGAAAGTCCTTGGAGTGCATCTCGGGTATAGTTGACAAATCTCTGCTGATTATAATAGATATAGTTAATCCAGTCAACATTTTTATTTATTGTAACAATGGGAAAAATGGATTCGAAACCAGCGGCTACTTGATCTCGGGCTTTATACTCATCTGGGACCCCCCTAGGAACTCCTATTGCATCTATATACACATGGGGGTCGAAACTTCCTTCGGGGGCTTTTGAGACACTGCGTTTTTTACGGAACAGGGTAGACTGGGCCTCAACAGCTTCTGGCTCTTCCGACATTATAAATAACGGCATTATAACTTTGGCCAGTGCGCATTCACCAGTCCAACTACCTTCTAATCTGGTGCGCAATTTCATATCTCCACATAGCCAATAGATGTCTCCCAGAGAATATACTTGATTCTGTGTGGGGGGACCGGTCAAATTGCTGTATTCAGCACAATTACCATTAGAGAATTTACCAAGAAATTTGCCTGTTCCTTTGGTGTTTGAAATACAAATATAAGTGCCAGAATATATAGTAATTCCTCCGT
This sequence comes from Spea bombifrons, assembly GCF_027358695.1. Taxonomy (NCBI): domain Eukaryota; kingdom Metazoa; phylum Chordata; class Amphibia; order Anura; family Pelobatidae; genus Spea; species Spea bombifrons. Next base: position 29,793,179 of record NC_071087.1, on the reverse strand, counting down.
TGAGCTTGGGAGCCTCGATTAGTAGAGGATATTCTCTTTTCCATTTCTCACATTCGGTGAATTTGTTACTGGTATTGGTATAAAGACTCAACAGACATAGTAGTGACTGATAGGGCAACTGTAGGGGTACTGTACCCAGATGTGGACGGGCTTTACCACACACATAGCAATTGGACTTATTGTGCTTAATAGCAGAATATTGCATCCACTCGAGCCATAGATTAATATCATTATATCCAGTTTCTATGGCTAAAGTATCATCATAAGTGGGATTCGCTATAGCTATCATACTTTGAATGGCGCGCAGAACAGCATATGGAATTTCCGGTGGTTTCGAAACTGGTTGGTTTGATGGTTTACCTTGTGGCTCTTCCCATTCTAAACTATTGTACATATCTTTAAGATAGAAGGGGGCCTTGCCGCTCATGAAACCATATTTGTAAATCCCGAAAATATATTTTCGAGCATCAGTTGGCCGGGGATTCTCTATAGTAAGGGTGTATCGTTGGTTATCACCAGTTCCGGTGGATATGAGAGTCATTCGTGAGAGCAATAATTTACCATATTGATCTTTGAGGGCTAGGGCTTCAGGGGGCTTATATCCCCATTTATGTTGGAAAATGAATGATAATAATAGTGGGATGCCCACTCTTTTGCAAAGGATATGCATTCTAGGAGTCATTGATTGGAGGATCGTATCCTTTGACTCTCTTGCAATGCGATGCGTGTATCCACGTGGGTTTCCCTTCAACTTTTATTGAGGTAGGAGTCGTTAGTAGCACTTGAAAAGGGCCCTCGAATCTCGGTTCCAAAGTAGATCGGACGTGTTTCTTCACGACCACCCACTCTCCAGGCAATAGAGAGTGAGTACCTTCGAGGATATTGGGATCTGGAATAGAAGAGAAAACTTGGGTATATATATTAGATAATTGAGTAGTCAAAGCAATAACATATTTTGCCATTGTTTCATAATTCATTTGCAACTGTTGTGGGAAGTATTGTCCTAACCTAGGGCTACTTCCAAAAAGTATTTCGTGTGGGGTCAGTTTGTGTGACGCCTTTGGCGTATGTCTGATAGCAAAAAGTACGATGGGTAGGCACTGTACCCAATTTAGACCAGTCTCTTGTGTCATTTTCAATATCTTTGATTTGATTATGCCATTTAATCTTTCCACTTTCCCGCTACTCTGCGGTCTGTAGGGAGTATGGAAAGCAAGATGTGAACCTATAATTTTCCACACTTCTTGAGTGACGTTTGCCGTAAATGCAGGTCCCTGATCACTTTCTATGACTTCTGGGACACCGAACCGGCAAATGAGTTCCTGAATAAGCTTCTTTGCGGTAGTGGGTGCGGTTTGGTTTCGTACTGGATAGGCTTCTGGCCATCCGGAAAACACATCTACCACTACCAGTACATACTGAAATGTCTGACACATCGGCATTTGAATATGGTCAATTTGAATCCGTTGGAAAGGGTATTGAGCATTCGGTAAACATTTGGATGGTGTAGGTTCTGTCCTTCCGGTATTGCACTGAGCACAGATTAAACATGATTCGGTGGTTCGTGCTAGCATTGGGGTGATTCCTGGTGCGATCCAGATTTTGTCGATAATCTCCTTCATAATGGTTTTAGACTGATGCGTCGGTCCATGAGCTAGTGATGCGACTAAACGATATAAAGTCCGGGGTAAACAAAGATATTGGCCTCTGGCCCAGGCTCCCCGCTCATCCTCGGATGCTCCTTCTTGTATCCATTGATTTTGTTCCTTGGTTGAAGCTTGTTGTTGTAATTGAATTAAAATATCCCAGTCTAATTCCATTGGTGCTTTCTTGGTCACCGTCATTAAAGGGACCACTGAGTCTTCATCGAGAGCTGCTTGCTTGGCTGCACTATCTGCTAAGGCATTTCCTTTTGCTTCCATAGTGTCAGCCCGTGAGTGTGCCTTGACTTTGATCACTGCAACTTGTTTCGGGAGTAGGGCCGCAGTCATCAAAGCTTCAACTGCTTTCCCGTTCTTGATTAGAGTCCCTGCTGCGGTGATATAATCTCTTGCCTTCCAGATGACTCCAAAATCATGTACAACTCCAAAGGCGTACCTGGAATCCGTATAGATATTCGCGGTAGAATCTTTAGCCATAATGCAGGCCTCGGTGAGGGCAGCTAGTTCAGCCTCCTGAGCCGACTGATCCGGTCGTAGAGCTTTGTACAGTCGTGTCAGTCGTAACCGCCATTCCCGTATGGAAATGACCCTTGTCATCGGCATATCTGGAGCCGTCCACAAATAGGGTCCATTCTGGGTTTGAGAGTGGGGTATCCTGTATATTCGGAGGCGAACCGACTTCCGCTTGCATCATGGTCAGACAATCATGTGGATCGTCCTCGGGTGGTACATCTGGAAAATCGACATTTGATGACTGTGTATGCCACAATAGCTGTTCCTGAAGATCTTCTTCTGTGGCTAGATCAATAAAATCCGTAGACGGAATATCAGTATACTCCCCCCTTGGAAGTGGAAGGAGGGCAGCCGGATTGAGAACATTGCATCGTTGAATAGTAACATTGTCGGGCAACAACAGACTCCCTTGGAGACGAAGATGACGCTGAGCAGTGAGATGTCTGGGTTGAGTCTGTTGTAAAATAGCTGAGATGTCATGTGGAGCTAGAATTGTCAAGGGATGTCCGAGGACAATATCTGAAGTGACGTCCAGAAGACAGCTGGCAGCGTGAATAGCCCTTACACAGGAAGGTGTCGCGCGAGCAACTGGGTCCAATCGTTTGGAGTAGAATCCGAGGGGACGATGTCGACCACCGTGCATCTGAGTGAGAACACCTGTGGCATGGCCTTGCCGTTCCATAACATAGAGACGGAACGGCAGAGAATAGTTCGGAATTCCTAAAGCTGGAGATGAGGCAATCATTTGTTGTAGAGCGTCGAATGAGTCCAGTGCCTCTGGTGTTAAATAAAAAATTGCCGGTAGTTCTCGAGGTATACAGTCATAGAGTGGTTGCATTAGCACAGAAGCGTCGGGAATCCAGGGACGACAGTATGAAATGAGACCCAGAAAGGTCTGTAGCTGATGTGGAGTTTCTGGCGGAGCCAACTCCAGGATGGCCTTTTTTCGTGCCATTGTAAGGTGTTTACGGCCTTTGGTAATACAGTGTCCCAGAAAAATCACTTTTTGAAGGCATAACTGTAGTTTCGATTTGGAGACCTTACAGCCAGCTGTAGCTAGAAAATAGAGTAGGTCCAGGGTAGTTTCTTGACACGTGGATGGGTCTGGAGCACAAAGAAGTAGGTCATCCACGTATTGCAGGAGCTCAACTTCCGGGTGAGCGTCTTGCCATGAAGAAAGCACAGAAGACATAGCTTTGCTGAAACTGGACGGGCTGTTTTGAGCTCCTTGTGGCATCACCGTCCAGGTGTATTGCCGACCAGCATGTGTGAATGCAAAAAGATATTGACACGAAGGGTGTAATGGAATGGAGAAAAAGGCATTAGCAAGATCAATTACAGTGAACCAGGATGCCGTAGGTGGAATACTGGATAGAAGAGTATGTGGATTTGGCACAATAGGGGTATCCAGAACCGTGGCTTCGTTGACAGCGCGTAAATCTTGTACCATCCTGTACACTGGAGGTTGGCCTTTGATCTGCTTCTTTTTGACTGGATACAGCGGAGTATTGCAAGGAGAAGTAGTAGGTATTATTGCACCGGATTCTAGGAGTGCAGCTACTTGAATAGATATTGCATCTAGTTGGGCCACTGATAAAGGATATTGGGCCTTGTATGGAAGAACATTAGGATCCTTAAGCACAACTTGTACCGGTGGGACATTGAGACGTCCAATGTCCATAGGTCCAGAGGCCCATAGGGTAGCTGGAAGATGGTCTAGCATGGTATTCAAAGAATTAAATAGATTATCCCAGGTTTCGGCACCAGGATCATGTACTACTGCCATAAGCATACAGGTTTCTTCAGGGGCAAGAGCAGTGTTGAGAGTGACAGTTCCTTTGTCAGTGAAGGTAATATTGGCTTGGATTTTGCTGAGAAAATCCGCTCCTAGAAGATTGAAAGGGCAAGTGGCACTGACCACAAATTGAGCTAGAGTAGATGAAGGCAGATGTATTGAAGAGCTTGTGACGGGTAAGGGGCGTGTGAGTGGGTTGTGTTGAACCACGCCTTCTAACCCACTACAGGGGAGTTGTATATCAGATAGCCAGGATGGTAATGCATCCGTCTCACAAAGCACGCTACGAGCAGCGCCAGTGTCAACAAGAAATGAGCAAGGTTTTCCGGCTACATCAAGAGTGATCTTAGGGGAAGGGCCGGAAGGAGGGGCGGAGACGGCCATGCAAATAGAGTCCCCCTCCTCCATTTGCTCGCCTATTTCCTATGGCTGAGGAGGAGGAGGTGGAGGAAGAGTGTTCTGGTTCTGGTTTTGGTTCTGGGCTTGATAAGCGGCCCACAGATGGCGACTACGGCATACTCTTTTAAGATGACCGACTTTCCCGCATCCAAAACATTTACGAGGTTGTCGCTGTCTGTCCGTGGCTTCATTAGTGGCGTCGGCTCCGATCATTACCGCCATGATGGCGGACTTTTTCTTGCTGTTTCCTGCCTCCAATCCTTTAGCAACCTGTATAAGGACTTCAAGATCCATTGACCTCCATTCCGGGCGGCAGGTAGTGAGTACTTTGTTGAGATCAGAATGGAGGCCGTCTACAAAGGCACGACCCAACATACGAATATGTGCCACTTCTTGGAGTGAGAATCCTAGATCACGAAAATGTCGTTTGATTCTGTAGGCATATTTCTCCACTGACTCTCCTTTTTCTTGAGTTATATCCTGTAGAGATACTGTTTGTTCGGACAATCTGTCCTTCGCCCAGATTTCCAATTGCTTGATAAACTGTTGACCTGATTCAGTGGATCTGGGATCGCAAGGTAGATAAGATGGGTCTCGTATAATTTGGTTGAGAATAAGATCTGCGTAGTCTCCTGCTTTGGCTTGGACAATACTAACAAGGTCAGACCAGGTACATCCATAGGTAGTCCAGGCCTGTGAAACTTTTCGATAAAATGGCATTGGATGTGTATCAGGTTCAGGGAGATCTTTGACGATTGTATACAGTTGTTGCGGATTGAATGCTACATACTTGGAACGCGGCTCCGTGGAAGCGAGACCATCTCGTGGAGTAGCATTTTCTGTGGCGAGTCGGGTGGCTTGTACTATAGCTGCAGACATAATTTCAGCGAATTGAGAAGAAAACGGATTATTGGGATTTGTATTCCCCATGGATGGTGGCTGAGGGGCTGACGTACTTGAGGGCTGTTCGGTATCAGGTTGTCGAGTATATCTTATACGGCGATGGCCTATAGGAGAACGTACAAAAGGTAAGCTCTGGTAAATACTTTGGGATTCCTCCCCCTCCTCTGAGCCCTCTTCTTCTGATAGACTGCCCCACGTTGGGCGCCAACTGTTTTGGATGCTTTCCAATAAAGCCTTTCTTCAATTGTTGAACTGCTCCAAATTATGTGAATATAAATGTACGTGCACGGAGAGAAAAATAAGACACACGACACACTCTGGGTCAGGTCCAAAATCACTCTGCTTTATTTTGTTTATATTATAGATTATATAGTGTCCAGATAAAAAGGGACGTCAGGTTACGTAAAGCTTATTAATTGGTTAATCCTGAAACTATGCGGAAATAGGCAGAAAGGCAGAAAACCGTTAGAAACAAATATTAGATACTTTCCTGCAACAAGATATAGCCAGAATGGCGCTTGCGGTTAGTAAAATATAGATAACTGAATACACTGCTACTTGCGTCTCTCACGTATCTGCGTGAGGTGTAACCCTTTATTGGTCGAGGCCAGCTTATATTCATTAAAGCATTAAGCGTTTCTTGCTGATATATATAATGGTTCCATAACAGCATTAACCAGCTGTTGTACATATATAATATAGTTTATTTTTTTCCCTTTTCTTCTTCTTTGGAGCATAGTCTCAATGAATGCTTATTTGTAGTATGTGCTACATTTTATAGCATGCTTTTACAGCTTTTAATTCAGACCTAATTTTGTCACAAGTGTCGCAAACGAGTCAGATCTGTTGCAAAGTGTTCTGTCTCAGAATACTGACACTTCAATACTTCTGAGATTGTGACACCTCTGTACACGGCCCCCATTGCAGCCTCCACGCTACACTGCAGTGTTAAGGACACCTTGGGGTTTCTTCACTTAACAGTGAGATGAAACATTTCATCGGTTCAACCATACATTGTGACACACCAGCCCACGGACGTTCTCTTGTGAGATAGTGTTGGCTCTGCAAAATACTTTGTTAAATCATTGAGATTCCCACTTGTTTAACTATATTGGACCAAACCCGTCTTTGCTGGAGCTGGGTTCTCGTAATCCAAAACTAAATGCAGCAGATGAATAGTTTATTGTATAGTGAACTAAAACCCTGCGCGGGACTGTTTTCTTAATCCCGCCCGCTCCCGCTGAATTTCTGACCATTACTGCCCGCTCCCGCAAAATATGTGTCCAATCCTGCCCGCTCCCGCAAACATATGTGACTCCGCCCCCATATATTCGACTCCGCGCCCCAGATATGCCACTCTGCCTCCATCATAGAAGCTTTGGCAGAAGTCACGAATACTAATCATTCACAGATACTCATTAATTCCCTCAATCACGCATACTCTTTCATACAAACTCCCTCACCCCCTTACCTGAAATACAGATTTCCCGCGCACTCCTGCAAGGCTGCCTTCGCGTTGCTCGCACACAGCATTTTTTCCTTTGTCCAGCCCAGGGGAAGCAGGAACGGAGCAGAGTCATGTGACGTGACGTAAATTCATGTGACTCTACAGAGATGCTGTGTGCGAGCAACGTGAACATCTTAGTGATGTGATTGTCCAGTAAATAACTTCCTTTTTACTTTTTTTTAAGTCCTTTAGGTGTCCTACAGAGTGTTAATATCTGAAACTCTGCAGAACAACCAGTCCTTTTAGGTTAGATGAACTATCGGCCTTGCATGCTAATAGACGAGCTATGGAAGAATGAATTGGAATTGCAGGAATGTGCCCAGGATTCTGAATCCATAGAAATTACTGCAGACACCTATTCTTTTCATGATTCATTTATTTACCCTTCACAGTTCCATTGATCACGTAACCTAAAATTGACGTGTCATAGCATTATAAGATAACAAGGACAAGACCCTCTTCTCCATATGTCTTAACATGTGTTAATGTTTTGTATGCTGTTGAATGTTACTTTTCTCTTCCCTTTTGTAACAACGGTTTGCTGGCACTCTATACATTAAATGTAACGTAGTAACATTTTAGTTCTAGGTCCACTGAACCCATGTGAAAATACTAAATTTCTACATTAATTTTCTGAATTTATTCCTCTGGTTGCTAAACCTTAGTGCTCTTAATAAACTGTTGATGTTATAGCATAAGGAGAAAGTAGACCAGCATGTTTATAGCTAGCTATGGAAGTGAGTTAGCCATAAACTGCAATACATTCAAGGTACATCTGCATGTAGTAAAGGACAAACCATATATCCTTCACCAGGTAATTGGGTCACCAACATATTACACTGCGGTTGACTGAATCCACACTGAGAAAGGACGCTTTAATGCACCTTATTAGTTGTGGCATTGTAAATACAGGCTTAAAATTGGCCATAAATGATTGTGTGTGACGGTCGCGTGATCCTTCACCTGTTACCTGCAATGGATATGCCAACAATGGTACAATTTATGTCTATCTTTCTAATAAATAAAGCAAGTATTAAAGGTATGTATGTATATGTGTGTGTGTGTATATATATATATATATATATATATATATATATATATATATATATATATATATATATTTATTAGAAGCATTGTGCAATGAAAAGCTTTGACATATATGTGGCACTTTTTTTTAGTGCGTGTTTGAGGGACTGTATAAGCAGAGGAGCTGTATTTGGTGTGTAGTGAATGTATTTGCGTGGGACTTTTAGAATATTAGATATTTCCCAAATGTACCATTGTACAACCTGAAAAAGATAAAAAACCTCTGTAGGAGACTTTGCACATGTAATAAACATTATATATAATGTTTATATGTGCTTTTTATTTTCTTTCTAATATATTAATGTGATATCAAGCTTTCTGAGCTTGTGGATGACTAAGAAGCAGCCAGAATGTGGGACAGCTTCCTGACATCATTGAATACAGGGTGGGGTATAAGAATAATACCAACTTGACATTCGTAATCATTGGCATGGGTGTAGGAATGACATCATTCTAATATAATTTCACGGACAACTGGGTGGGGAATACAAAACGCAGCGTCCAGATATCTGGATGTGTCTGGTACAGCAGTCTGTCTTGCATGGTGGGATGTTGAGGTGGAAGCAAAATGTCATGTAGAGTTTATGGGCCTGTATCTAAATCTAGGATATTCTAATGTTATGAAGGGTGCGTGTGTGGCAGCATTAAATGGACTGAAATGGCTAGCAGAGAGCACATTTGCCTTCTGTTAATGAAACGGCTAAGTGGTGGAATGATGGCAGTCACCATCTAGCATAATTTTGTTTGTTTAAAATGTTTAGATCAGTTCTGTTGCTGTCTTTTTGGAAAGTCTGTGTACTCTAACTGTGGTAATGAAATTTCATGAAGATTGAAAATCAGGCTCTTAACCTCATTTGCCCTTCATCTGCACATAAGTTGCGGGATTTGAATGAGATTTATGGCTGTATTCTTGCTATTACAAGCTGTTCACATGTCATGCCGGACTCTCTGGTTACTATCTATTAATCACACCTTCTTGTGGCTCCATTATCTGAGCTGACTGGATTGAAACCAAATCCGAGTGAGTTATTGAACTTCTATTTTAGAAGGTTTACATCTCATGGGCTTGCTATGATACAGATCTCACCCCAAGAATGAAAAATGAAGAAAGTAGCTTCTGAATGTATAATACAGCATGGGGCCTGTTTGATATATAGGTTACGTTGGCACTCCAGTGGTTGGGTCTTGGTTTAATGCTGCGATGGGATGCATTATCCTAATGTTCTTATGTCTTATAGATGCCTTATGTATCTGGATTATTTTGCTTATCTAGGTAGGGGTTTCTCGTGGCACTTGCAGAAGATGCACACAGGTTTGTCCTACATTATTATTATTTATTGTCTTATATAGCGCCATCAAATTCCGTAGCGCTGTACAATGGGTAGACAGGACATAACAAGTAGTATGTAACATAACAATTTGACTTACAGAGACAACAGGTGAAGGAGGACCCTGTTTAAACAAGCTTACAACCTAGATTACATAATGTATAATTAAGACTTTGGGGTCTATTCACTAAAGGAGAACTAGCAGGAGAGTTATAGTTTCAGCTCCTTGTCTTCACTGTACACTATGGAAAAGTGAGCTGCTTCTGCAGTGAGCTTGGCTGGTCCTGGATAATGCGTACGCAAATCTGTGAGATTTCTTTATCCGCTGTTATTCACTGTACAGGAGCATCTCAGCCTTTCTTGCGGGACAAACTGACCGGTTTTGTCCTTTCATAATGAATATTGAAGTGAAGTTGAAACCACAACTCCCTTACAAACTCCCCTGACAATTCTCGGTTTAGTGAATAGACCTCTTTGAGTAGGGATTTTCAGTGC